>NW_020799095.1:127512617-127519400 GCF_003259725.1 Athene cunicularia
TGGTCTCCTTATAATGGTACATGTGTCCTGAGCAGCAGAAATAACTGAGCTAATTGGTCCAATACAGGCATGGCTTGATTTTGGTCTGTCTCTTATACACATCTATGTATACCATATGCCAAAGCTACTCCTTAACTACAACCGACTGTTGTTACTGTAGTAATCAGTCTATGTCAGAGCAATTACTTAAAATCATCCGTCCCAATTGTTTTGCAGAGGCTGCGTCACACTGAGCAGAACAATGCGGCTGACAACCCGGGCGGCGCGCGTGGCCTGACCCTCCCGCACACGCCGCCTGACTGACGGGCACCTTGGCCAGCTTGGGGCTGGTTGGGTGCCCCTGTCTTTGCCATGCGGCGGGAGGTTGGGGTGGGCGCAGCCGCCGGCGTGCGAGAAGTCACGCCAGTGTTGGCTTCACCAGAGAGGTGACAACTCGGGACGTGTGCCCAGACCCTTACATGCAGCTGATGCTGGGTGACGGGGAGGAAAAGCCCAGTACTCCTCACTGAGAGGCAGGTGAGCCAAAAATTGTCAGATGCCGTGGAACCTGGTAATATCGAATACCCCCTTCCAAATACTGTTAATGGACATGCCTACTTGAAAACAATTTGCTCTTGTTTCTGCCCTTAAGAACATGCTTATGCAGAAGGAAAAAAGTGGCCCCCAAACCTGCATCATTTGCTCTAACAGTCCTGAGATCTTTTATTTTTCACTACCCGCAGAGAGATTTTCAAACACTTACTCACATTTCATTTTATTAACAAATAAGCTCTGTTAGAGGGGAAAGCCATACAGAATCAATTGGTAACCAAAAGGAGATGTACGCATTGATTTGTACATCAATGATATACTGCACTGATTATTGCTGGGAGAAATACTGTTTAGCGATAAGAGTTGTTATACATTTATTGTTACTTTCTTACTTTTTATTATTATTGCAAATTATCTTTCAGAGTAGAACACGTGATGTGTTATGGAGCCAGGAAAGTAGCTGATGAACATTTGCAGAGGAAAGAGCACAGAGCCTACACAGAAGACAGTAATTCTGAAACTTCAAATCTTTGAAGTTTTTTGTGACACCCCACCCCCCACCCCCCCAAAAAAAATAAAATTAAAGTAGGAATAAAACATTCAGAAACCATAACCTTATTGTTGAATTCTCAGGAAAGGTTTTCTTCTCTGTTAATTACTTTTACAATACCTGGTGAGATGGCACCTTGACTGGAGCGCTTAGGATACTGCAGTTGAAATAATAAATACTCATCTGACATTTCTTAAAAGGCTTGCTTCTTTCTGAGTGGTGTTGTCTTTTATCAGCCTGCCTCATGCCTTTATCACGTTTGTTCTCATTCAGATCAGTGAAGGCTTTCATTTCCTCAACAGTCCCCAAAGCCAGGATTTGTAGCCTGTATTCAGATTCATTTAAAATCAATGCAGTACAAAATAATTAGAGAAACAAAAAAGGTGTTGCAGGTTCTTTTGTTTCCTTAGATCTTTTGACCATAAAATGATGATTGTTTGTATTGGAGAAGTGTTTTAGAATAGTGAGTGCATGTGTTATGTTGCATACATCCTAGCTGTACACCAAGCAGACCTGTAATTGCAGAATTCTGAACATTAATACAAAGAAATAAATTTCTTTTTCTCAGCAGCAGAAGCATCAATAAAAAAGCCAATTAGAAGAGATGAATTTTTATTGCATGCTGATGATTAAATCTACATTAATCATAAACATCCACAGGCCACCAACAGGGCTTATTTAATCATTTTCAACCATTTGTGTCTCTCTCCAGCTACCATTCTGTTAGATTTTTCTACATTACTTCCATATTTGGTATTGGGATGTTAGAAAGTGCAAGTATACTCCTGGGTAATCAGGATTTCAGGCAATATGACTCAAAAAAACATTCACAAAAGAAGTCTCCTGAAAGGTTGGTAAGCCCATGATTTGATGTGCTGTGTAGTTATGTGGCATTGTTTATGGGACTTTTTTGTCATATATGGCACTCACTGTATATGTGGAGGTTATTTCAAGTATTAAATAACAGTTGAACTGGGTGGAGAGGTAACTATATAATTGAGATAGGTATAAAAGATATAATGAAAGGTCAAGAAAGCCCCAGGTACAATGACCTGGACAATGAGGAGGACAAGAAATTACTCTAATATCAACAGGAGAATTTTTAATGAAATTTGTTTTGAGCACCAACCTAGAAAAAAACAGGATATAGCATGTTGTCTCATTGCTAGAAGCAAGTAAATAACGCTACAGAAGAGTTCAGACCTAATTGGGAGTTGGAATAATTATAGATGATGATAAGCCAGCCACCAGAGAAATGCAATATTCAAGATGTGTGGTAACAAACACATTGATTAACATAAGTCAGGACAGGAAAGAACACAGCTTAGAAATACAGTATATAATTTATGACCATGGCAAAAAATGAATATCAACAATAGATATGAAGAGAAAGAAATAAAATAATTAGAATTCCTCCCTCCCATGATGTTTTTTGTTTGTTTGTTTTTTTTGTGTTTTTTTTTTTTTTTTAATTTCACAGTGAATTTTCAAAGATGGAGCATTTGGTGAACAATTTTTTGTTTAAGTATGAATTACACTGAAACTGAATGAAGCCTCCCTTCTTACCCTTTCTGAACACTCACAGAAATTTCACAGCAGTTTTTGGTGGGATACTGAGAAGTTTTTTTGCATGCAGTCAATATTCCAAGTTGCCTGGTGCTGATCTCATTTCTTTCTTTTCATAAGCAGGCTTTTCTTATATGAAAAAAGGAGAGGGGGGAGGAGGTAAGCAGAAGCCATTTTAGTTTTCCCTTAGAAAATTAAGCCAGCAAAGATGCTTTTGGGAGATTTCTGATAGGAAAAAAAAAATAACACTTTCTGGGCTCTTATTCTTAAGCTATTTTTCATTCCCAACAGCTTGACAAAAGGCAAATCTATGTTTTACAGTTTCACAGAATTGTGTATTTCTCCCTTGGCCTTGAAGGGTTTGGAGACTACAGAGCCAGTGAGGATAACGGGATGGTTTAGTCTGACCTGGAGCTGTAACATGTCCCACAGCAGGACCCTGCCTGGGATGTTGCATGCAGCTATGGGGGTGACTGGGGAAGAACCAGTGGCACAGGCAGGAGCTACCACATCCCATCACCTGGAGCTGCAGTCTGACCGTGTTGCCCTAAAGAATGAAAAGGAGATAGAAAGGAGTTACAGTTCCTTAGCCAAAATTGTATTTCACTGGACAGGCAATGTAATTCTTTGAGTACTGCAGGATTTTACAGGAGTGCATGTCTATATATAGGATGCTTTGTTTCTCTGGGACCACAGGTCAGACTTCAACACAAGGAATCAGACATATAGTGGCTACTGGCTCTTGAGTGAGCTGGTGTGGTGATCACACCGCCAGGCAATCTCTCTTTATGTCTCCCAGAAGCAAAACAACCTCACAGTGTGCAGATTTGTAGTGGCAGAGGAGGTGCTCTCTGTTCTAATTTTAAAAAAGCCACCCTCATCAGCATGTACTCCATCAGCAGAATATACCTTGGCTGAAGTCAGTCAGTGGGAAACGATGGAATTATATTGCTTAAGCTAGCAATTCAATGAATTTCTGTGCCCAGACTGGTCATCTCTGAATCTCCCAAGTACCTCTGTGCACGTATATCATCAAAATATTAACTGAAAACACTATTAAAGGCAACATGGCTCATTGACCACATACCATGGCATTGCTGTCAAACAGTTATTTGTAGACCACACTTTGAGAACCACTCACTGAAACTGTCTAAAATGAAGTGTGGAAAACACTGTAAGAAACAAAGCCAAGGAAATAATATATTGGCAAGGAAATGGAATCTAGCCTGATCTTTTTCTGTCTCACAATTGCAGAGATATATGATAGCTCTATCAATTGTAATGCCAGTCTAAGTCAGAATATATGGTCAAGCACAAAGAAATAATTAGGGAACTGTCACAGCAGGCAAAAAGAAGGTATAAGGAATAGTAAATGAAGCTAAGCTGAGATGGATATAAAATGTCGAGAGCCATGAGAAAAGTGAAAGATGAAAGATACCAGCCAGCTCAACAACACGAATATGATGTAAAGCAGAACAGCTTTTAGTTAAGGTAGGTCTCAGTTTCTTAACATTCTGTGAGGAAAGATTTGCAAAAGAATGGAGCAATGTGTGAAAATAAGAAACAGAAGGAGCAGAAGGAAGACAATATGGTAACACATGGTTACAGTTCCAAGACTTGAGAATATATTTCTTGTACTATATCCCTTTATGTTAAAATGCATTCTGTTTATTCTGGCTCAATGGCTCAGCTGGTACCATAGTGTAACACCCCACCACATGGTAGACCTAAGCTCAGGAGCAAGCTTGGGCCAACAGAGCTTGGGACTGTCAAGGAGGTGATGCTGTTAGCTTCAGTGTTGGCTAGTGCTGCCCAGGGAAGGGATAGAGCTGTATGTTTCTCTGAGAACAGCAAGAAGGAAGGAAAACAATAAGCAAAATGAGAGAAAAATGATCTTAGAGGAATAAATAGACAAAATTATAGAGCTCATGTGAGTCTTGCTTTCTCAGGGAAGAGAGAACATTCTTTGCTCATGGTTTTCTACAGGACTGGTAGAAGACATTGGTTTCTGTACTGTAAATATGACTCTTCAAAACAAATTTTATTTGTTTCTGAAATATTTCATGCATTAGTATGGCTATAGGAAGTGAACTGAGATGAACAGCATAAGTTTAGAGCTAGAATGATAGCTAGTTATAAGAGAGAAATAGTGATCTTACAGATCTCTTCATAACCTACACATGATTATATCAGGACTGCATTCACTCTCTGATGGAACTTCCTTACATTGTGAGTTTTAACAGAAGTCAGAAGAAAGCCTAAAATATAAACCCACTGATTTCAGACATCCTGAATCTAGTTTGCAGAAAGCTCACTTGAAGCATTTATTACTTTATGGAGTTGAAAAGTGGGATTTCTCTAACCTCAGTGATCTATTGATATATCAGTTACTTACTTTTTTTAGATACTGACTCCAGAATGAGGCCTCTCTCTCCTGATAGACAGAAAAGTCGATTAAATTACAACAGATGCTTGATTTCCCAGTGATTAATCTCAGGTGAGATGAAGCTTAACCCAGGAAAACAGAATGGAGCCATTCTTAATTCCACGTATTTGATGCCACCTGCTTCCATGTCTCTCAAGTATACCAAATATTGTAGTCAGAGAGAATCAAACTGATTTATTCTGGCTCTCTCAATAGCAATGACACATTGATAATGAAGAACAAGTGGTTTCCCTCAGTAAAATTCATTCCTTGATCTGCACTGTGGTAGTGCAACCTGATGAATATTTTGCAACAAATCTCACATGGACAGTATGGCTCTGAATTGTAAACTGCTCTTTTAAAATCAGCTCAGTACTCTGCACATTAGTCAGTAGTTTTTGATTTGTTCTAGGCATGTTTTAGACACAGTGTTCATACATATAAATATACATTATTCCAAAAATACTTCTTATGACAGCTGTGAGATCACAGGACTTCTTTGTCAACTAATTCTTCTGAAGAGATAATCATGCAAAACATTGTCTTTTGTAAGCAAACTGTAACTATTTCAGAAATTACTCCTTCCTCTCTCTCCAAACTCCAAAATTCCAAGTGGATGTGAGTTATTCCTGAAGACAGTCTCTGTAAAACATATTTAAATAAGAAAAGCACATCCAAGATCATAAGAAAAAAAAAAGAGAGAACAAAGTTATAATTAAGAAATATTTAAATTCTACACACAATTAAGTTTGATCTGATCAGGGAAATAGGTACTTTCAGCCTGACAAAGATGGGTGCATTTGCTTTGCCAGATCTGGGACAATGCATCTTTAAGATACTGTGCCATTTCTTTTAAGCACTACTTCAAAAATGTGGGAGGAGGGAGCATCCAAAGCAAAATTGCAAATGCAACTTTTGATTGTTATGATTTATTTTTAATTATCCTTTTCTCCTTTTGTCTTAATTGGACAGAGCCAGTCTAAACTTGTTCTGTGCAATTAAGAGCAGTTACATGCATAGAAAATTGAGACCTATTTTAAATCTCATTTGGACTGACTCATAGTTCAGCTTGCTACAGGAAAATTAGAGCAAGAAAATATATTTAAAAAGCTAATGAGCTTTAGTAAAAATATCCTCAACAAAATGATGTGCTGGGAAATTTTACACGTTCACTTCAAATCATATCAGACAGTGGATTGGGGGAAAAGCATTTTGCTCTTACTAGGCTTTCATAGGGGACATCTAGGAGCATGTTATCGAATCCTCTTAAAAATGCATTCTGAAGTTTGAGCTATTTATTTCCAAGGCAACTAAACAAATATTTTCCAAATAACTCATACATGTGGCTCAGACGGGGGCTAATTCTGTACTTGGTAATTTCCTACCTCTTACAAACACAATTGGCACCCAGTGTACACAGCAATGCACTTTCCGATAGTTAAGGTAACAAAAACGCTGTAAGGTGAAGGCTGTGCTAAAGCACCTGCATAATGCCCATTAGTGTTAATAGGGGCTTGGGAGAACATATCCAATACGTCCATAAAAGGCCTCATGCAGCTTGGAATAAATGTGCAAAACAATAATAAATTAGTGAACCAGTATGAGAATAATCGTTTGAAATGAACCCAAATCCAAATATTGCAAATTTCTGGGGTTTCATGTTACACATGGGACTCATTTCTAAGATCCTTTGGCTAAGGTGCTTGGGAGG
>NW_020799095.1:127519450-127559944 GCF_003259725.1 Athene cunicularia
GGGTGGGGGGGGGGGGGAAAGAAATCCTGTCACCTCTCCTGGATGCTTGAATGCAGCTGGTGGCTCAGGACATGGAGGAGGTTGCATACACGAGGAGCAGTCATGGAGAAATTGTACTTACTTGTCATAAAACACATCTTCTGGCTCTCCTGACCACTGCACGTTTTCCCCTTCCCTGCTTCAGGTGCTGCATAAGCCAATGTAAAACCTGACAAAACCACTCAGAACCGTGTGTGTGCTTGAAGGCTGAACCATATGTTTTGTGGGAAAGTCCCATGGTACAAGTCTCTGCTAATAATTCCTATGGATTCTTTCCAGGGACTTAAAAACTTGAATAGAGTTAAATTTTATTTTTTAGCAACTACTTTTTAATTCCTGAGCATCCTTGTCTCTGCAATCTCCAGCAAGAAGTAGCAGTAGGATCAAATGGCAAATTGAGATTTGTCCATTAAAAAAAAAAAGTTTCCAAAACCCAAGACTCTTAAACAATTTGAAGGTGCTTGATAAAAGTGTTTGTTTTAAATACTTTCTCTTTTCTGAACTCTCATTTTCCTTATGGCCTTTTTTGCCAAAGTCCCATGCTGAGGTCCAGTTGATAGAGTGACCTTGTTCATAAAGTGTGAATTTCCATCGTCAGGTGAAATGTGAACTTGAACAATGGAGAGCTGGCTCCTCTCCAGCCCTAAATATAGCTGTGTGAGAGCTCTTTGAAACCTGCCAAGCAGTCAGCCCCACTCTTAAAGAAAAGAAAGGTCTGAAATACTTAGGGTCCCTCAGTTGCCTCATTCATTTCTTTTCCTCCCACAATTTTTAAAGTCCCTGTGACCAGTTAGACCCTGCTATGTGACAGTTTTTCATATGAGGTGCTCTGTACATCTCCAGGGCATCTTCCCTTCTGAAAGAGGGGCTTCATTGTGTCCTGAGACTTGCATTGACACTGGAATGAAATTTCAAGGGCATGGTAAAATAGTAAGTAGGAAGAGCTGCTAGAGCTTGGTGATGTTGAAGTCCCCTGGGACAATGTGTTGACTGGTGATGAAGCCAAACCATCTTTCCAAGCATAACCTCCAGTGAGGAGTGGCAGGGGTCCAGGTGGGGTGGCCCAAAAGCGATGAGGTGTCAGCAGGATCTGGCTGTGGTGACGGTGACAAACTTGAGCCTGGTACACCAGGCGTGGTCTGGAGGGAAACCTATGGCTGGATTGCTCAGAAAGACCACTGAAGCAACAGGAGCCTCCAGATGGTCACCAGTGGTCTTGATGACCAAAGGACAGTTAGGCGGTCCCATTTCTATGGGAGGGTACCGGGGAGAGACTCTATCTTGGAAATGGCACAGATAGCCCCAAATACAGAGGAGGGCTGTGGCTTGCCCCAGCGAAGCAAAGTCTTAGTATGCAGAGTCAAGAGATGGTGAGTGGCTCACACTGGAGCTCTGCCAGCGGACATGGCAGTCAATCATTAATGTTTTTTGACCTTCCAGCCAGATATCTTTCTTCAGCTTTCAGCTGCTCTGGCTTTTCCCCAAGGCTGGTAGAGATTTAATAAAGAATCCCCTTGTGCTGCTTTTGTTATTCCTTTTGCACTGCTCAATGCCTTTTAGCATTGTTTTTGCTTGGTCTGTTCTCTGCCCTCACACTGGAGGGTCTGCTGTAAAGACAGTGCAGTGCAAACATGGCCTTCCTGGTGACAGAGGCTCCACTCTACCAACAAGCCTGGGATTTAAATTTTGGGCAAAGATTTCAGTACAGCTCTTCTAGTTCACAAGCAGAACTGCATGCAGAAATGTACAGAAATTGGATCCTGAGGACAGATTAATAATAAAAAAAAAGACATTGTGACTATTGTACATTTTCAAGGCCCTTATAAGAAAAAAAAAAAAAAAAGGCTTTCAAAGTGGCAAAATTTTTTCAGCTAGCAGGGCACACATTTCTAGGGAATGATGGTGGATGTTAATAGGATGAGAAAATGAGAGCAGTAAGAGGCGCTACATCTCCTAGAGCCCTCCTCTCAGTTGCAGAGCCGGAGGGCGAGGGGAGGGCGGGGAGCATCCCACCAGCAGTCTGCCACTGCGATCCTGCTGCCACCCCAGAACGAGGTTTCTAGGCAATCCAGTGCGTATTTATGTCTCGCGTCTAAGGGTGCCAAAAAAGATAAGGAAGGAAAGGAAAATGGAGAGAATGAAGAGAAAATGAGATACAGCTCCAATTCTTCTCAGGCTCCAGGACTTATCAGTGTCTATGAGGAAGAATTCATTCTTATGTACTATTAAAAGAGGGAAAGCAGATTTCAGTGTATGTGCTGCAAAAGGAATATTTCTGATGCGGGACTCAGATTCTCAATGAGACATTTTGCTTTAAACTAAGTATCTTTCTTCTCAATTCATTTTAATTCTTCATTTAAATTCTAACCTTAATTCTTGTGGTTAGGCAGGTTGCGCCAAACCTGGGAGACTTATATACAAAAAGGCTCCAGCTTGAAGTCAACAGACAGACAATAACACAATGTTGACATTGCCAGGGATTTTCCTTGTGGATGGTGTTGGCTGCAGTCTCTGGATTTTAATCCTTAATGTGTTAATTATGCTATTATCTTAGCAAGTGTCTAGAACTTTAGGAACAGAGGAATTTATGTCTGGATAAATGAACAGACAATTCTGCTGATCTTGCATAAACTGAATAACTGCATCTTAAAATTTATTTGGATTTTTTCTGATCCTATTTCCAATGGAAAGCTATTCCAGAACCACATTGGTTTTATGGTTAGAATTTTTCCTGTTTCCAATCTAAATTTATCCTCCATTAGATTATATCCAATCGGTTTTGATCTAACACTGTTCTTTCTTTAAATAGTTCTTCTCCCTGCCTGATGTTTATTTCATAGTAAATAGCACTCACATCTCCCTTCAGGCTGTGTTTTGATAGTCCAACAAACAAAATATTTTAATTTCTATTCTTTGAGATAGGCTTTTCTTTCTCCCGGCTATCCCCATAGCTGTTTTCTGAAACAGTTCCAGCCAGAGCACATTGATCTTGCACATGAATGGCCAGTATGGACACGCTGTGTTTCAGATGAGGTCTTGCTCGTGCCTTGCACAAGGGCATGAATATTTTCCTGTCTCCAGTGGAAATACTTCACCTGACACATGTAGGATGTCACTTGCCTTTTTTCCTAACTGCAGCATCTTGCTGGCTCAGAAAGGCAGTTCCTCTTCTTCCTCCCTTTTTGTTTCAACTGATGAACTCCAGATTGTAGCAAGAAAGCTGATTAGTCTGGGATTGAATAACCTTACACTGAAATTAAAAATTAATCCTTTCATTTGTTTATTTTTAACTTCTTGTTTCTTTAAGAAATTATATGATATCTTTCTTCACACAGATAGGCCTGGTACAGTGCTGCCTACTATGACAGGCTGTCTACAAAGTCTTCTTGAGATGATATTGAGCCAAATATTGCCACATTTTTGAGAAAGCAGTTCTAGGCACAGTCCTAGACAGCTCTTTCTGTCAAAACTTAACATTGTCTTAGCTGCTGCTGTGCTCTAATCATTGGTTATCTGTTGGAGTGAGATCTCATTGCATTTTCTTGCAGATTTCTTTAACCAGATAGACTTTTCTGTATAGAGTGTAGGCTGGTATGGACAGCAATGAAACTTTTTAATATGAGATTTAACCATGCTTCACAAAGTAGTGCTCTGATCCATTGGTGGCACTTCTGGGAACCACAAAAAATACCTGGCAGAAGAACCCAAATGAGATCTTAAAATAGTATTTTTGAAGAGAATAACAGAATTCCAATGCAGAGCTGAGTTTTGAACATTTATCAGTATTAAAGTAAGTCATTAGATATCTTTAGTTAATTTGAACTTAAAAACATACTAAATTTAAACACTATTTATGAAGCAATGATCTGATCTGGGACAGTATCCAACAAGGAATATCTCCTAGTTTTAAGAAAGTGCTTCTCTTACTGTGAGATGCTTTCTGCAAAGGAGGTGCTTTCCCTGAACTGAGATGTGATTGCATCTGGAACTGGTCAAAAAAGGGAGTGCTGGTTTCACCAAAAACCTAAAACGCCAATGCCTTTGTTCTGAAAAGTGGGCTTATTTTTTAAAAAACAGTACTTACACATTTTTGAAAGCACTGAAGAATGTTTTCAAAAGGGATTTAGTGTCTCCATTTCTAAAAAAAAAGAACCTCTTTTTAATTCTTCATACTTTTTTAATAAGTCCTTACATTTTCAGTATTTTAAATGGATTTTCTGTGGTCCTTTGAATCCTGAAGGATTCTGTGGCAATTCTGAGATATCATGAGCACCCAAGTATCTTGCTGGCACCTTGCTCTTATGAAACTGTTTGAAGTACAGATTTTCTCCCCTATAAATACAAAGCCAGTCTCAAATTATGATCTCTGAACACAAAAAATATCAGTATCAGAGAACTCTACTTTCTGTTTGCAAGGGACTTCCTATAACAATTCTGAAAAAGCAGGATGGTTTTTTTTTCCCCTTCAGGTTAGTTATATTCCCAGTACATACTTTAATGGAAGATGGAAGACATTTGTTTCAGGATCAAAGTTCTTTATTTTTCCTCCAAAAATTATTCCCATCCAAATCCAAAAATATAATTATGTTGTACCTGGGGCTTCTGCCTCTGTCAAGCTGCGTAGACAACAGCAAAAGGTATTTCAGCCTTACTCAGCTACCAGAGAAGAGGAATATTTAACTGAGAGACAAGAAAGCTATTTTATTGCATTACTTAGGGGGAGAAAGACAAAGAATTTACTGTACATCCACCCAGCTGTAGCTACAGAGGCTGACACAGAGTATACAATTGCACTGAAAACACTGCAGCAACACTTTTAAATAACGGTTAACGGTTTTGGAGCATGTCACAAGCACAAGAAGTGGAACACAGGGTATAAATGAGCCTATACACAGTTACTCGGCTGCTCTAGAAGCATGTGAATTTGGTGCCATGCAGGACAAATTGTTAAAGGATCAGCTAGCGGAGAAATCTTCTGTTCTGTGTATTTGGGGACAACTGCTGTTTTAAAAGAAAGAACAGTGGCCCCATATAGATGACTGGAAATTGTTCATAGCCCACGGTCAAAGCTGGGAAAGGTTATAGGACAGGAAGATTTACCTCAGCATTTTGCAGAGGTACTTTTGCTCTTTGCTAGCTCTAGTCCACCAAAGAACTACACTACTCACTGTTTTTGTTTTCAGCCAGGATGACAGGAACATATTTGCAGTTTACAGCAGGTGCCCAGCCAAGTCAACAAAGTGCAAACTATGCAGTAAAAAATAATATATAAAAAAGGTCACTTTGCCAGGGTATGCCGCTCCAGCAAGTTTCAGTGCCTTACAGGGTGAATGTCTGAATCCAGTGACCGGAGTGATACTTTGCTCACCACATGGTCAGTAAAAGTGTTGTCTACTGTTTAATGTGTCCAGAGACTTTTCAGATGCTTGTCAGCTCTTGTCCTGACAATCATTACTACACCTGTTTCTTTGCAAAAGAAAAAACCTCAGCCTATTCATTTATAACCTCCAGGTGGACACCTTTGTTCTTGTGACAAAAAGTCATTCTTCCTGGCAGGCTTTTCTGAATCAGACCCCTAATGTCATGTCACTTTGCTGAAGGGTCTCACGACACATGTCCACCTGGCCCTCTGGTAGCGTTAGAGGCCTGACTCCATGCCCCCTCCAATGACTATGACTTCCATATCTTCCTACTGAGGATGAAAGAGGCAGAATTAAATATCCTGTAATTACCTGCTAATGATACTACACAAGAAAGACAGCGGTGGTTTAAACAGCAGTAGCTCAAATTTGGGTGCGTGTTGACAATTATTTAAACAAAAATGTAAAGGCTACTCTCAGGTGCTGAGTGCATTAATAGACCTTACTTGCCTATTGTCTTTTCATCCTTTCCTGGAACCTCACCCCACACCCTCTGCTGTGGACTCTGGGGCTCCCCTCATGCATACATTCAGGTACAGTGATCAAGGATCCTATCCAGTTGAAGATTAATCAGGGGTAGAAAAATATTATTTTCCAGCTGAATATGTTTCCATCCTTTGCATGCTGAAGCCAGCAAAAGGGAATAGGCACAACCGTGCAGTCCTGGGAAGGATGAGACCAGCCATTTCTTTTGCTGTTACATGAGAGCGTACTATTTACCTCCTGATCCCATGCAAAACCTGGAAGGAGAATCAGTGGCAGCTTCTAGACACAATGAGAAAACCATTAAGCCTTTCAGTGTTTGTGCTAAGGGGTTCAGCCATTGGTAGCTAGCCATGCAAACATCAGCAAGAGTGCAAAAAAACCCCATTCTGTGACTTTTTGGTAGGCTTTTTCATACACATTTCTGTAGGAAAAAAGGCTGATAGTAATTTTGCTTATCTCTTTATGACAGTGCTGGTTATCACACAATAAAACTAGGACAGTGCCCATATTAAAAGAAAGTCTATAGAGGTATTTTCTTTCATGTGGTATCAGAACAGTATTATGAATATTTGTTACTTCTACATGCTGTGTTAAGTCCTAGGAAAGAAGTATCAATGTGGGCAAGAGTGAGGTTCTTAGAAACTACCACACTTGGACCAAACTGGCACATTATAGGATTTGGAGCTCCCAATGGCCTCATTGCAACATACAGATTTATGGAGGAGAAGGAAGGATTTTCCTTATAGGGTGTGTGTTCATCCCAGTGACAGAAGAAAGAGGACAACACCAGATAGAAGGCATTTGGTATCATGCCAGACATTGCTGTTACCTGCTGTTTTCAGATGGATTTCCTAAGAAATGGCACTTATGGAGTCATGTTGTGTGTATGTCCACTTTCTAACTTCTGGCTCCACTGACTCAATTTCAGACACATTTGATAAATAGCTAGAGGTCTCAAGTACAGTAAGAACTGACAAGTTGCATTAAAACGTCTATAGACGTATATAAATCGCATATAAAATTACATAAGTAACGAGGTTGAAAAAAAAGGTTGTATCAGGTTGCCTGTGCTAGAGGAAAAGCTGTAGGGTGAACTCACCTGTACTTATTATATCAAAGAATTTACATGGAGATATTATAAAACCCATGAGACCCTTAAACTGGTCTTTGTGTCCTAGTAAATATCAGATCCTATCCTGCACACAAGCACCAGAAAGCAGCTTCATTAATTTTGCATCTCCTGGGATTACTTGTTTCTGTCAGATAAGAGTTCTTTAAGGCATTGTTTATCCACTGAGAAACTGGATGGGTGAGTGTTTCTCTGGTGAGCAATTTCTAAATTATTCTTCTGGAGATTCCTGTGGGTGAAATAAGTAACATTGCTTGCTCGAACAGGGAGATTGAATGATAAATGGCTAAGACACTGCTGTGCACTTCAACCTCTCTTAAATAACCCCGGTAAGGATGAATACCTAAGAAGGGAGTGGTCTTACTAGCCATATGTAAAAAGCCAGGCAGAGTAAAACTACAAAAAGAGAAGATGCTGATTAATTGGAAGGCAGATGAGGAAGATGGAGAATTTCCTCTTAAGTAGAAGTGGTTGTACAGCATGGCAAATGAGGGTGAGGTGCAGGTGGGAAAATCAGACTCTGCCTGAGAAGCAAGGCAATATGTAAGACAATGAATAGAGGCCTAGGGCTTATATAGAAAGCCAGTTAGATTCACATTTGCTGGCCTTTCTGTGCACAGAACAGGATATATATATATGTACAGCCATGACTGCATAGACACTGTGCTGATAGAGACAGACAGTATTACTTTCCCAGCCACATGCCCTCCCCAGCCCTCATAGCCTGCATCTCAGTCTGCGCTTCTTTGCTGCAAGTGCCTTGGGCCATCTCATACCAGCATAACTTACCACTGCAAAACGCCTTCTCAAGAGTATCTGTTCGAGTCTATCTGAAGTTCATCTATTTACTAAGCTTTACAGTGTGCCCTGAAGGTCAGCTGACTCAGACTTCCTTGGAATGGAAATGAGAACGGAATTTCAGACCGGTGGACCTTCAATGAGGAGGTGCTCGCTGCAGCACCTGGATCTTTAAATTGCTGTTTGAGTAGCTCAGGTAATCTCAGTAGCTGATGAAAAATAGGAGAACACAGGCAGTTTGCTCACAACAAGCAGCTAATAGTTAAGCCAGTCTGAGACATATTTTAATTTTTAATTAATTTTTTTTCTTTCTCCAGAATTTAAACCGCACTTGTGCCTCCTGGAAGGAAGGAGAAAAAAAGTAATGGAGACATTCATTTTTTTCATTAATTAACCATCTGGGACTGAACTCTGAAAAATACTGATATAAAAATACAATTTTTAGCCCTTAAACCAAGCATGGTTTCCTTTGATAATGGAGTACCAGAGTCGCTTTAAAGCTAGAGGAGTTTTTACCACTGATTTAATGGGCTCTTGAATCTGGGTCTCAGTACTACATTTTCTAATGTACCCAGGTATGAGGCAGGTGGTAAGCAGGCAAAATCTCACCTTTCTCCATGTTTAGACTTCTGACCACTTCAGTGATGTGGTGCTTGGTGAACTTCGGTTGTCAAAAGGTGTTTTCAAGTCTAGGCTACATCTACATTCTCCATGCAGTCCCAGGGCTCCTAACAGACCACTTTGTGTCACTCCACTGATCTCCTGATGGTTTTGTTTCAGTTCCGCCATCACTTGAAGCCAACAGCCATGCAGATGACTGCTATCAGGGACCATTTCAACCAGCTCTTGGGCACCTATCTTAAAATGGGATAAATTGTTCCTGGAACAATCCCTAGCTCTCTGTCCTTTGAACTACAGAGAAAACATAGATAAATATCTAACAGACTTGATTTTAAACAGCTAAAGTTAGCTCAAGTGCATCCATCTTCACTAAATCAGGTAAAGCCCTAAAACTCACAAAATGATGCTGGGAAATGAAGGTCACTCCAGAACATGTTTGTACAGGTGCATGTCCAGTGCTAAATGCTCCTGTATAGGCACCTCTGAAGAGGCCCAGTTAAAAAATGAAGGCTTCTTTCCAGAGACTAGTATCCTAGGTAGTCTCAAACAACTTTTCCTGTCATTATTGTGGAATAATTCCTTAAAACTGGAAGTTAAATAGAAGTAGTATTTCTTGAAAATGTTGAACTTGTTGAATAATATTTTCAGCCTTTTCTTTGGCATGCTTTAGGATGCTCATACTAGGAACTTAGAAACTGGGCAAGGAAATCTGCTTTTGACAACACCTTTTATTGTTCCTAATTAATATTTGTCAAAGACCCTCCAACTGCTCAGACTTTTGAAATGAGGCAGGTTTCCTCGTTATCAGCAGACATTTCACAGCTAATATTTCAACAGCTGAATGCACCCAGCCCTTTTCTGCAGCTCAAGTCTGGGATGTGTTATGTTGAGTTTGAACCTGGAGAGGTACCAACAACAAGCAGATTGTCTTCTTTGTCCTTTCAGTGCTGGTCCTCCTGTACTGGTGCCAAGTGGAGAGCAGGACTACTGTCTCATTCAAACTTAAAGGAGACAAGCTACATCTTGTCTTGATGTGTCAAGAAATGCAGATTAGGACATGATGGGGGATGTTAAAGTGGGGCAGATGGATCTGAAGATGAACGTATTTAAAGAAACTGATCCAGAGAGTGGGCTGGGGCAGCAAGGAGGAGGCTAGAAAGAAATGTAGCTAGCTGGCAAGTGGAGAATGTGGGGTGGGGTAGGAGAAGAAAACTGAGTCTAGTTGCAGAAAAAAGGAGGCACACAGGAACTGAGAGTTATTGGGGCTGAAGTTTTGGAGGGGAAAAAGGACCTGAAACCAGACTAAAGAAGGATGTTATATAGGAAGAAAATTAAGTTGGGAACTGTCTCGATGAGTGGAGTGTGGGAAGACTGAGAGAGGACATAGGAGAGGTCTGATGGGTAAAACTAGAGCTCAGAGTGAAACACATTTTGTTCAAATGTCTAAAGAGAGAATCTGGAAAAATACAAGTGATAAAGGTGGAAGTAGGGAAAGAGACAGGAGGGGGGAAAGAACAAAACAGAGCCAGGAACAAACTGGAAGTGTTGGGGTGGGCATAAAGGATCCCTTGGGAGTGCCACCAATAGGATCTCTGTCTTTTTCAGCAGACTCATTTCAAAAGCCCCAAGCAGAAGACAAGACTCCTGAATCTCACTATTCATCTGCCACCAGTATCAGTGAAACCTGCTGGCCAAGGGTTGCTTCCCCAGCAGTACTGTTTTTCAGAGACCTGTTGTGTTTGTAGGTTACTCCCTTGCTGCAGAGCTCAGTGAGATTACCAATTCTGGTGGTGTGCAGCAGGGCAGAGGAGATACGCTGTAGGTCAGAAATGGGATTTCTGATTTTTAATGTGCTTTGTTACAAACCTCAGAAATTATACAACACACATACAAACTGATCTAAAAAGTGAAAATTGCACTATTAGCACTTGAATGTTAGGAAATATTGGACATAAGTCATCTTCCTGAAGTCATCTGTTTTACTCACTGAACATCTTATTTTTGCTCTAAATGATTCAAGGACTCTATTAGAAATAATGACCTTTGCAGCTGATGTCTCCCCAGCACATTGTCTGTCCTGAGTGCTGAATAAAGGAAGGGTCCAGTAGAAAAAAAAGCAACATAAGAACATGATACGTAGGGCTGTATCATATTCAAGTGCAGGCATGCTTTAAATCAAAAATAGAAAATATGTTCTAAAGTGAAGGAAGGCTCTCAATATCTTTCTCAAGGAAAACATAGTGATTCAGTCCTGCAGATTGATTTTTCCTCCCTAAATATTTATAAAGGTCTGTGAATGACTCCTCTTCTGGCCTTCCCCACCGTGTAGATATATGTTGAACTTCAAAAAACCCTAACCCAATCACAACAAAATAACAGAAAAGAGTAACTGGAAGGTTTTGCTGACTTATTTGCACATCCCCATATAACAAAATGTGAGAATTTCAAGTTCTTCCTAATTTAGCATTCATGTGCCTTATTTCTTCATCGGAAACAACGCACACATCACAGTATTCTGCTTTTTTTTTTTTTTTTTTTGACATTAGCTAGCAATTTACTCGTGAGAATCATCACACTATAGACACTGTGATTGTTCACATGAGCGTTGCTTAGCAAAAGGAGGGCAGAGTTGGACACTCCTGGGGTCCCACTCTATGTAGTTATAGAATCAGTGAAACATGTGATGAATATATGGGAGTGGGAGTGGAGAAAGCAAAATGAGTCTGTGACTTGAAAAAAGAGCATGTTTGATTATCTTAGGTCTCCTGTGTATCTTCTCTCCATATCTGCAGAAGAGAGAATATTCTCTGGCAGCTATCATTTATTATTTATTTTTTATGCTTTAATTATTTGTGGAAATCCTTGGCTTCTGCTTGTTCAGCCAGCTCCTCTGACAGTAAAGTTTACACATTAAGATGTGGGAGGTGAAGCTCTGGTTCAGTGGAAGAAAGGAAAGAGGGAAAAAATATTGCTTTGACTACTGGTGATGTAATATTGACCATCTGCAATTTTTATGCTTTAATCTGCTCCTATATGTTTTTCAAACAAAAACCTACACAGATGATGACTGATTTCTTATCTGGCTATTTCCATTACTTTCTGAGTTGTTTTATTTGGGCATTCATGCTACTGATATAACCTCCTCATGTTTAAATTTAAGGTTTGGGTTACAGCCAAAGTATTTAACTTCTCATCCAAACTGCATTCATTCTTTCTAAAACTTTGTATTTCCCATTCCTTCCATTCCCTTCTCAACTCTACATTTCTCTGTTGCTTCTTTCCTGCTCTCCTGCCAGACAGCTTTTTTTTAGAGTATCATTGGAGTTTTCTTGGATACTCCTACTTTTTCCACCTGGCAAATCTGTCTGGGTGGAGTTTGGAGATTTTGGACAACTGTCAGGGATTTCTGGACATCTGGCAATCCATTTGAAACAGGATGGGAAACTTTATATGTGTGTCTCTGCCCATGTGCAGATGATACCTCCAACACATGTAGAGGCGACTGCACTGATCCCAGGAGGGCTGGCCTGCAGAGTATGTGCTACACAGGTGGTCTTGAGACGGGTCATAATTCCAGTCTGTTCGAGAAGATCAGCGTCACGGCAAGTCTGCTGGGCGGCGAATGTGTACAGGTGCCGCTGTGTCTCAGCCCATGGGGCTGATTTCATGTATATGTGCAGTGCTGCCTGTTCCAAACTCAAAAGGGTGTTGTACATACAACCTGATTTCTTCTTTTCATTCAGCTTCTGGGCTTCTCTCTCCTTTACTCTGTTTCCCCACCACTTTCTGCCTTGGGCAGTAGAAATTTGGGGTGTCATGCCTCTTTCTGATACTCTTGGAACAGAGCAAAATTAACATGTCAGGGAGCAGGTGAGAGCTCAGGGACTTCTGTCACAGCTCTTCAAACGTGGGGGGAAGTGCGGTGTTGAGTGATATTTGGATTAATTCTCTGCCTTGATTCCTCTCAGAATTAGTTTGTCTCATATGATAATAATTACTAGTAATAACTGCTAGGTCTTGGTGCCAGAAAGATTTTAGATGATACTGAAACCAACTGAACATTAAATACCTACAAGAAACACAGGCTCTCAGCTTTAGTGCTCATGATCCCCCTGTCTCCAAGGGGTTTACAAGTGAGGTAAGCTTTCTTATTCACAAATTGGAGGTTGGGAAAGAGGGGCAGTACAGATGAAATTCTTTCAGAAGTATCACCTAGCTGGACAAAGTCTCCATAATCCTGCCTGAAGTGCCATATATTCGATCACACTCTTACTGTTTCTCATGCTTCCTCTGTTCCACAAACTCCCTTCTGCAGGAGAGCCCTTTATCCTTGCACGTCAGAAATCTCTGCTGATAGTTCCCTGGCAGTTCCTCTTCCACAGCTAAACCTTAAAATCAGAGCTGCTTCATAAAAATGAGGAACAACAGAAGGAAAAATAGAGCATCTCTTTAGGAATCCTGGGTAGAACACACAAGCCAGAATTCTGGGAAAGCAACCTTTGTGTTTTGATATGATACAGTTGATGCATAAAAACTCAAACCAAATGACTTAAATGAATTTCATGGACACTGCCAGGAATTGTTCTAGATACAGTAATGGTACATGGAAAATCAATATTTATTATCATTTAAACTGAAAAATTAAAAAGATTTGCCATAAAATGCAAGTGCTTTGCAACATTTTGCATGTTCAGAGCATGCCCTCTAGGGTGCTATTAATATACTTTGTCAAGTGAATGATGCATTGTTTATGCAATTACAGAGATGTAGCCAAATTTTTTCTCTCTCCTTCATTCCTTCCCCTTAAGTGGCAGCAGCAGGTAGCTGGGGCTGATGGATCATTTTTTAGGCTTCTGTGGTAAAGAATATATATTTTCAGAAGTAATCTACTAATTGGTTATGCAGACCATCTCCCAGCTGTGTCTCAGTGACTAAGTGCAGGGAAACCCAAACTCTCAGGTCTGGAAAGGGTAATGCAATAAAAACCTGTTATCATGTATTTATTGAGGTCCGAGGTTTACAGCATCATCATAAACATCATGCATTCAAATGCAAAAGGCCAGAGTGACTCTGGCTTGGGCAGGAGTATCAGAAGTTTGTTAGTACTCTGTGGCCTGGTGCACTTGCTCATTCAATGTATATTGAATTTGGAAAGGCTTAAATGATGCTTTTAAATAACTTTTCACAGTTTATTTTCCTTCAGTGGACACATTTACTGCTGTAACTTCCTGGATTTCACGTGACACTTGTTTTCTGTGAAGCATGGCAATTTTTTTCATGAACTTTCAACTTTCTTTTGCACTTGAAAGTCAAGAACTAAAACTGGATCAGGCACAATGTAGGACCACTTACACACATGATGCTTCAGCCAGGTTTTCCATATTTCCCTTTAAATCATAAAGGTCTAGATTCAGACATTTTGTTTATGACCTAGTGACTGATAGAAATGCTCTTAAGGTGTCTTGCAGTAGTGTTGATGAGAAGCTAATCTTGTTTTTCCCCTTGTTTTTTGTAAGTGTTGGGAACTAGCTTCATTATCATTCGCAGAAATGTGTAAAAGGGCAATGAAAACTTTCCAAAGACTCAAACATGCAAGACTTTATGTTAATAGCACAAGAAAAAATCCTGAAGAATTTCAGATTGACTCTGGTATTATGATGGGTTAACTGGGCAAAACGCCATAACACCTGGGTACTTCAAAAAGCATACTGATAAAACTCACAATATAGCAATTTTTCTGTGATAAACCCGGGGATATTAGCTTGATACCTTCTGGTGTTCCAAGATAAAACTGAGCAATTACACAGGAGAGATTTTTCAAACCTTTTAAAGCCAAACTACAAACAAGACTCACTATTTTTCATATATTGTAGTTAATTCGGCAGATTTGTAGAGAATAATAGATTTATGACAAACAAGTAAAAATCTGGCTCTAATTAGTTCTGCTGAAGATGTTGCAAAGCAGAGATCTGTCTTTCTGACTCTTTCCCAGGAAGAGTTTATGGTTTAATTTTTGAATAATTTAATTGGTTCAGAATCTGATTACAGTTATAAAAATTTAAATCAGTAATTGCCCATGGACTTTCAAGAGTTACTTTTGAGTTGTTATAGCATGGAGGAAGAAAATAAATCAGATCCATGTTTTAACTTTACCCAGTATTGTGTTCTGCTATGAAAGAAGCCAGGAAGTTGCTATATTTCTTTAAGTTTCTGTTCAGTGAATTGAATGCAGTAAAGATACATACCACACCCCCTCCCCGAAGATAGTATTTTGATTTGTACAAAAACTGGTGCTTGTATCAGCTGAAAAGTGTTTAAAGGATTATACAGCGTCATCTATCTAGCTAAGGGATACACGTGAACTGGTGTGAACAGGATGAGAATTGCCAAAGGAGATGATACCAATTTCCGTAACAGTAGCTCTTAAAATTATCCTCAATAATACCTTTAGATAGAGTCTCTCTGCTGTTCATAGTACACCTTACATTTTTTATGCCCACCTGTAGTCTTTTAAGTCTCATATCTTGAAACTCACTTTATCCAGATGGTGGTATGATTTGCAGCAAGAGCAAGAAAGGATAAAAATTCATAAAACATGAGAACTAGTGGATAAATGCCTACAAATGGCAAACATGCAGGGAGCTTCTGAGAAACTGAGCCCGTGTCTGCGCCTGAATGGGAAGCCAAGAGTGGGAGCTCTAAGACTCTGGCTACTTAGTCCCTTTAATAAAATAAAATAGAAATCTTATAGGACTTAATGAGTAGCTTGCTTTTCAGCCTTTAAAAACTTTTTCCTTTTCTGTTTTTCTTTATGCATTGGGATCTAGCTATTTTCTTCAATCCTAAATCTTTTGAAATTATTTTTTACTCTTCTTAAGCTTTCTTTAAAAGGAGGATACCACAGGGAAAATTGTATGCCTTCTGCTGAAAGTCTCATAGCAGATGATTAATATCGGGTACTTTGCTAGGGAACCTGAAACTTCAAAACACAGGAGTTCAAGCATTTTGCTGCTAGCAGTTTGGTCTCCTCTGAAACCAGTGCCCAAGACCAGCTGAAAGACTACTCATCATCAGGATATACTGTAGATTGCCTAGTGCTTTAGTTCTGAGTAAAGAAAGGGGAAACTAAGGCATGTAGGCACACAGGGGAGAGAGCTTTAGAAGTAGCAAGACTACAACATTGCACATGGAAGATGAGGCGAAGGGGGTGCCCTCCCTCGATCCTTGCTCACTTCTTTATTCTCCCTCCCTCTGTCTGGTATCTCATAGAGAATAATATAGAGGAAAGACAACCTTCATTTCAAAGATGGGACAAAATGAAGCACCGGATCTGGATTGAATGGGGTTTGTTTCTGTCCCAGTTAATCTAAGCAGTGTGTTCAGTTGGAGTCAGTGCAGCCTTTTGTTTAAAGTAAGGTCTGTCTACTACATGCATGGCAAAACTATCATGGTTAGAGGCAATAGGTGGAGAAAAAGAGTTAGTGAATAAAAGGAAGAGAGGAAAGAGAATCTAAAGCACAAGGAGAGACTTCTCTGGGTGGTCAGTGTGACCATTCTGATCATTAATGGTGTGATTTGCCTTCTTTGACATCTATGTGCATATTTGACATAAAGCACTGGTTATTTTCCAGATATTTGATAGTCTTCAGCTCATATCCACACCACAATAATGTATTGTTTATATTTTGACTGATGCTTTGACTTACAGAGAATCATCTCCTATTTAATGTCCAGGAAAACTTGAAACTTTTTCCAGTTTTATACCTTATGTAAAGGATGGTATACAGATAAATGCAGGCAACTGCTGTTTAATATTGCTGGTACAGTCTTCTGTGGGGTCCTGAACGCTTAAACCCTACAATGATTCTACAAGTTAGTAACACAGGGGCAAGGGGCAGGAGAGAAAACAATGATGTGACGGTTGAGATCAATACAAACCAAATGTCTTATCACCATTTTCAACTGGGCAGTTGCCAGTATTTGCTGAGATTTTAGCAAGGTTAGCAATCATACTGCTTATGCACAAGGCCTATTGCTATCTCAGTCTTTGTACATGCCGTTTGTTACTAGAAAACAGGCAGGCAGGAGGGAGGCTGGTTTCTGAAAAGCATGCTTGTTATCTTCACTTTGAACCAAAGTTTCTAGAACTATCGTTTCTAGAGCTTTCCCTTGTACAGAGAAGAGTTAAATAACTATTAACTGTGTGGTGCATGTTGATATAGTGTGACTTTTTTATAGGTAACATTTGTGTCATGACAGATTGTCTATTTAAGAATTATTATCAAAGGGGGGGGGGACGACGACACATGAAAAGCTTTTATTTAACTAGCTCTTGAACTTATGAGCTACTCAGAATCCTCACCCTTACATTAACTTCAGTTTGAATTAAGTGTGTTAAGGTCCTTCATGAAAGGATGTGAAAAGGAGAAAAAAAAATAAAGAAACAAAAAATGGCCTTTGAACTGCTAGCAATACCTTATTTATTTTCTTTTCCTTAGCAAGGCATGAAGAGCACAATTTGCCCGTTTTCCTGCATCAGACTGGCCTCTGAGATCAGCCTGCTGTTTTGTAATACTGGACTCTATCCAGCACAATGAAAACAGGGAGTATATTTCTGTTTTGTTTTGTTTTGTTTTGTTCTGTTTTTCTGTTTGGATGCAATTGCTAGTGTCTTTTATTAGACTTAATTCTATTACACATTCACAGCTCTGGCTCTAGACCTAATTACCACTTCTGGAAAACAACTACCTCACATACTACACATCATGCTGTTCAGACCCTTGTGATTCCCTGTTCATTTAAAATTTCTAAATATTTCAGTTTCTGCCTAATCCAGATCACAATAAAATAGTAGTAAACCTTTCTCCTGCCCTTAAACTCATACACAGATAAGAGCAGCCTCTAAACTGTTCCTGTGAACAAGCAACAACATTTGTTGGCTGGATCTACAGTTGTTCCTTGAAGTGCTACTCTGGTCTGTGCATCAGAGGTTTCACTACACAAACTATTCAATTTAGATGAGCTAAAGAGAGTTAAATGATTGTGCCATGCTGTAGCAAAAATATGCAGACTATGAAATTATCTAGAGAAGAACAAATTGCTTTAGAAGAGTAGGAATTTTCCCAAACATGTTCCCAGGTCTAGCACTAATTTGGAAACAACCTGGGTTTAAACTTTGAAATTAAATGGTAAAATTTGACACCAGGTAAGAAGTTATTTTAGCCACAGCCACCATGAAAAAGCAGAGGTAGAATGTGGAGTAGGAAGAGAAACATCAATAAAGATGGGTGGCTTTGGAGAAGGAGAAAGGAATAGTTCTGTTCACTCTAGAAATGTTGCTTCAACAGTGCCAGAATTACTCATTAACTTGGCAAACAGTTTTTGTTGAAAAAGTTCAGTCATGTTGACATCTTTTTTTTTCAGTACTTCCGAAGTGTTATTAGAGAACGTGATTGCAAGACAAGTCCATAAAGCCTGAAGAGACCCTGATGTGCTTTGCAGAATGGCAGTTTTCATCATACCATCTTACCCCTAAGGAGATTCACCATTGAAGGTCATCTCTGGGGTGCAGGGTTACTCTTTTTCTTAGGCCCCCAAACTGTATAATTATTTATCTATTATATAGTTGCTTCAGCCATCTTGTAAGCCAGTTTGATAATTAGCCATTGGTGCATTTGAGGAGGCCACCCATGTTCCTACTTCTTGTTTGGAGCACAGAAGGTTTTAAGACCCTTTAGTTTAGTGGCTTCAGTAGCCATCTTAACCACTGGGTGAAAGATTACAAAGGGTAATTCATCCCAGGCAATTTTTAAATAGCTAAATTTAGGGATGGTGTTCAGCCATTGACATTAGGTGTTTCTGGTTTAGGTACAGACACATGTACTGAGCTCCCATGAGGTGCCCAGTCTCCTGTTATAGACAGTGGAGATCACTCCAGTGCAGTCAGTAGAACCTGGAGCTGTAGTTCATCTCATCCGAGTTTCTGGCTGGTTGTCTGAACAACTCTCTAGGACTTCTTGGTGATAACTGTGGACCATAATGTGACCTTAGACCCCTAGGGATTGATAGGTGAGGGAAAATGTAACCTTATTCTCTATTCACCTTCACAACTAGGAGTCTGTTATGGATGTACAAATTTCTTTCTCCAGTTCATTAATCAAAATATTAGCAGAGCAGCTTACAGCAAGACTTGTAGTCTGACATTTATTTCAAAAGAAAAAAAAAAATGTACCTGTGTTGCTTACCTCGGAATGAACCTGAAGGACCTAGTCAAAGCATTTGTGGGTATAGCTTTTTTTACCAATAGAAAATTTTCTCTTTGCCTCTGCATGAAATAGACAGTGTATTTAAAACATCCCCTCTTCTTGCCTTTTTTTATGTCAAGTCAAAGATTTCTGTGAGAATGTACTTTTTTCAACCAGCTCTGGTACTGAGATTCCAGTGAGGTGTATTCATAGCCACCTCATGCTGATGTCAGATGTGGATGTTCATGCTGGAGTGGCTAAATCCACGTACTTATTAGGAAAAAAACCCCAAACAAATCAATCAAAAAACCCCCCAAACCCTCTAGACTTATTTGTGCAACCTGGCTATATTTTCATCAATAAAACTCCTCAGGGTAGTGTAGACAAGTCCTGCATTTGTATACCAAAGAAGTCTATCTAGGAAGTGATTCTCTATTGCCCTGCACTCACCTCAGAGTTCATTTTAAGGAACTCTATTTTCCATTCCTGTGTCAGACACACATGAAAGAGCAGACACAGTCAATGATGTTTTCAGTCTATTCCACCCCAACATCAAACATCTCTGTCACAGTGACACTAGGATCATAGTTGAGTACTCATTAAAAAATAGAAAATCAACTTAACATTGTGTTACTCCAATACAGATTGCAGAGCCTTTGGTTGTTAAGTTTCTTGTAAATGCAAATCAACCCTAGCCTTTTTAGTTCTTCATCCTGGACATTTTGTAGCTGTGTGCCTGTATATAGCTCCCGCGCTTTGGGCTGAAGTACGAGTAGCAACATTTTTATGGGTCTGTTGTTAAAACTCTAACATTATGAGATTCATCAAACTAAGTAACACTGCTAATCCTTTAAGAGTCTCTTCTTACCCAATGAATGATTTATAACAAAAGCATAGTCTTCTTTATTAAAAGGTTCTCATGCTCTAGAGGCTCTCATGCTCAAACAGATAAGAGCTGCCACTGTTGCATTAGAAGAAATATGCTTTTCACCGGGACAAAAGCAACTAGAGAAAATACATCAGTCATTTGCTTTCCATGATTTTCTTTCTTTTATCTTCTCTAAAGATTAGTTTGCACAAAACTATGTTTATAGTTTTACCAGTAAAGTTTTTGAATTTGAAAAATACATAATTGCTTTACTGTGCAACTCAGCCCAGCTGTAATTTCTGTCATTGTATTCGTATTTTCATTACTTTTGGAAAATATTAAGGTTATGTTAAATTATAAAACATAGTGGGGAATATTTTCAAGACTGTCTGATGACCTGATCTCTTAACTTCCAGCCAAAATCTTATGCATGTCTGTACTTCCAAATATTCTCAGGAATGAAACCTCAGACATTTCTGACTGCAAATTGAATGGGTTATATGTTGCAAAATTCAAACTATGGGCACAGAGTCGTGTTTTTTTTTTTTTGTCAGGGGAAACAAGATGGTGATAAATAATTGTATGCAGAAATGTTCAGTACATGAAACTCATGGGGAAAAAATCTGGAGACACACTCATTTTAAGAAATTAATGTATGACAGTGTATGACTTAGTTCACATATATTCATTTTAATATAATCTAAACCATAAATATTCCTACAAAAATTCTGAATTTATGGAAGGAAATTTTCCTCAGTTTGTTCTCACGAAAGGAGACCCCTAAACTGTTTGTGAAGAGAGTCTATCGGTTGCTATCGGTTGCTATCAGTTGCTAACAGTCTATCAGCTGCCGAGCCCACTGACTTCCTATGCTGCAACACAGCTAACTACAACCAGCTGCTAAATATGGTCTCAACTCAGCAAAGTACTTTGGCATGTGCTAAGTTTTGTCAGGGCGAGTATTCAGATTAAAGTCACTGGGGCTTTCCATATACCTGGAGTGAAGTTCATGCTTAAGTGTTGAGGTGGATTGAGCCTTTCACATACATTCCCTCTTACGCACATGTAGGTATTGCTGATATACCCCTTAACTTGCCAGTGGGAAACATAAACAGTTAGTTCCTGCACAAAAACCAAATTAATGGAACAGAGGAAATTCTTAGAAATCTGTTAACAAATGATGAGGATGTCTGTGTAGTTTTCTAGGAAATAAAAAACTCTATTGTTAAGTCATTTATTTATGAACTTTTAAGTATGCAGTCATAATACACGCTCATAAAATAGTTTCTTCATGATGATGGATGGATTCATCAGCAGTCTTCCAAGATGCATAGTACATTTATACATGGATTTGTGCTGGCTATTATGTAGTGAAATCTATACAGTAAATAATAATTGGAATGCCATGCACTAGGTACAATTCAGAAGCGCTTCCCACTATGATTGCATATCCCATATGAGCACAAAGATTGTCATGTTGCAGGAAGACCACTGACAGTTATCAGATGCTTGCTCTGGGAAATATGTAGGTCTGTGCATCTCTAAATGGAGTCTATGTTATAGTGCTTAGGTAGTATTCACACTGCTATTCCTTCTTGCTAAGTGAAGAAGTGTCACAGCATAACTGGGGGAGATTCCGGTTTTAAAAATGCTCGGTCTTTTTTAGCTAATAATAATGAAAATTGTCAAGAGCACACTGCCTCCTTGCAGCTACCTTTCCCACCTTGTGTTCCAACACTGATTACGAGACCAGGATGCAGGTGGGGGAGGAAGTTCATCCTCAGCCTAACTCAGTTATTCTCCTTCTGTTGAGACTGCAATGAGAGTGTTTTATTTATTTCTCATTATGTTCTATCATACCTGTCAAGTGGCTGTCACAGAAATCCATGAGACATTTGCTAGTGGAGTCCTCCCTCTCCAGGGATGCAGGCTTGAGGGCAGAAAGAAAAAGACCTGGGAAGCAATGGGCCTCAAAGGATTTAAAGCAGAATTAAAGAGTGAGGAGCTTGGAAGGGAGAAGACTTTCCCGAGAAGAGAACAGCAACTCAGAAAAATAGAGAAGCAATGCACAAGTGGGCTTATGAAACAAAAGGATAATAAACATCCAGTACTGAGTCCTCATGTTTTATTTATCTTTGATTTCTCTCCTGTTCATTCAATACTGCTCAAACTTTGAAATGAACAAGTCCAGCCTCCGTCTCATAGGTATCGTGATAATAACAGTTAAGTGCAACATAGAGGTACATGAATGAGACAAGAAGTGCATATTGACAGATGTCACACATACAATTTATAGGAGGAATTTTTGTGAGAGATAACTGTTTTGGAAAAACCTACCCAGTGCTCATCATTAATGCTCTGGGTGCCTTGCATCAGGATGCACGCAGGTTTTATGTATTTTACTTCTCTTCTAGGTGCTTTGATAAAAGTGGGAGTTCATACAGCATACAAATGTAATTCCAAAATGGGCATCTCTTTTCTCTGTGACTGACAGTACAATTGGGAGCCATTTACTGCACAAAGGAAAAGTGTGAGGAGTTATTTTTCTGGCTAAGCTCACAGCATCATTATTATGTGCAGTGGTGTTTATACGCAAGACCCAAAGTGCCAAAGTGCACAGAAACATACTTGAAGTGCTGCTCCTCAGAATCTGCAGTAATCATATTCTCTGAAAGTCAGAGATTAAGGGAGTCATCTGAACAATCAGCAGTGCATCTGTCTCACATATTATATACAGTTTGAAGTATCCCTCAATTTTTTTTCTATAAAACTAACATCAGTGTTTACCTATAAACAGACACAGAAGTCATCGCTGACTATACTCTGCTTTGTATACAATGCTATTATATAAAGAGCTCAAGCAGCATGTCTGCCTGCTTAGATGTGTGTGTTCTCCTACTCCAGCTGCCAACAACCTAAATTATTCAGCAAGCCCTGATCATGCCAAGTTTTTAGTCAACAATGGAGATCCTGCCAAAGAGCTAATAATGTTTAAAAAAAAAAAAAAGCAATGTTTGTGACAATTAACAGAGCCTGCAGCTTGCAAAGAGAGTTGGACTCATTTGTAAAGGAAAATTTAAATGATATGCTTCATTATAAATGGTCCCATGCAACACATTGCTAATCAACCAGAGCAGCTTTTTTTTTTTTTTCTCCTCCTTTCCTATCAGATAAACCAAACAGCAGCATGAGCCAAAGTTCTTGGCCACTGCTTGCTATAGCTATAAATGTGGTGTGGTTATCTATCAGTATCATAATCGACTCAGATCAAACTGAATAATTAGCACTAAAGTGGATGAATAGAGCCCCAGCCTCTTATCTTCTCTATTAATAATAAGTATAACTTCACAGCCAAATCAAGAGGTATGTTATTGTACCCCCGAGAGCCTGTTTGGGTAAAACCCCATGTGACCTCACCACCATAAGCAGTGCAGATGGGACAGCGTGTGCCTGCAATGATGAGCTGCCAGCTGCCGGCTCCCCCCCCAACTCCACAGCTCAAAGTGGGAGTGAGAGAGAAGATAAACAAACCATGCACAAACATGAGAGCCATTTGTAGGGACTCCATCCTCCCCCCATCTTCCTTACGCATACCATCTCAATTAATAACAATTGATTTTCATACGACAGAGATCTGCAGACAAGCAGTTAAGAATTAAGGTGTTTTTCACCCAAGTTCACTATGAAATTTAAGTCATGTTTTATAGTGGTACTGTGATGACTACAAATTGCTAAAATCTTAGGAATAACTTTCAGACACTCTCTTCTCATATTTAAACCCTGGTGCATACTGCTAATTATTGTGCAGTGTCCAATGCAATAATTATCATTATTCTTTGTGCTGAATTACAATATTACCCTCATTTTAGGATCTCCAAGAGTTTTAAGCCACGTTCATCTAATTAGTGTCAATTCAATTTTGCTTATTTTAATAATTAGAGAAGTTAACTTGAAGGGTTTCAAGTTTTGCAAGAGGATCGAGTGCTTTTCCTCACTGTTTGGGAAATGTTTACTGCAATTCATCTGCAGTTCACTACTCACATTCACTTTGGTTTTTTTTTTTAAAAAGTACCTGCAAAATGCATTGCTATAAACAGCCTGATTATTCAGCTCACATCAATCACAAAAGCAGAGTTTTATTTTTCTGAGATAGATGAATTCTTTTTGAAATAGTCTTTCTCTATGGTTTGTACCTGAACTGGGCTGACCCTAAACCAGGCAATTTCTGATTGGATTTGCTTTTGTGTTTTCCAGAGACTCAAGCCGTGCTTTCCCTTGTGATGTTCTCCTATGAGTCTTAAGTTATGAAAAGACATTTGATTGCCCCATTAGTAGAAGTGGCTGAGATAGGGAAGTGAAGAAGGAAGGATTACATGTCTTCCCACTGTGGAAAAGCTGGTGGTGGACCTAGCAGTGCTGTCTGGTGAAGGAAGAAGCCTTTTTACTTTCTATTAGAAGCAGATGAATGCTGTGTGTTGTTGGGATCTGGAACAGAGCAGGAGGAGGAGGAGAGAAGTCTGGGTTCATAAGAAAGTATTGGCCTTAGTCTGCTACTATGTATAATGGGATTAAATGTGGTTTAGTGTTTTGGGGATTTTTTTGTTGGTTTGTTTGTTTTTGTTTTTTGTTGTGGCAGGGTTTTTTTGTTAGCTATTAAACACTTAGTAATGCAATTAATTTTCACTAATAATTTATTATGAGAAAAACCCCACACAAAACCAAATGCCAAACTCACTATAAGGGACACCGATACCTGTATTTAACCATGGCAAATGGACTACACACAGTGCCTCATAATCTCAGGCATTTACCTATGTAGCACCAAAGGAGCCAACCACAGCAGCTTCAGATGAGTAATTCCTAATGGGAACACTTCTAGGCTGCAGTAAGGCCACATTTGGTGGCAAATAGCTGGAAGAGTTACTAAATACAAGTCCTTAACAAACTGTCCGCATTCAGCTATTTCCTGATTCAACCTCAGATAAGTTAATGGAAACCTCCACTGGCTTCAGGGAATGTCAGACCAAGCCAGGTTTATATCTGGGCAAAATGCTAATATAATATTTTTATATCAAAAGGGCTTTACTACAAAATGGCATCTCTACAAGGACACATGGAAAATTGTTATCACTCTTAACTGGTGCAGCCAGCTTTCCAAGGATGAGTTGTTACAAGAGCATCAGGAATACTAAGTACTCAGTTTTAAAATTAAATGTTTGACGTACTTTTCATGTGTGCAAAAAAGTGTCTGTCACTGACACCGATGGCTTCCATTAAATATTTATTTTCTTAGGAAAAGCAGAGAGGACTGAAGTGTGAAGCTAAGGACTTGTGGTGGAAGGCTGAGCTTTGAACCATGACACTCCACCTCTCATGGCTGACAGCAGGATTAAGCTGAAATGATCCTTTTTTTTCAGTTTGGTGGTTTTTTGCACTGCCTTCTTTTGTACCCTTATAATCCAAAATCAAATGCCTAGTAAAGGAAATCAAATTGGGATTTACATGTACTTCATCCAGATTTGTTCAGATCTCATTCATTGTATTCAGAATGAGAAAAATTCTGCTATTTCACTTAATTCAGTCAATCATATCTCTGAAGAGTGGAACCTTGAATGCATCTGAGTGATGACCTGAGCCCTGTATCAGTAAAACTCTCCACCTCTTGTCATCCCTAAGATAACAGGCCGAGATTCACCACTTCTCCTGTTTTATTCTTTACTGTTCAGTTTACTTCTTTCTGAACATCCATCTGGCATTATTGTGCTTGCTTAGCAAAATTCAGGACAAATAAAAAACGGAAGATAATTTCTTCAAATTCTAAAGTAGCTGTTAAGCTACATCTGCCCATTCAATTCAACCACCAGCAAAGACTCTGCCTCTGCCAGACATGCAGCTGTACTTGCAGCCGTGATTCAAGTCTGGAAATGAATTTCCAGACTCACTAAAAATCTGCTGGAGAGACATGCAATGAGTAATATTTTCTGTTTTGTGTATGTATGGATTTAATATAGACATAAATTTGGCAAAAGAACTTGCTCCACATTTCCAGCATCCTATCCCTGTAGACTAAGTGTTAAAATACATATGTATACACTCACAGACACACACTTTTATACATACTGGGATACATATATGGCCATATATGCACATGCAATCCCTCCTATTCAATCGGACAGTTACTAATACCAATTCTCTGTTAAAACCAGGAGAAGGGAAAATGATCAATTTTTTATAGTGTGTTACCTGCAAGTGCAGACATGAGTTTGGTAATCGTGCTTTTGTTGCACACAGACTGTAAAATATTTATGGAGACAATGCGATTTGGGTCAAGGCATTAAATAAAGTAAAAGTTACTTTATTCAATATGTGATGAACAGTATCCATATTAAAAACCAGAGGGAAAAGTGTTCAAATGAAAAAATATGCTTAAAACAAATTCATCTGTTCAATGTTCATAAATGTTTTAAGAAATGCAGACAAACAAGTCTTGAAATCCATATTTACTGTACACAACTGAAAAACTAATAGTATTTATTTAATCCGGAGGGAGAAGTGACTAAAAATTTAGTATTTAATGATCAACAAAAAAAATATTTGTCCTTGGAAATTACCATAGTATTTATTGTCAGGCAAGTTACAATAGGGTTATAGCTCTTCTCTTGATAAATTAATAAAGCTGTTAGGTCAACATTGATCTAGAAAGAAAATATTTCCTCCAAGTCTGAGAATATTTCTTAAGCTTCAATTCCACAGTATTTCGGTGTTAAAATATGTGGAGAATGTAAAGTGAATTTGCTTGGCTATGGGACTTCTGCTTCATAAATAATAAAGATTACAGAAAGACCTGATCCCGTAAAAACTTAAGAACAGGCTTGACTTTACTCATGTATGAGGTCACACTTGCATTTGAAGTTGAGACTTTGTAAAAGAAAAGAAACTTAAACGTCCAAAGATATTAAACACTGCTGACCTGTAGGCCTTTAGTCCACATGAAATATATGTAAAATACAGTATACATGAATAATAAATCAGACATGTACAAACCGTGCAATTCTTGCTTAATTGAGACAGAAAATAAGGCATTGTTTGGCTTTCTGACATAATTGACATCAGAGGGAATCTACCCATGCTTTAAGACCTCACCAGTTCTGGGAATTCCTACCTATAATTTTTATCTTTCACCATGTACACCTTAGTATTCAGTGTTTTACTCTTCAGCTTGGCTTATCTTGTCGGTCTGTCACCTTCTATTTCTGAAGCTGAATTTCATTGTCCCTTATAGAACCGGCACATAAAACTCTTAGACCCTGCTCATTTTTTTTTTCATTTCCCTTTTCAAAACTTAACACCACAGTGTTTAAAATGTCAGCTGGCTAATTATGGCAGAGAAATTAGTCGCCAAGGCTAGAAGGCACTTTGAAGGCTCCGAAGATCTGTTGGGCCATTGTAATAATGGTGCTTATACCCTCCAGGTCTGATATCATGGGTGTGTACTAAAGTAAAATTAGAGCTGCCATTTTTTACCTCACATTTTCAATGACCTAACAGCACAGACAGAGTCAGGTACCATGGCTTGCAGAATCTTAGTGATAAATCACTAAGATGTGGTAGCTCATGGTATGTATGAAGCAGTTAGTTGTTCTTTTATTTGTTTAAATCTTCTAAGAATTAAAGGCAAAAGAATCTTGTCCTTTGTGACTTAAACACTGTTAAGAGGATCTCAGCATTAATTGGAACTTCAATAACTAAACACCACAATTTATGCAATTTGAATCCTGTTTCTGTTTGTTTATACTTTGAATGAATTTGTTCAGGATATTTTGCACTGTTTATGCCTTCTTGTCTGTCCTTTCTTAACACACCTGCCACACTGCTGCTTAAATACGAGCAAAAATGCAACTGAACCCTCACATTGAAATAAATAGATACGTGTTACAGAAGGAAGTAACGTATCAGAAAGCAATTTTGTTTGGGTCTTATGTAAAACAATTCAACAGCAGCAAGCTCAATGCCCATTCCTCCAGAGAGCCAGTGTTACAGGCAGAATTTTCTTGTGGGAGCTCTGTTCTTTTCCACTATCACAAAAATCTCTTTGGTGGCATTCAACCCTGGCTAAAGGAGTGGAGCAGGTCTCAGTGAACCTTTTCCAGATATCCAAATACAGCCAATTTGAGCTAGAAAGGGACATACCGCTCTAAAGAACCATCAGCACTGCGTGATAAAATGGGCAAAGCAATATTTGTTTTAGACATCATTTATATAGCTCTTTTTGATTGATTCTGAGTTACTATAAAATACAATTGTACTGTCACATTTATTTCCATAACAAGTTGTGATGTCATGAGAAAGGGAGAATTCAAAAAAGTGTATAATAAAATAAGCTAAGTACATTTTAGTTTTTAATTTTTCTAAATTTTTAAACTATATATACACTACTATAAACTAAAACTATAGCAATAGATAAAATCCCCACAGAAAAAGGCTGGCTATACAAGAGTATCTTGTAACAAACTAACAGAGGAGGAAACACACAGAAAGTAAAAATGTCTAGGTAGGAGTGTCTCTGAGGTATTCTTGAGGCACAGACTACTGTCTAAATGCAAGATGGGCAGCAGGAACGAGCTGTTTGTGGGCAGAGAAGAAAGCTGTTTTCTTCTTTTCCCTTTCTTGTTACAGACTGACCTTTGTGACTCAAAGTTCAGGAGGGTTGCCTCCCTCCTGTGTTACAGGCGCAAACCATGACATCACTCACTTGTATGATAGCAGAACACTGTCTTTTGCTTTCTTGCATTCTGCTTGCACTTTCTGATTGTCACAGACCTAGCAGCAAAATATTCCGTTTTATATGTTTAGCTTAAAATTCCAGGAAAAGTGTCAAGGATCGTCTCAGCAAATCTCTCTTCCTTAGTTTGTAAGCAAAACCAAAGCCCAGACCTTCCCTATTCTCTGTATTACTGAAGCCCACTCAAAGACTGACAGTTTTCTTCTTCAATACCTGGACCACCTCCAGTGCAAAACACACAAAGTGTTCAGACATCATGATGGTGTTTCTAGTTTGCATCCAATGTGGTTCAGATGGATGCAAAATTCTGCAAAAGTGAGATAGCTTTGACACATTTTAAACAACATTGTCATACCTTTGAAATTGTGATAGAGGTCATTCGTCATTATTCATTTTTCTGGAAACTGCGATGGTTGACACTTTACGTCATGAGCTACCCTTCACATCAGTTAGTGTGACTATCCTACATGAGATCTGAAAGTAACTTCTACCCAGAAAGGCTAACGCATAGTGGTAAATAACTGTCAGTGTCCTCTAAGTCTTTATCTGGAGATAACAGGAATTTCACCAACACTCAATATTTCTTTTGATCTTGGTGCCACTGATAATTGCTGTTATTTTTGGATCCATATTTTTGTATGGATGCCAGTGGTACATGCATTTTCACTACAGTTTTTACTTCAACTATGTTACCTGCTCCTTAGTAAAGCTGGTACTGTCTGACTGTCATATTTAAAGCCTAGGATGACTAATGACTTCCCATAGCTAAGTGTTGGAAAGACAGAGGCTATTTTAATTGGGGCTTCCTGTCAGCTAAAACAAATGTCTCGTCTTCACTCTGTATTGGAAGGGTGTCATCCTGAACTCAGTCATCCTATGAACAGTCCTGTCATCTTTATTGATTCAATACCAAGTTTGATGCTCACAGTGGCTGAATTTTAAGACAGTGAATAATGCTTCACTTCCAACATATGAACAAGTCACATCACAGCTGCTATGGAGATTCAGGTATATTTTCCTTAATTTCTTCAAGAGCATAGAAACAGTGCCTTTTCTGGTCTTCTTAAATAACCTGGTCAAAAATATAGCTCTTGAAAATTGCACTGTCCACTTCCCCCCCCTTGAGATACAAGAAAATCTAAAACTTTCTCTTATACATCAGATCTAAAACTTCCAGCCACTGCATGAGGTGTTAACAAATACAGGTGACAAAAACCCTGAAATGTAATATTCATTAACCCAGCTAAGCACATATTTCATGCTCTCTATGCAGTGATTTTCACTGAGTCACCACCGCAATAAAGATACCAAAGACACGGACCAAAGCCAGCCAAAACCAATGATTTTTTTTTTTTCAGTCTTTGTAGAGACCAGTCAATTTGCACTTTTGTCTGTGCAAAGTAAAGTCAGAAAGGCAGGAACATACAGCTGTGCATGATGATGCATATTCAAGTACAGGCAAGGAGGAAGCAAAAACTGTGACTTTATTGCTATCTGTCATATCAAAGAATTGATTGCCATTATATTTTAAAATTGTATTTCTTGATTTTTTATTTACCTATTGATTTCTACATTATTATATAACGTCAGTTACACCATTAAAATGAACAGCATCTAAAATATTTTTCTAAAAGCATACAAGATATATAAAAATGTAACTACATTCATGTATACTGACAAAGCCATATGAAGTATTTGTACTCAGATTGTAATACTATATGGACTAACTCAAAGAGGACACATATACTTTCTATTACAAAAGGAGCTGAGCTGAAGACTTAAACCACTTATTTCAAAAGACTGAAATAGTCTGTCCCCTGAGAACCTTAGATACCTCTTTCACCTTATGTACTAAATCATGTTTTATATTCTGTAGATGCCAATCGTCTCTCTGTGTCTGCTTACTGATCTTCAGCCCTGTGGTTATGCTCCTTCAGTTGTTTTTTTTTGTTGTTGTTTTTTTTTATTTTTAACTGAGGATTGGGAATGGTATTCTGAAGCTCAGAAGCACTGCTGTAACCTTGGTCATATATATGTTTGAATTAACTGTTTCAGTGCTGCTGCTTTTCTGAAGGTAGACCTGTGAGAAGTATTTTTACCCAAGTAACAGAATGTCAGTTACTTGAAGTAGGTAATGCCTTTACAAGAATTAGCAGGATGAGGATCAAGGACACAGGAGAGCCTATAAAGAATGTGTTAACTGCATCAAGTTAATAGGTAACAAAACAATATGGTAAAAGGTATCTAGTTTCAATAAAATCAATATACAGGTAGATGGGGAAAACCAGGTTTTTTATATGAAATGATAAAGGTCCATTAAAACATTAATGTTTAAAAAACCCCACTATTGCACTATTATGATCTACTGTTATGAAGTTGCTGTAGTGAAAAACCTAGCACTAGATTATCAGTGGGATAAAACATGCTAATACAAATATCCCTTCACAATAGAGTTAATGTGAATTCTGATCACCTGGATTAGTCTAGGCCAAGTGAGAGCAGATACATTGCAAATTCAGTTATCTGACATATTGATGAACTGCCACACTAAAACAGCTGAAGGCATGTGCCTTAAAGTCTCTGTGCTGAGGTATGATGAACAACACTGATTCTTTCTCAGTAAGGTGGGGAGAGCTTGATCCTCTTGGCATGAAGGGTGTCTGTGGAGATGGAAATGAAGGACTAATGGCACTCAAGTGGCATAATATATATTCTGTCTAAAATTCTCAGTTCATTCACTGGAGATGGTCTCACTTACCTGCAGCTGCAGGTGGCCATATTGCTTGTGGTGAAATCCTATACTAAACTGGGGTGACAAACTGGGTGTGCTGAGGTGAGGATTGGGGGCAGCACACGAATACCTGCCTGAGTTAGCTGGAATAAAGGCACATACCAGCTAGCACAGCTTGCTTTGTGCTGGCCACCTCGTGCCTTCTAGCCCACTCTGTCTCACACAACTCCTAAAAAAACCAAGAGCTGATCTACAGCCAGCCAGAAATAAAGCCTCTATATGAGAGCACTTGTGCCTTCCCAATATGAGACTAAACAATCTGACACCCAATTACAGTGTGTGAGTGACAGAGTCAGGAAAATAACCCGAAGGTTAAAAATAGGGTCTTTGCCTCAAGCACTGAGGTCTGTTAGAGGGGAAGATTATTATCTTGCATCTAGTGCCAAAGGTGTGAGCATCTATCTTATCTTTTAAAAATTGTACAGCAATTCCTCTCCTTTCCCTAAAAATCTGCCGGCTGGTTAATTTCATAGATATCAACTGAAATGTGGAGTTGCCAGCTCCGTGTAACCCACCCCAAATTTAACAGCTGTACTTGTGCACAGGCAGCATCAAGCCATCTGTGCAATGTAGCACAAAGCACTTACTTGACTTAGCAAAGGACAAGAGAGAAAGGCTTTAGCGCTGTTAAGAAACCTTCTTAGGAGTGTTTTGGCCAGCTTATGCCTTGCTTCCCGGGAGGCGTGCAGAAATGGGTGTCTTGGAAGAGCTGTGAGGAAGTCTGGCTGAGCGAAATAGCATTCCTTCTGTGGGCTCGCGGTGTGCACACACCACTGTTGGTGGAACAAATGGTAGCCATATGCTTCCTCCTGCGAGCTAGCTAGGCATATGTGACCACTGCCCTCCTTATACCAACTCCTCTGTGTTACCACTCAAAAATCCAGCACCCCAGGAAGGACTGATCTTGTTGATGTGATCTTTGCCAGGACCCATACCTAAGAGCAAAGAAGACATGGCAAAAGCATATTCCCCCTCCTTCAGTGGCTGACTTCAATCTGGCTAATTTGCCTTTGTAAGAGGAACGAGGGGGGGTTGTTCTTTTTCTTCCTTCCTGGTGTCTGTGGATTAGAATGGCGACAGAGAATAATTCAGCAATCACTAGGTGACAGTCGGGTTTGATGGTTATGTTAACACTTTATTTTTTGTTTTTTAAAAAAGAAATGATGCAGATCAAACACCTGACTCTATAAAAACATGCTGAGTTTACTTTATTATGCTTTTTACTGGCAAAGATCTTGACTTCCATTAGGTTAGTTATCCACAGTGATACTGGAGAATGAGAATGTTACCTGGACTGTAGTGTCACTCGTTCACTCCAAGTATGGGAGGTGCCAGTTCACATTCTGTGCAGATTTTACTTAAAAGAATGACAAAGTGTCAGGTTCAAATGCTTTGAAATAAATTTAATAAAATTATACAAAGAATGAATTGCCCAAAAATGCTCGGGCTCAAGTCATGTTTCCATCAAGGTTTTGAATGGTGTGCTGTTCAGCCTGGAAAGAAGATAGGAAGTGGACCCAGACGTTTTTGGATTCCTCATCAAGAGAGAAATCACTTGTAGGAGTGAAATCTGGATAGTTCTTACAATATCTTAAGTATTTGAGACTATTTGCTTTATAGATTTTTTGGATCAAGGTCAATGCTAATTAAAATATGCATCGAGCCCTGGTCTAACAACTCTTTCAAAGCATTTCATATTTCTGAATCTTTCAAAAAGAATCAATGTCTTTGAGAAGAGTAAAGTAGGTCTCATTTATAAGATTGCCTGTGGCTCCACCTCTGCAAACAGGTATTGAAGAAGTGTACCATTTTCAGTCGTATGACAGTGAAACGAGACCTAGCTTGATATGATCAAACTGGTTTTTAGGGAAACTGGCAGTGTATTTGTTAGCTACATGGAAGAAGTGAATCAATATATTCCATATGCAACTGAGATGTGCACAGATGCTCACTCTCTCTCTCTCTCTCAGCTGGTATTCTTATTGGTGCAGTAAAAGGTTGACGACATTAACAGAAAAATAAGTAATCTTTGCTGAGTCATGTTAAAATGAGTTCAAATAGATATTTATAAAAATATAAAATCTATGGTGGATCTTTTTCTTTAAAGCCTGAATGAACATTGCACATTGCAATATTTTATGTATTTTTCCAGTAAATTAACTAAAATCCCTTAAGTAGTGGTGGAGTTCCAGTTGAAAGGAATTCTTAGGTTTACCTTTGTGTTTCAGTGGAGCCTGTCCTGCAAGGCAGTTGCTGTTTGGGTTATGAAGGTCACAGTCTGTAAATCATGAAGCTACAAATACTTCCATTACTGAAATGCATAAATAAACTTAATATTTCTCTGAAATAATTTGCAGTTTTGATGTTGAACAGTTATTTCAATGGGAAGGAGAGTTTAATTTCTTTAATAAATGAAATTAAAAGATCTTATATTTGATTGGCAAGTGTGTAGGTGGATCTGATGATTCAAAAAGTAGAAATCCCTCTTCAACAGAAAGGAAAAAGGTGGGAAATGATACTTCAAAATATTTTGGCATTAGAGACAGTGAGAGATTGCTCTCCTAATATGGATAACAGACAAATCATATGTGAAATTATGGGGCTGATGAAAAGTATTCTTCTCATACTTGATGCAAACATACTTCCCACAGTGTACAAAGATCTGGGAGTACTTTAATCAATTTTCAAACCTGTGAAATGGGCATATTTATATTTCTTTTACATGATTCTAAGAGGACTATCCAAGGAACAGGGTTATGTTGTTCTTCATGCAGTGCAAATAAATAAGAATACTACGTGCTTGAGAGTGTGCATGGTCTATGTCTATCTAAATGTGTAGATAAGCAGAATGGAGAAAAAGAAAGGGCAAATAAGGAGATTTGGCAAAAATCTCTGCTCACTAAGTATGTAGATATTACCAGCTGTGAATGTTTCTCCAGTATATTATGCTGGGGAGCATAGCAGAAATTAGTGTTAAGGAGAGATCTGAAGGCAGCTGGAGCAGGACATACAGATGAGTACAGCTGGATGTGAGGATGGCTGCAATGATTTGCCATGAATTAACATCTCCTGTATCTAAATGCATCTGAAGAGATTTCACTGGTAATAGTATGAATTTTGGACTAAACTTTTGTCACATATTTCAAATCCTCCAAGAGAAATTAGGTACTTGGTTGCCAAAGATTTTATACCACCCTTTTACTCAAGGGTATCTGGAAAAAAAACCAGATATTTTCACGATGGAGGTTTGCCCCTTGGCATCTTGTCCACTTTTGTCTCAACCTGATATGATTGAATATTCTGGATCCACTCCTCAAATTGGTTTATCCTACTGTAACTGAATTTAACTGCTCCTCTTTGCTGATATGAGTTTGAAACTATTCACTAAGTCTATGCTAACCGACTAAATTTCTACTTTACAATCAAGAAAACTCACTAGACAATTAGGAGAGCTTTGTTTTATTTTTTTAAAATCAGGTATACACATCTCCCCTGGTAGAATATGATCTGTACCTCTTATCATCAAACCAACACTGGGCCTAAAAGGAAAGCAACAACAGTCTGCTGCTTTAACAGGACTGGATGAAAGGTGCATAGGTGCATAGACAGCAGCAGAACTGCAATTCTACAGGCTGAAACTTAATTTTAAACCAGTCTCATGTGAAATGTGTCAATGTGTTCAGAGGCAACTGTTTTGATTTAGGTTGATTCAATCTGCAGTGAGGCAGTTTGCTTTGTCAAAGTACAAAACCTGAAATGTTTTGGTAGAACTGAGAATTTATTTTAGAAAACATTCCTGTGAATATTCTATTTTACACTGGGAAAGCATTTATTCAAAAAAATTACCAGACAGCTCTGCTATAATTCTTGCTGGTTTATTTGTATTTTATGATGTTAAGTAAATACCCAGGCCTTGGTAGATCTTGTCTTTTTATGACTTTTGGAGCTAAATTTTAACAGTAAAAGTTAGAAACTAAAGATCAAGTATCTCTTCAGTACATTGAATTTCATATCCATTGTATGTGGAAACTAATATATTGCCAGAATTTCCTCTTTCCTCTTGTCTCAGGTTTTGATAAGCTCCTGAGGCTGGAGCCTCAGTTATCTGGGGCCCTATCTTTCTGCCATTCTTAGGAAGAATGAGTGCTATAGTGAGTGGATTGATCTTGAGAGCAAAGTTAGAAGATTAGGAAAACAGATAATAGACTTAGGCGACCCCTCTCTTTGCCTCAAGGAGCCTCTTTACAGACCATTGCAAACTCACTCATAATCTATAAAACGCAGATATCCATCACTTTTACTGGGTAGTGCCTGTACCAGTAGGGGGGATAAGATGAAGAGGTTGCGTGTTTGGTTGCTGAATTCTCAGTATAAGCCTACAGTCATAATAGCAGTTAGAGGAGCTCTGTGGGGTAAAACATTCACACACATACAGACCCATGAGACCTTATTAAGCTTAATAGTTCAGAAATGCTATGAGCAGTTATACAGAAAATTAGAGCCAGGCAGTATGCACAGATGAACAGATATTTCTCTATTCTCTCAACTTCTCTCAGTGATCTGCATGGGAGATGGGAGTTTTCTCGAATCTCCCTGCAGGTAGGAGAGAAAAAGGGAGAAGGTGAACTAATTTAAAATCTACCCCAAGGGAAAGTTCTTGGCCCTGGTGGGTTTAAAGAAGATTTCTATGAAACCTTTTGCTTAGTCTTCTTTGTACATTTACTTGACACGCTCTATTCCTTGAGGGATTCAGGTGGATTCATTTCTACCACTTTTACTGCGTACACTTAATTGTACAGATTACAAAATGGTATCTCCTGTAAACTGATTTTATTCATGCATGAAGATAACAAACCTCTAAAAAAAAGTGAGCTCAGTCAATACCACAACTATGAGCTGAGAGGAAGTGACCAGAAGCATTTATTTTTACCATTAGCTGTGCTGTGCACTGCATTTCCAGCTGTAGGATGATGCCCTGTTGCATCCATCACAGCCTGCAGTGCTTCAAACTCAGTGTTTGCTCTAGAAACCACGGCTTGGAGGAACATCGCCTCTGCAGTACTGAGATGAAGCAGGCATATTATCATCTCTTCATAGGGAGTGTCAGTTCAATTATAGACAGTTACACAGTGGTGTAAGAAGAACGATGGCATCCGAGAGTAGTACTCTGGGAATCAGATGAGGACTTTGATAGATCCAAAGACTTAAGGGAATCTTAGACCTTTTATTTTGGGCAAGGCAAAATGCACTTGATGTTTTATGATATTCAAATCTGAGGACCTATTTTCCTAAGAACACTTTTACATTGTAAAGATTTTAATATTATAGACTCACTAGAAAAGTGATTTCCCATTTTATAGCTTCTACTTCTCAATCATACATTTTGCAGATTAAAATAAGAACAGGTGACTGATATCTGTGCAGGCAGTGAATATTACGAGTTTCTTCTTTACACAAATAGATTAGTGGCAAATCTTAAAAGCCCAGTCAACTCCACCAGCATTTTTAATTCTTCTCCTAATAGCTTATGATAAATACTTCTGAAAAATGATGGACGCTAATGTGCTTCTTTAGATGATCATTTGAGTGTTTCAGATTTTGGAGATCTTAGTGTCAAATACTAAAGAGGGTCCATAAAACTACATTTATGAAACAAGCAAAGCATGTAAGTGAGTTCTTTGTGGGATAAAGTCATGGCAGCATTGACATATGGAAAGTGAGATTTCTAGTAAGTGCTGTTTGGAGTGAAGATCCTATTAGCAAGTCCATAGCTTTATAACAAGTATGTTGCATGGTATGAAAAGTCACACTTCACAAAATCAGACAGTTTGAACTTACTTGCTTTTAATCACTTCTGTGAGGAGCCTGCAATGTTTGCATAAACTGTGTAAACTTGGGAATGTTGGAGCAATGCTTGAAAAAAAAGTTCTCAGGATTTTCCAAGGTGCATCTATTCTCTCAGTAAATAATAAATGAGTGTCCTTGAATTGTGCTCCAACAGCTTCTGAATGTGAAAATACTTTTCTGATAGAATGGAACTTTTTTTTTTTTTTTTCTTTTTTTTAAGAAGGTAATTTTTAACTGAAGATGTGGAGATTTACTAGCGACTTAAGTATCCAAAACTAAACCCTGGACAAATTCCAATTTGGATAATATATTTGCTGCTTAGTTAAAGTTAACCTATCTTTATAATTAGATACACTGGGATACTCTAGTGGAATAACTTGAGGTCAGTTATATTATATTAATTTATACCAATGAGGATCTGGCTCAATATTTTTCTTCACTGCTTGCCCTAGGATCTCACTAGGGAGGCTATTAATAGAGTGGCAACGTCATGAGGGAAAGGAAATGGGGAAAGGGGAAATTGGATAAGTCTTTAAAAATAAATTTAATCCAATCAAGACTACAGACAGTGTCAAGAATGAAATTCTAGTCATGTGGTTACTGTGTATGGTCACCACAGGACAAAGTTCTTCATTTTTCGCAGTAGCACTTTCTGTATTCAGCTTTTCCCTTTGTTTTTGGTAGTTGGTATATTATCTTCACAGTGCATCATTCAGATCAATGCTTTCCAATTATTTTCATGTATTCTTTTGTTCATCTGTCTGGACTGATCTCCTGCATTCTCTCTTTGAGTCTGAGTTCTTTTTTGGTCAGGAAGCTCACTTTGTCTTATACTTGTGTAGCACTAGATGGACATGGAATCAGACCCTGCTCCACTGGGTTTGTTTCAGCACCTGCTGAAGACTGCTGACCATGATGCCACCATGGCTTTCAAGTCCCTATTCCCAGAGCAGGACAGAAGCAGATAGCGAGGCATGAGTGGTTTTTCCCCAATTTAGGCTTGTCTCACTCTGCTGTGGTTCTGATTACACCCATGTGTGCAGGTCAAACCTCAATTCTCTGAATTCTTTAACAAGATGTTTGGAAACAATGGAACATGATTTCAGTTATTTCATGCTTGATTAGAATAGATCTCAGACCTGCCACCAACCTCACACTAGTCTCTCCAAGCCCATGACAGTTCATGGAGAAGAACAGTGGGCACTCCCAACTTGTTTTTCAGCTGCTCACAAGTGTCAGCAAACCATGTTCAGGAAGATGCATTGATGTTTTATGCACATAACTGGAAAATGGTTGCTGTTCCCGTCTGTTGATGACGAAGTCCAAATAACAACATTGATTCTAATTACAATAAAATTTAATAAATACCCCTTTCTGTGCCCATGCCAGTATAACATGTACATGAGTTGAATTAATTTAAGTGCCTTTACTGTATGATTAATTTTCAGTCAAAATGCAGTCTAGAAAAAGAAGGCATTGTATGGCTTTCATTTACATTTGTTTTATATTTGTGGTGTTTGATATCAGATATAAATCTGTTTATGTGTGCTGGTAAATACGGTCATTACTTTTTAAAAGGGGAAATCTTTACAAGAATGTACTTAAACACAGAATTATTGTATCACATCTTCTATCAAAGCTATGGACACTGTAATAATGCTTTGAGGATGACTTCTTTGTGCTAGATATAGCTTTTATGCATTATGATCTGGCAATGGACAGGATGTTAATGACTACATACTTCCCATTCAGCAAGCCGTACTGTTGGATCCAGCTTGATTTATAAAACAACAACACAACAACACTAGTTAGGGCATTGTATTCTACTTGCCAGATGGTTAACTCCCATGGGTTAATGAGTATACCCAAATTCTAGATGATTTAAGATGTCCTGCGGATATTTCCTTAGGTACGAGGATTGCTGGCTGTTAATTTACATGTGTACTGTATTTTTCCCTCTCTCTATTGGTCTCATGAGGATTCTGAATTTCTTTTTCTCCATAAAATGCTAATAAGCCATATTTAACACCTTCCCCTTTTGCTGCTCTGACCATCAAAACCTTGTTTTCAGATTTCAAACACTTCATCTATTAGACTGAATTAGTTCCTCACAAAGAGCCAGGAACTGGGAATTTATATTTGTATACACACATTCTCACACACTCACACACACATATATATATATACACACATACATGTATATTTACACATACATACACACACAGACTCCCATTTTTAGCTTATTCATGATAGTTACATAAGTCCTTTTTTCAGGAATTTCTCAAGACTTCAACACTAGAAAATATTTGAACATATTAACAAATTGTTAGCAAGCACTTAAAATCTAAGTTATCTATTAGTCTCAAATAAATCTGAACTTTATTTTATGCCAAAGCAAAAAATCTAAGTTTGTATCACAGAGAGATGTAATCATTCTGTGATTCTATGATTCTTGACAGCTGAAACTCATGGAAAGGATCCCTTATTAATCACAATATTTTCCTGAGATCTCTCTTTCATGGTGTGGCACTTTATTACCTCTGACTGTGTCTAACTGTCACACATTCACCTTGAAAGACTGAACTTACAGAAACAACATGAAAAGCATTCATCTAGAGGGAAAAGACATGACTTAAGTACAGCTGGTTTATACTTGTATATGGAAAAAAAAAAAAAAAAGAGTGGAAATTGCGGGCCAATATGTCAGAAGTTCAATAGCAAACGCAATAGAGCAACTTGCTGTTTCAAGATAGCTGGCTATCAGCCTTCTGGTTTCTAGCCCCTCTCTATTATCAGGTCACCTTATACCTCTCATGTACATTCAAAAAAATTAACTACATCATGAGGGAAAATGATGTAGTGGAAAGACAAGGAGGGGCTGTTGGCAAAGGAAAAGAGAAATAAGGGAATGAGGAACAGTTCTTTTGTATAGAAACATAGGTGCTGACATTTGTGATATAGTTCACAGTGATGTTCCTCCTGGCAGTAGTAGTTGTTGGCATGAAGTTTTGTGAAAGATGTTCTAATGAGAAGTTCTTTTCTGATTCTCTTTTACCCTGTGAGGGACACACATGTTCCATTTTACCTATATAGAGGTTTAATCTTAATTTTTAAAATCCTATTAAACTTTTCACATCAACAATATCTTGTGGCAATAAGTTTCACAAGGTCAGCATATTGGATAAATCATATCTTTTTGTTTTAAATTAAATGTTTTATCCCTACAACTTTTTTAGCTCTTTCCTCTTTTTTGATAAGATGGTATTTTATTTTACTTTTCAACTCACTCTTCAAAGCATTTTATGGCTCTTTTTTAATTCACTTTTTCTGTGTCTAGCTCATAACCTTTCTTGTACATGTCTATTCAGAACTGAGTATTTGTACAATGCTGTACTAGCTCAGGGTCCCGGTGCATGACTGCAGTTCTTAAGTGCCAGGGCAGAATGGCACTTCTACCATTCGCAGCAGC
>NW_020799095.1:127559994-127853625 GCF_003259725.1 Athene cunicularia
TTTTTTTTTTTTTTTTTTTTTCTAATATAACTGTACCAAAATGGAAAGTTTTCCTTGAACTAGACATTTAAACATTTGGATCTTTTTTCCCCTGAGTCACCACAGTGAATTTCAAAACCAGCAGTGTGAGTAATGCAGATTATTTCCTCCCACCTGCATTACTTGGGGACACTTCTGTTTCCCCGTAGTAAAACTAAGGTACCTGGAAATACCATCCAAGCATTTCAACAGCACATAAACTAAATGTACAGGGTCAGTAGGAAATGAGAAATGCAGCTGACCTTCACCAACATATTGATATACCTCCTCATATAGTGGAGACAACTTCACACAAGTTTGAGCCTATTGCTGAAGTGACTGGTTGATGTCTGGAAAATCTGTCCATCAGATCTCAGGATACTGACTTGGTTTTCAAGCTGGAGTAATGTGACAGGGACCCAACAAGTGCTTTGCCTTGCCCTGCTGGAGGAAGGCAGGGACCGGCAGCATAAGTGGCCATTCCTCCCCATCCACCTCCTGAAGCACATCAGTAGAGCAAGCCAAATCCAAGGACAAATAGCAAGGGACCTGTCTAGACAGAGGGAGCACAGGCATTTCTGTTGGGTTGCCCATGCCATGCTGGGAGTAGGATGCTTACATGCATGGGGTGCTGAGCCATGCACTGTGCCTGTGTGGCTACATCTACACCAGCCTGGGTCAAGAATTTGCAAGACACCTTTTGTCTGGCTCTCACTCCATTTTAATAAAACTTGCTTCTCTGACTGAAAACTTGCTTCCAGACCTGCGTTAAATGGTTAGAATCTATAACTTGAAGATTTACTTGCTCAGGGACCTCTGCAGCTAAATTGTACCATGATGGCATACTCTACAGAAAGCCCCTCTGAGACTTGAGATCAACCTCAGATAACCTTGCAGACCTCTGGAAGAGTGCTGAGTCAGGTAAACACCATTCAATCTCCAAGTTTGTGCACTTTTACGAGTTTTCTTGTTTAAATATTTCCTTCAATAAGAGCACTGCCATCCATCTTCAAAGCACACATTAAACTGACAGCTTGAGCTCCACATACCTGTTTGGAAACCTCAAAGCCTGGATAATGCAACCATGTCTGATGACATGGACTGAGACCACAATCACCATGACCAACCACATAGCTATGAGACAACATCAGAAGAAAAATATCCAGCTATATGTACAGTGAAACATCTGCTGAGGGTCTGCAGTAACAAACCCCACCAACGCTACTGGTACCTTCTTTACAGCCCTGCACCTGCTGCCTCAGTTTTTTAAATACCCATGAATGCTGCCAGGTCTAATCCCAGGGAATAAACTCTCATATCTGTGGTAGGTGTAGCTGTGGGTGCTGTACCACATCTGCTCTGGCCACAGTTAAGCTGCAAGTTAATTCCAGATAAGGAACATCCCAACTGGTTTCTTACAGATGGGAGAGCTGGAAACAGGGATATGGTGAAGCCTGCTCAAGGCTAAAGAGGGTGCCAGTGGCAGGTCCAGCTCCTTAATTCACTGACCTGTGGTGACCAGACAGGACATAACAGTGTAAATAGTGTATGTAGCCTATTTTCTGCTCACTGTGTAAGTTTTGGAGTTTAATCTCTTAACACCAAAAGTATAAAAAATCCTGACAAGCATTTCAGCACAAAAGCACATAATTTTATTCTGGTTTATAATATCTGGTGATTATATAGTTAAGAAACCTATAGTATGATGGGCAAATAAACAAGAAGTAAACAAGAAAAGTATAGACTAAGTGAGCCAATGGATGGGAAGAGCTATGGGCTGAATGCCCATCTATGGAAATCTAATCAGCATGGACTGAATACTACTCTGCCACCCAAACAGAGCATTATAGGATGCCAGCTGCATTTGCTTCCCCCCTAGTTATTCCTATTTTTGAGCATAAACCAAGCTCTTATGGAGTAACTTCTAATAGCATACCCAAATAAGAAGTGCTGTGAGAGGTGTTATAAACGTTAAATTGCCATTAGCTAATCAGAATCATTGTTCAGTGACCATTATCTTTTATTAAATGACCACTGAATCAGAATGTTCATACTGATTTTCAATCACAATGTAGAATAGTCACCATGACTCAATAACACCCATTAGCAACACTGGGACCCACTGAAACAGCCATTGCCAGGAGGAAATTCAGTGCTTGAGAAGGTAATTTCTTCCTGTAAATGCTTATTTCTAGCTGGGCATACTTCAAAACAGGTTTTCTAACAGGAACTGGGATACAGTCACAAAAGCATCACCTTCCTCTTCTACTTTTGCAAAGTCCCGTCTCTTCTTCTTGAGAGACAGCAGAGGGGAGATGCATAAAATATGTACGTGGGAGGGCAGAACTTCTTCCTCCATACATGGATGCTGCCAGAGCCATGGAGGCTTATGATCACTCCCACCTCGAAGTGGGTGCCTCCCTGGCACAGGAGCACCTTAGGACATAAAATACTTTTAGAAAGGTTGAACCACTATGAACTACTATGTGATGTGAAAATGCTTTTCAACTTCTATAGCTAAAAATGCAGTGATAACAAACATTCTGGAGCTCTTTCAGTGATGTTCGAGAGATATTTTTGATTTACAATCACAAGTCTTTGATGAGTCTTTACATAAGGCCAGATCACATCCTATGTGTATATGTGCTCCTGCTGAGAAGTATCTTCTCACTTACTGGTAAAGATAAAATAATGAATAGCCAGGTAACAATGAGTTAATTCTCCCAAAGGAAACAGAAGCACGTAGTTAAATACTACATCACAAATTACCATTTTTATGTCACCACCTCACCATGACTTTAGCACTAACCCATCTCCATCTTCACACTCTCATTAGGATATAATGCATATTCATGGTCCTGATTATATAGCCACTTTCTTGACTTGTTTTAATTGTGGATAAAGACATTGTGACAGGAGACCTGACCTTTTCAAGATCATTTTCTCTCCATTACTTTTCACAAAGCTATTAACTTGTCGCCTTCCATAAGATTGCAATAATTTATTTCCCATTAATAAAAAATTCCTGGTGCCATGCAAATTAAAATTTATTCAGCAAATAGAATTCTTTGGATTATTTTCTAATGGCTTTATATACTTCCAGCTTAGGAAGAAAAATAATATTAATGGATACAGGCTGAGTGGATAATTGCATACATTGGAGAAAAATGAATATACAACTGGTGCTGTGGCTTACTGCACACCAATTACGCAGAAGAGTTCCTTTACTTCCTTTTTCAAGAAATATATTAAATAATTTATTTCAGGGGGATATCATTATAATCTTGAAATTATTCCCATTGTATAAAGGGCTTGACAACCTGATGCACAAACAACAAATGTTGGTATTAGAAAACCCACACTAAGTTAAAATACTTGTAAGTGTAAATGAAACTAAGGGAAGGAACAACTTTGACAAAGTTGCAACAGTACTGCAATAGAATTAGAGACGGATTACATGGTGGAGCGATAAACATATTTTGTATTTCACAGTGTTTTTCCAATAAGAATGAATTATGTTGAAATAGTGTAACATGTTAATAATGGAAAGGCTTAGGTTTTCTGAGATTTTTCAGTTTTGAGCATGTGATAAAAATATTGATATAATAGGATCATAGTTCATCAGCTTTTTTTTTTTTTTTTTTTTTTTTAAAAACAATTTAAAGTATGATATGTCCTTAGACTTGTTTATATAAGTTCCTACTGGAAAAAATAACTCACGTACATTTTAAGGCATGTATTAGTGATGCACAAACAGATATTTCAGTGTTCAGAAGTTGGCACAAAATCTGCAAACCATGTAACGGCAGCCATTTCAAATCCCTGACCATCTAAATTGGAGTGATGATGATAAAACTCAGTGATATGTTGTTGGAACGTTTCAAAGCTGTAGAAAAAGAAATCATTAAACTTTTTACTTCAAAGTCAGGGAAATGCTGCCTCTCCCAAATGAACTGAGGCTGTTCCCATTCCACCCTGGTGCAACTGTAAGCAGTTGCTTAGAAATCTTTTGAAAACTGCTAAATAGCACTATACATTGGGGAGTTTGACCGTGTGTAGGAAAGCAAGGTGTTGTCTAATTCTTCAGCAAGATAGACTCTAATAGAGAAATATGGAGAGCAGGATGGAAAAGTATGCAAGGATAATGGTTAGGGAGGGAAGCAAGGCTCAGTAAAAACTGCTGCAAGTCCGAGCCCTGGAAGAAAGAGATCTAGGTTTTAGAAAAGAGACTTTATCCACAAAATATACATTGCTATCAGAGTCCATGCGGACAAGCTTTTGCTGGCCTGGGCCAAAGTCATGTTGGGGACCAATCCAGCAACTGGAACATCAGAGATATGCTGTGGTCTGTGCTTGCTAATGTCTCCTGGCAAAAATAAAGAACATTTCTGTTTGCAGGGGCAGAATGGGAGGGGGTACTTGGTGTACCAATAGATCCTACTCCCCAGCCTGTCTTATGCTGGGGTAGAAGTTTTTTGCATGAAACTACAAGTTCATCAGCAAAAGCTGTGGTAGAAAAGAAAGCCTGAAAAAAGAAAAAGCAATGTATTAAAGGACTAATGTGAACTCAGATCTGGAGATTCATCCTTTTGGCTGGTCTCTAAGAGGGTCAGTAAGTGTTTATCGGTTCTGGCTCATCTGGCCAGTTGTGTAGCATGAGGGTATCCCACAGAGCTGGTCCAGTGTATCTGAGACCGACAGAACTGTCAGCAACCACGTGAGAATTTAGATTCCTGTGCTATTAAATGAAACTGGCCTGGAACATTAAGATGTATATTATCAACAAAGACAAATTCAACTGTCTCCACAGTAGAGATCTGTGGTGAGGGGACATTTTTAAGAACTCAAACCAAAAAGTACTGAATGATTTTGTAAACTTTTAATATATAGATAGCTTTCTTAGTAAAACTTTTGAAGTCTCTGGGATGTTTTTTGTAAGTATATTTGTTAACTAAATTTAACATGGTCATCTTGTGAAATCTGATTTCTAAGTAGAGGATGAATGAAATTCAAAGAATAAAATTATAAATACTGAATAAAAATTGGAAAATGAAAGCTCAAAGTATAAGATTTTGACAGTGTTCATGAACTCAAAACCAGGACAGCAGCTGGATTTCTGACCTATGATAAAGAAAAACTTCACAGGAATGTCAATCTACAAGCTAAATGATTTTATCATTGTGTTACTGCATTAGACCTGGGAAGCCTTTATTTTTTTGAAAAATCTTGATGTTTTCACTTTTTGGTGGGGATTCTGAAGCAGCTGATTGGCAGTACAAGAATTTTTTATTTTACACTTATGTCTGTAAGTTCACAGTAAAGAATAACTGACTAAACTGCAATGTTCACAGTCCTTTAAATACATAAAACTAGTCACCGTGTAGACCCCTTTTAAATGCTGCTTTTAAAAAAAAAACAACTTGCAATTCATTACAAAAATCCAGTTCAAGCTGGTAATTATCTCAGTGTATGAAAGAATCAGAAAACTTGCTGTTTTTTTTTCAGTTGGCTCGTACTTATTCAAATGCCACATTCTCTTTTTCCTGTCTTAATATAACTAAATGAGTTTGTTACCCCAAACCCATGGTTTATCCCAGAGGGTAGGTATTCTGATACACTTTAAATTCACAATCCAACCTAACTTAGACATTTTATACACCGGAAAGTCTCCTAAGGAATCTTTCATAGTGTAACATGAATGACAAATATTCAGTAATAGAAAAAATATTCAAATCTATTGCAGCTATTCCCTGACTCACACAAATTACTTTCACAACTTCAGGGTGGTCATTACTGATCCCTGAATACTTACTAACAGTAATCACACTGATGTGCTGCAGAAAATTAATTACAGTTTGTCTTTCACAGGATTGATGCCTTATTGCTATTAATAGGGTATTGATACCTTTTACTTTAGAAGGCAAGAAAGAAAGGTTTAAATGTGCAGGTTGGTACAAGTTGAATGACAGAACAAGGTCATTCTAGTGAAAAAGTTATTGCAACCTTCTCTGTTAACAGGCCTTTGCTAATAAGGACCAGACTTGTAAGGATGCTCAAGATGTCTGGAAAGATTTGGCATTTCCTTGTGCAATCACCTGCATGTAGCTACAAGACTTATAATGAAATAGTTACATTAGGAATTTGAGTGGAAGCTGGAATAATTCAAGTGCCAGTTTAGGCTGCATTTGCATTTGAAAAATCACAAATTTAGGACTCAGGAAAAAAAGAGCTGGCCACAAAATTATGTTTTCCTTCATGAAAAAAAGATGAGTGAACATGAACATTTTTCTTTGCTTTCACAGAAACTTTGAGAGATTCTCCAAAACCCCTAAATCAAATACTGAAACATTTATTTTAGTGAAAAAAAAAAAACAAACAAAACCCAAACCAAACCCGAACTGTTTACACAGAGGATTTTCTCCTTTTCACTTTTGTAGGAAAAAGCCATTTTTTCAAAAGTGTTTGTTAGAGGGCTTTATATCACATTACCACAGTCTACTGACCCATGCTGTCCTCTTTCCGAGCACCAACATTTAAAGCAGAAAAACACGTTGGACCAAGCTTGTATTTGGGGCAGCTTGGCTGCAGTGTTGAAATAAACAGATGCACTGGGGATTAACTGGGTCTGGTTTGCCTACCACCAGCCCAACAGTTTAATTTTCCAGCAGTCAACAGTATGCTATATTTATTACAAGAATACAGCTCTTAGTAAATCATTGCATCACTTGTGTTTCCCCTCACTGATGCTCACACACCATTAAACTGAGCTCTGCAACGTTGCAAAGAAAATCTTTATATCCTGGCCTAGTTAAATGATCTAACCAAACGTGACGTGTACCTATTTCATAAGGCAATGTAATGTAAAGATGGGGCTCTTGCTCCCCTTTACTTGTGCAGATGGGTATATTTTGCATGCCTCCCACACATTTCCATCCAAATGCACAATATGGATGTTTTATCTTTCACAACAGGAACCTTCTGTTCACAGATATGTCAACATTCCTGAGAATGTTTCTGAATTTTTGCAGGATGGGACCCTACCTGAATACCAGATAGTTCATCCTATGACACTGATACAATAAAGAGAGGAAATTCAGCTCTCCAAGAAAGCCCTAATAATGGTTATCGAATTTAAGAACCCAGGAAACATTGCTGTCCTTATTAACATGAGTATGAGTTTCAGCATTTATTTTGACTGAGCCAAGATTTACTCAAATCCTGATTTTACAGCAAATAATTTATATGCATATTTTATCTATATCTACGTATCAAGATATGGTATCTTACAGATAAAGCTGACCTTATTTTCTCATTTAGTAGGAAGCTGAAGTTTATATCTGCAAATGATCATATGCCACATTTATTAAGTTGCTTCTGTTCATTTTTTGAGAAAAATCCAAATGTGCACTATTATTTTTACATGCACTTTTATTTTTACATGCACTTTTATTTTTAAACATGTCAGTAAAAGGAGGATGCATCTAGCTGTAGAGCTGATGTAGACAATAACTTTTATAATGTTCTGATGATGCTGTATCAAAGGTTTGTCATTAAAAGGAAGCATACTATCAAGTGGGAAAGCAGACTTATATTGCAATTATTTTCCTATTAGCTGCTGCCCATTGCTCCTGACAGGTATAAATTAGATCTCGCCAGGTTGCCTACAGATTAATGAGTTCCAAAATTGGCATTTAATTGTTTGGGAGTAAGCAGCAGAAAAGGAAGGTATCTGCAAAAAATCTTTATCCACCTGTGATTAGAAGATATTTCTCTTTCTTTCTGCTTTTCCTTTCTCCCCATGGCATCGCTTGGGTGATAACTGACACTTCTATCAGAGGATTCCTTTCGACGCAGCAGAAACTTGCAGCTGAGGCAAGGCCAGAATTAATAATCTGCGTGAGCAAACACACAGCTGCTGTTTGTGGAGAGAGATTCTATTAACGAACAGTGAATTCTCATAATTAGCTGAGCGGTTTCTGCAGCTGCCTGCCTGACCCCAGACTACACAAATTGTGGGTGGTGTTCGGCCTCTAAATCAATCTTACCTAATTACTATAAGCATGTTCCTCCAGTCCTAATGACTGGGGGGGTATGGGGGGGAATAGGCATTTCCTTACCCATTCAAATGTTCCTCTTATTAGATTCTCCTTTGTGCCTAAATTCATATTTTTTCTATTAGCATTTCTAAGGGTATACAGGTGTGGTTACAAATCAGAAGCACAGAAGTATAATTCATGTCCTACAACCATGTGCCAGTGTGTGTCTGCTTTGCAAACAGTAGCAAAATGTGTGCTTGTTGGAAGCATCTGCCTTGCTTCAATTCACAAAACATAATTTAAAGCACACATGTCTGTCTGGATTCAAAGCCTTTTCTCTGCCCTACTTCCCCTCCCCCCCAAATTAATGTGACAAAAACAGAAAATCATGAATGGTTGTGCCTTCATCTGGTCTGAAGCACAGTTACTTACTACTGTCTCATCACGTGGCACCTGAGAAGACAAGCGTATTTGTCACTCGGGAGAAAAAAGGGGACGATTTTCACTGACAGCCCGTTGCTCAGCAAGGGCCTTCGTCTTGCGGAGCTGGGGTGACGCATGGAGCTGGAGGGCTCACCCACACAGCGGTGGGCAAACCTGGGGTCACCCCACCTGCAGCAGCGCCTGCTGGAAGGCGCCCACCAGACATGGTGCTGCAGGAGGAGAGGCTGGCGCTCGCCCCCCAGCCCTCCATCTGCGTGCTAGTGGCACTCTGGCATCGTTTATGTCTGTTGGGGGGAACGCTAGCTGCACGTATTCCCAAATAAACTAGATATGTGGGTTAGGACTAATTTGCCCTAAAAAAAACAGTCTCCATAACAAAATCCCTTACTCATCCCTGTCCTTCATCTGCCCCTGTACCCTCATAAGCAAAGACTCCCTTTGTCACTTGTCTGACACCATTTGGCTTACAGCAGCTCCTCCCCGATTGTAAAATATACTGCTGATACCTGCAGCCCTTCCCTCCTTGGGAGCTCCAGGTCTTTCACTTCTCCTTTGGTGTCCTTTTAGGGATTTGACTTGTTATCAGCTTCTTCCATCATAATTGGCAACATCCAGAAGATCCATGTCCTGGGCTCCTTTTTTATTTTAGCTGAAAATTGGATGCGGGGCAAACCATTAAGGGCCTGAGAGTGAGCTGGCTGAATCTGATTCGGTGTCGACCTAGGCAGTAATTGGATGTGGTTAATGTAAAATCAGATGTTTGCTGTAATTTTGAGACTTAATGAATTTAGGAATGAGGTGCACAGACAGTAAATTCAAGTGAAGCTTTAAGAATGGTTGGAAATACTAACTCTCAGGAGCTTTATATAAAGATCCCAATATTACAGGTACAGAATTACTAGCTTGCTTAATCAATTTTTAAGAGGACAACATCTCTCAAGTTATTCTACGTGTATTTAGGATGGTATCTTTGATAGGATTATAAATACTAGGGGTTGGATTGTTAATGACCAGATTTTCACCTGCTAGTTAGGGTCAACCTTGCTGTCAAGGGCACAACTCCAACAACAGTGTTATACCAATGCAGAATTCAGCAACACAGAAACAAACAGTGAGGGGGGAGAACAAGGAACAACCTGTAGAGCAACCAAATTATATAGAGATATATGCACAATACATTTTTCGCAGTACTACCACTTGTGATCATTAAATGTTTGTATATCAACCAAGAAAATCTCAAATGGATTCATTATTCACATTATTTATAGATTGCCTTATGAATTATTCCTCCTTATAAACTGTTAGAAACTCTGAGAACATCCAGTACTTTAAATTTGAGAGCTAGATTTAGTTTGTCACTTTCACAAGTCATGTATTTTTTGTTTCATTTTGATTGGTTCATCTTGGATCTGACAGACTGAATTTCAAATTTTAAATTTTAAGACCCAGAACACAATTTGAAATTAATTTGGGTGAAACAATTAGAAGCTGTGGTTTATAATTTCATTTTCACAAGTTCATGTCACAGCTAGTAAAGCTCCTGAATTTTTGTACAATGTGGAAGCTGTAAGGTCACAATAACCTAAAATATATTTCACAGAAAGATGTGTATTCCTAGAAATATTTTCTGAGGAAACAACAATTCAAATAATTTCCTGTGACACATAATGTAAAGAATTAAAATATATTACATGGTTGACAGCTCTTCTCCAGCTAAAGAGAATGAATTTTATATGTAGAATCTTTCTGGAATCAGTGTGAAAAAAACACTTTTTTTGCACAGTCAACTTCAGTTTCTTCATATTCATAACAATAGAAAATTCCATGTCTTGTAGCTTAACAGCTAGTTCTTTAGTGCCACTTATACTATATAACACTACATCAGAAATCCAAAATCAAACAACCCTGGGCCCTGAGTTAACAGATTAAAAACATAAAGATCGATCTGTATACTGCACACCAGTAGCCCAGCTGGATTTGGCCCCCTACATCATCTCACTTGTATGCAACAAACCCTATTGATAACAATACTCCTAGTCTTGGAAGCACAATGCCATACACAAAATTTGGTTGTAACAGTTTATTGGAATGTTATGAGGTAGCTTCAGTAGGTAAACAATAAATAGAGACATAATACCTGTCTGTGCATGTTGTTTGCTGCATGTTAGTAATACACAATAGATGTTATTTCTGTCTGTTTTCTTTATTTTAACTTACAGGCTTCTTTTAATATTAACAATAAAACACTGCCTGAAATATACTCGGAAGAAGCACATCTGTTGCAATCTACTGCATATACAGAATGTAGCCTCCACAATAAATCTTTTAAAAATAGAACATGTTGGTCCAAATAAGCAAGCAAGAGCCCAGCTTCTTACAGGGAAAAAGACAATATTTTTCAATTAAATTTGTGTTTTAAAGATATTGCATTTCCTATGTCAGTCGGGAGAAAGCCACAAGGTGTTTAGATCCTGTCTTATAACAATGGAAAGAAGAATAAAATAGTCTTTCAGACACCCCCCCAACTTTATTTTCATAGACAAGGTACTGCAGGTCACTCTCATCACAAAGCCTAGCAAGTAAAAAGGAATTGTGGCAGCAATAAGGGACTTGTTCTGTATCTGTAGACACATTGAATGTACAAAATAGGGGAGGTATGGATACAAATAAAAAAACCCCACAAAGCAAAATTCAAAATAAAACCATAGAAACAGTAAAAAAAGAAGACAAAAAAAATAATCTGGTTAGGAATATGGTGCTAACTAAAGCACAAAATTATTCGTCTCTGAAGAATCTGGTGTTGAACTAGAACAAAGTTAATGAAAGAAAAAATGTTTGTGTTTTCACCACTTTACCCACATGAACAAGTCCAATATATATACCCCAGCATAACAGAATAGCCACTGGTCCTACCTATGCCAAGAGAAGCTTTTCACACTGTTCACAGAGAGTCTGGTCCGGAATCCACTCGAATCATTGGACATTTTTCCATCTAAGGCCCACATGCTCAAAGGTATCAAAAGGCTTTGTTTTCTCTTAACCTTTTAAAACTTTCCCAGTCATTTTTGGTTAATACAATCATCTGAGAAAGGCTGGAGTCTGAGGGAAGAATTCCTCTCTTCCAGGAAGGAATAGTGGAATAACAGAAAACACAATCATCGTCTGCCTTCCAGAGAGAGTTGTCCTTCAGCCAGGGTTCAAAGGGAAGCCCACCTGCGGCCGATGCCTGTGCACAAAGGCAGAGTGATACATGCGTGTTTAGTGCTTCCATCCCTAGAAATAACAGTTCCAACTCACCAAACAACCAAACTCAAGTTTTATAATGCCATGAATGCTGCAGTCTTTATCATCTTTTCTTTAAAGAATGGGAAAGATTTTCCAGCTCGTTTTTTTTGCCTTGGCCAAAGCTAGCCTGGGACCCAGCTGTGTAAGGAAGGAGGTTATGCCAAGCTGTTGCAGCTCAGCTGATGGCAGAAGCCCAGCACAGGTTCATGCCAAGGGGTTCTTCTGGTTTTCAAGCCCTGTTGACAATGAAGTGATGGGGGATCTCTAACAATCTCAAGAAAAGTAGCCCAGGGGAGTGGAGAGGCAGCTCTTACAGCAGGGTTGTGTGGGGAGACTGAGGACTGCAAAAAGCTGGGGCCAGCCTGGAATGGATAAGAAAAATGAAGGAAACAACAGGTTACCTGCACTTTGTGGTTTAATAATAGGGAGCTGTAAATGAGCAAACCAGTTAAATTAAATAAAATAAACTCCTCTTGTTCATATTTCTGTGTACTTGGGCAAATAATTTTGATCCCTGGAAACAATACTATATGAACCTATGAAGAAAGATGGGTGAAGATCCATAACCCTCTACAGCTTGGTTCACATTAAATTATCATTTATTGTATCTCTTTACAGAAATTGTGCTTAGATTTTCATCATAAAAATCACCTGGCAGGACAGACTGGAGCTCCTCTCCTAAGGATCCGCAATCTAAAAATCTGGAAAAAAACTCCATCTTAATTTTTGGACATTGGAAGAGTGTGCTGTCTACATATTATGCTTCATGTTAGTCTCATCCTCCAAGGAGGCTGAGAGTGGTGGTCACTGTCCTAGGAGTTGCCTAGCATGGGAGATGAAGGCTCAGGTAGCAGTAGCCATTCATTTTCTGAACTAGATCCTACTACTCAACCCGAAGTGCACTATTGTGTGAAATGGACTTTGTTTTATCAAAGGATGCCTTTCAGTCAGCATGTTTGGAAATCAAAGCTGAATTTCCTCATGGTAATATCTACTTTGAGAATACATGTGCTCTGTGCAAATTGTTTAAACAGAATGGTATGAACAATATGCTTATGGAGCTAGAAATATCAACAACATGAGATTTTTGTGTTGGAGGATATCTTTAAGATTTTAACAAGTTATCTTGTTAGTGTGGTCACATTTTGTCTAATGAGTAACTGAACACACAAATTCTACTTTCTTTTTTTCTAGATGTGTCATTACAACTGCTTACTATTTAAATCATGCAATTGTAGAAGTTTTAACCAAAAATAATTTATTAATAAATACTCAACCATACATACATCCTATATTTTATACATCCAGCTGTGGCTGGATAACAAAGTTGCCTACTGTCACCTAAACAAATAGCAGTGGGAAAATCTGAATTTCTCATAGAGGGTTGATCATCCCTTTGAAAAATATCTCTTGAAGCACACCAGATACAGAAGGAATTCTCTGATGTTTTGATCACACTGTCCTCTGTCTTTGCCATAGAAACTCAGAAGGCAGACCTGACCCCAAACCCTGAAGTCCTAGATCAGCCTTGGAGTTTTCTGCTGTTCTTTTCTCTGTCTACAAACAGCTCACCTCCTGCAGAAGTACATGCATGAGTCTCCCAACAGTCAAGTGAAGGTCTTAACAGGGCATATTTCAAAGCAGATATAGGTGCACACATCTATATTCTTGTCACTGTTTTCAGTTGAAATATGGACAATTCAAACTACATGTCTACTACTATCCTTACCTACATTTGAACTCTTAATAACCTGTTTGTAAGCCTCCAGTATAACAAAGTCTCTTAACGCATACTTGCCTCAAATGGGTAAGAGAACATTTTTTTCTATAGGATTATTCATATTTGAATGCTTTGTCGGTCTGGTGTCTCAGATCCTTGTCCTGTAAAAGGCTGCATGTGTGACACCCAACAAATAAGATAGGGACACAGTAACTGACACACTAAGCACACAGAGCCAAAGCAAGTAGTGACTGGAAGTGACCTCAAAGCTTTTTCAGTCACTCATTCAGTTCCAAGGCAGGAGCAGCTCTACCTAGAGCATCCCTGGCAAGTGTTTATCTAATCTGCCCCCCAAAACCTTCCGATTTTCGGAGTGCCACAGTTTCCTCAGACTGCTCTAGTTTTAGCACTGGAAAACTCTTTCTAATGTCTAATCTGAATCTTCCATGTTGCTATTTAAACTCTTCTTGTCCTAGCTGCTTCTGTCCCATACTCGAATACCAGAATTTCCCTCAAATTCTGCCCAGTAAAACTGATGCAAATTTTTTCAGGCTTTCCTCCCAAGTATTTTTTTTCAAATGGTTTGTAGTTGTCATCATTCTCTCTCATACGGTCTCCAATTGAGTTAAACTTCTACACTGAGATGCCCAAAAGCAGTCATGCTTCTCCAGCAGACTTTTCTGGTGGCAAGGGGAATGGAAAGATCTCTTCAGCTGCCTCCACATATATCCACTCTTATTTATAAAACTCAGTAAGACATGTTGCTTTTTCTGCAGTAGTTGGACATCTTTGACTCACATTCTCTTTACAAGCCTGTGCCATCCTTAGACCATTTCTTACACAGGTACTGTGAGTCAGCAGTTCCTGACAAAGCCACCCTGACTCTTTCCTCAAACTTCTGTTTTCTCTGCAGTCCGAGAAAACAGTTCATTTGATTATTTGTTCTAGCATTTTGTAAGAACTGAAGTTGAGATGATGGTCTACACTGAACAGCAGGTACCAGGTACAACCATTTACTACTATTTTGACAATATACCCCTTTCTAAAACTACAAGCGGAGCCCAAGGTTTTTCCTCTAGATTTTTAAGTATCCTACAGTGAAGCCCATCAGACTCAGCTGATCTGAAAGCATCTAATGAGTAGTCTCATCAACTCCAATGAGATGCATGTGCTCAAAGTTAAGCCTGTACTCAAGTGCTTTGCTGGACCAGGGCCAGAAAGCTCAGCACTTTACAGAACAAAGCTGCTTTAAGTTTTCCTGATTGGCAGTGGAAATACAGGACCATCGAAAGACCATGTGTCCCCACCTTACATGGATCAGGCACAGCGTAAGAACATACGTTACACAGCAGTGCATCGTATTTCCCTAAGGGAAAATGTGAAGCTGTTTTCAGGTCAGGAGGAGTGATCAGATCCACTATTTTTAGTTAAAAAAAAGTCTCTACATGATCTATCACCCCAGAATTACTACTGATATAGCAGCCTTTTCTTGCATCTCTGTGATGCAAAGACCCTGTTAAAAATGTGAGAAAACAAACTGGTATAACAGCACTTTTGTGCAGCAGCAACTCTGGTAATAAGCAAGTAAAAGAATTGTGGTTTTGAAAGGGCTGCTGAACTATTTGTGGGAAGTCCTTGGGTTTCTGGGCCACTTAATTCAAGACCCATATCTACCGCAAAGGTAACAGAATCCAAGTGTAAATTTTAATAATTGCAGCAGCGATTACTTTTAGTTCTTGTCAGTTCATTACTGACTGCACAATTCCAGAGGCTCTCGTTAAATGGTCCATGGAATGAATCAGGCATGGAATTAACCTATTTTGAGTTCCCTGAAGCTTATGTCCCATGAAGGAGTATTCACATACCTCTCTTGGGGCCAATCCTGAAAGCCCTTCTTCATACGAGTAATCCTTACCCACACCAGACTGCTGTTGACTCCAGTGCCAGCATTTGTGCTAGCAAAGACTGCACTCATGAGTAATCATTTGCAGGATTGGGTGCATGGTTTTCATGTTCTCTTTGACAAAAGCAAATTACTTGTGGGCACAGACCCAAGTCCACATGAAAAATTACACTTATTTGTTTAAAAAGAAACAGCATTTCTGTTACATTCTTCCCTCCTTTCTAATTGCAAGCACATTTATGTTCTGTCCTAACAGAGGCAAATGCCAGTGAGATTGGGTGCAGTGGTTGTGAATCATTAACTGCACAGCGTTGTTCATATGCCAGTTGTGATGATTCGTGGTCTGTCTGCTAGAATTCCCTAGGGAAACGACATGTGGGATAGGGTAAAGCTAAGCAGAGGGCTAACAACTATCAAAAAGTTCCTTCTCTAAAGCTTCCCTTTTCAAATGTTTTGCTTAAAGAAAATCCAAAAGAAAATCTATTTTTCCCCCCACATTTTTTCTTTTAGTCTAAAGTCTGCAAGGATGAAGAGAGAGTCCTGCTGGGTTCCAGCTCCTTTCCTTTCCAGCCAAAGTCAACAGATTCAGAAGGTATTAGTGTACTGTTTCCTGAGGTTGTTTTAGTGTTGTCCGTGCTATGGCATGGCATGTTGTCCACATGTTTATAGGCTGTTCATGGCATTGCTCACAGGCAGTGGGTGGATGCTGGAAACTGCATGATGGGCAGACAGACTCTTCAACACAAAGAGCTTTAGTGCTGAGCTGGTGTAACCAAGAGCAAAGCAGATCCTAAAATTCACTGTCTGATTGGGCTCCTCTACACTGCTATCTCTGTGTGTCTTCTCAGCACCTTTAATGCACGGCCTTTTGAAACCAATCTTAAAGCTGCGACTGGAAGATTGTACAGTAGTATTATCTCTATGGAGAACAAAGCTAGTGCTTTAAAGATAAGCTGTTCAGTTCATTTTCCCTTCTAGATCTGTTTTGGTCAGTACCTGATTAGGACCTGACAAAATTGTCTGATTTTTCTTATATGAATAATATAACTAAACCCTCCTCTATTTCTGTCAAAGGAGTGGGTTAGCTGGAGTCAATGAAAGTTTCAATTCATTTAAAGAAAGCAGAAGTGAGTTTAAATTAATAATTTTCTACATTTATTGAAGTCTTTACAGTGGAGTCTTTCTTTTCTTCTTTTTTCTTTTTTTTTTTTTTTCCTTTTCTTTTTCTTCCTATAGTGTACAGACAGGTGTGGAGTTAAAATAGAAGCCAGGTGTCATGTGAGCTGGTGTTATCCCAAACTGCTTCTCATAATTCTTCAGTAGTAACTGGTCTGGGCCAGCGATGTCTCCAGTTTATCTTAGTGGAAACATCACGTTGAGCCAGATACTATAACGATTTTTCATCTTTGGAATATTATGACTCAAATGAGACTGGAAAATTCATTTTCATAATTTAAATTTAGATCTCTAAAAGAAAAAGATCAGGGGCTAATCTTTCAAAGCCTCTCTCCCATACTCAGTCTTTAGCCCTGAGTGCAGAAAACCTTTACTCAAAACCTGCAGACCCAGTTATGTCTGAGGATTTTGAAGAACATGAAAACAAAGGTACTAAATTGGTGAAACCCTTGCCTAGGCAATATCAAGTTGGAGCCTTTGCTCCACTTTTGGCACATAAAATTCAATTCCCTGCTAACACTGAAGAAATGTCATTGGCTAACTTATGGTAAGCGCAGCAGAGAAGCTGCCACTTATCTTTCTGTATTAAACCTTATCATAGATTTTTTTTGAGCATTTAATTTTTGTAAAGCTTTTAAAACACTTCAGGCATTCGAGGGCTTTCACAGCATGTTAAGCATGAAACAAGCAGTGTCATGAAAGCAGAATACCAGGGACAGTGCAAGGGTCTCACAGTGTAGCTTGAAAATTGTCTTCCAAAATGCATGAAACCAGAGCACAGGGACTTCTGATCATAGGTCCAACTTACTGCTCTTCCTTAAGGGTACTGTTTAACCCCTTCATAAACTTACAGGGTTCATCATGGCATTGGCTAATTTTTCCTCCCTCAGACTCCAGATTGAAAGACTGTCCCAGACTCCACTGTTTTTACTAGCTGGAATTTATGCATACGGTCCTTCTTCCATGGCCATATATATAGTGTTTGTGTCATAAATAACTAGAAAGCAGACGCAAAATCAATATGTGGAAAGCTAAGGCTTAAAATGTGGTATAATGTTTTAATGATCCCACGTAGGGCAATAAAGAGCTCTGGCACTGAATGGGGGACAAGGTAACCAGAAACTCAGCTCTTCCAAAAAAGCCAGGAACTCAAAACAACTGACACTGAAGTGGAAGACAATCAAAACCATATTGAGATTCACAGAGACACAGTGATAGATCCATCAAGCCCAGTCATGCACACAGCCAGCCCCATAAACAACCTCTAGGTATCATTTTTGTTGGAGTGCAGCCACCAGCTGCTCTGAGCCGACAGCGACCCCACTGCGAGGCTCTGCTGCTGACCTCCGATGCTTTAATTCCTCTGCATGCATATTTTAACATTATTACAAAAGGTTTCATTTACAATTCACAGGCTGAGCAACAATGAGTACATTTCGTGGAGGTCAGCCTCAACCATTCCGCCTAGTGATGGAATTATAGTTTAAACAGCTGGAGCATGGTCCCAGGAGGGACACTGGGATATGGTTCCTTTACAGCAGAATAAATCCATCAGGCATATTTCATGTGTCCGATAACATTAATAGATATCAGGGCTTTTTAATATTTAATGAATTCACTTCGAGGTTGTTTACTAGGGAAAGAGCAATCAGAAAGGTGATCAGAGCCTTTTGATCTGTAATGATAACAACAAACCCCAAATCTCAGCCAATGGGCCAGCCTCCCTCTCTCCCCTCACCCTCCTGCTGCCTCTCTGAGCCCTATCAGAAGAAGCTCCCTCATGCAAGACCTGATTCAGCTTCAGAACGTGCAAGAGTGTTTTTAGTTTCGTGGTTCAAAAGTTAATCATTTCCATGTTTCCCACAATTTAATAGAGATGCCAGAAACCGTCAAATAGCTTTCAGTTTAGTGATGAAGAAAACAGGAAAGGGAAGACAACTTGCAGAGGCATAAAGCAAACAGTGTACCACTAACAGAAGCCAGAATGAGCCTGGGTGTGCTAATGAATGTTATGTCCATTAGCACACAGATCTCACTGAATGTGAGCTTTGGCAGTGATTCTCTTTACTAATGGTCTTTGGTCTTAATATTGCCATCATATGTTTCCTTTTTAATTTTGCTATAATACCCAGTTTATTAGAGATTAGAGGATTTCAGTTGTATAGCAGCTTGCTTTTCCTTCCTTCCTCTGTTTCATGTCCTTATTTTTATTATACTTTATCAAGTTTGGTTTGACTGAGGAACTAGGAGGAATTATTTAGAGGAGATGTGTGTTGATATGTACCTCTTATTCAGAGTTTTCAGACACATCTCTAGTTACAGAGGATTTTTGGATTTAGGATTAATTTTCTCTGCATCAGAGCAAGTGTGAAGTAGCAGATTTTTGAAGGTGAAAGATGTGCAACCTGCTTCTCAGTGGGATAGCTTCAACTGGTGTGAAGAGGAGCACAAGAGACACAGGTTATGTTCCTGCGGAATATGAAACAGACATCGCAGCTCAGTTGTTCTGGAATCACTGGGATTTGGGATGAACATGCAAGTTTACACATGCAGATTCACTGAGATCATGAAAAGGTCTACTCAGTCCCCAGAAATGGCCGATACTCATTTAAATATACAAGGCTATGGTGTGAGTCATCCCACTGACATTGCTGACCTTGCCAAGGCAGATATGAAGAACAACTCAGAGCTGGTATGTTCAGGAGAGATATGGAAACAGCAAGCACTTCCATATGAGGCATCAGACATCTGATGAGGCATCAATCCATTTGATCACCTGCATGCAGAGGGACCTGAATTCAAACTGGAAAGGTGCAGAGAAAGGGCAGTAGTAGGATGAGAGGAAACAAGTTTCTTCTATTTTCTTATAATCTAGCATACCAAAAGCTCAGGGGAACAGGACTGCTTTTTGTACTCTTGGAGGTGGGAGAAGAAGGGCAGGACATAGAAAAAATTGTTTCAGTTGGAGGATGCTGTTGAAAGCTGAATAGAGTACCCATGAATAAATATATTTGGAAATTAGAAGTTGATTAGAGGTTAGAAGTAGATAAAGGAGTGAGGATTTATAAGGAGTAGTAAGAGTGAAATCTTAGCTCACATTCAGATGGACACTGATACATTTTACACCACTTACAGAAGTGATTGTATCATTGACTGTAGTAAAAGCAGTTTGATTTCACAGTGTTAAAGACACCCTTCTATCTTATGCTGGTGCATGAATGTAGATTTGAGAGCTGTGTCCATTTTCCCTTCATCTTGCACTCAAAATTTGTATTAATATCTACTTCTGAGCTACAAGCAAGTTAGTCCAGGATGTCAGACTTCATTCATAATTTTTGTACTTCATTTGTCAACATTCATCAGAAACAAGCTGTATCTCTGGGTGAAAAACTTTTAGCAGATTACCCAGGGTTACCAGTTTAGAAGAATGAGTTGCTGTGAAAATTGGTGAACTGTGTAGAGAAACACATTGCATGTGAAAGCCATTAGGATTGTTCACTTGCAGGTTTTTTATTTTTTTCCTGTTACTGTTTGGTTTTCAGATTTTCTGTTCCTTCGAAAGTGGAGAAGTAAGCAGATGGTGGATTTCCTGAGAGCCAGGGCTGTTCCACTGATGAAGTGCTGTCATTCTTAGTAAGAAAATCACCACCAGCCTTCACCTTTTAAAAGAAAATAATTTCAGGTAGAAGCACATTGAAAATAATTTCAAAGCACTAAACCAGTAGCAGATGTTCAGATATGATTTAGGAATATTTATCTGCTTTGGCAATGAATACACAGAGATTGTTTTTAGGAGACACTGGGTACCTCTCCATTCCTGTCCCCTTTTCCTTTTGCTTATTAATGACTAGAGGTTAAATAAAAGGCTCAGCTGTAGCCCTGCTAAATGAATGATATAAAGAACAGGTAAAAGTACCTGCTTGGTAGAAGAAATTATTTAGCTTTGCATCAGGATCTGATGTCAGATGCTGATATTTGAGATTTACTTGCAAAGGAGCTTTCTTGGAAACATCTTACTGTATAGAAAATTAATGGCAATAAGAAAAGCAAGCTGATCCTATTTCTTCTTCCTTCTTCTTTTGATTTGTCAAAACTTTTTAATTAATATACTTTGGAAATACAAAAAAATTCTGGAGGACAAAGGACCAGAGACCTCCCTTTGGAAACTGAACCTGCTCTGGAACAAAAATTGAAAGCAATGAAAGCTGAAACTAATTTCCAGATGGAATAAATTGTTTCCAGGGTTTCTTGAGATTTTGGCCAACATATTGCACAGCTGAAGCTAAACTTGCTAATTTTACCAAGGGAAAATATCTCAACAGGGACACACTCCCTTTGAGACTCTGTGTGCTGCTTGTGCTGTTCTGTTTCGCCTTAGCTATCTGTTTCGTCCCATCTCTGAAGGCAGGGCACATGTCTTGCCAAGACCGTCACTGGCACCCTCTTGGAGTTACAGCCTTGCAAGCCTCAAATCCCTGCATTGCTTCAGAGTCACCTAAACAGTCCCTGAATCTTGTCAGCCTCCAAACGTGGGCGACTGGGCAAATTTTATCTGATTGGAGCAGGGTGGGTCTGGTTTATTTATTGGTTAATTAAGTGTAATATCCTTGACAAGGTGCCTTATTGACATTGCAGCAAATTAAAGACCTTATTATGCGACAAACACTGTCATCACTCAAGCAAAACTTAGTTCAGAGGGAAATTTTGCTGGAGAAAGGACCGCTGTGATGAACTCACTGTTTATTTGAATAACCTCCCTTGCAGCATATGGAAAAGTATTCTAGGGTCGAAAGATGAGATTCATCTCCATAATATGCCTGTTGCCCCTCTGCCAAGATTGCCAACAGTGACTGTCCTTTTGATGCAGACACCTGCCTGGAGGAAAAATCCCTTCTATTTCTCAAGGCCAAGTGACCAGACATGGTGGTACATGGCTGCATCTGTGTTTGAACCTGTGATACGTAAGGCGGGGTGAAAGATTCTGGTTATCCAGTCAGTGGAGAATACTTATTTTTAAAAGAAAATGTCCTCATTAAAGTACAACAATATTTCCACGCCATGAAATTACTACTTTCCAAGAAAAGAAGGGAAAAAGGCCTTCTTAAAGCTTTTAAAAACAATAAAAACTGTTTGTTTAATAAGTGTTCTTTTGCATGCTTGCCAACAGCACAAACCATATTATCCAGAACAGTCATCTGTTTAGGGTTTCCAATGTTAAATAAAACCTCAACCAAGCACAAATTTGAGAATAGGCTGAAAACACTCCACTCACTGGCAGTTTATTCTCCAGCACACAGGACTGGTGCTCAGGGATAGTTTTCCATATGACCTGGAAGGCTTCTATCAGCCACCACTAGCATTCAGTTCCTGCCTATATGTGTGATCCATGATTTGTCTTACATTATATATTGGAATTCAAGGGGGAACATATTTGTTCATAGCTGAGGGATCTACCTATGTTATTCACAATTACTGTATTCCAGGCTCTGGGGTTTTGGCTGGCTGATCTGAGGTGGTCTTAGAGAAAATATGTGCGAGGCAGTGAGACAGCACAGGATCCCTAATTTCCCATGGGCCTATAGAGTCACAGAGGGTTGACCTATGCTGAAGAAAGGCTAGACAGTGATGGGTTGTATCTTGGGAATTTTACATTTTCTGTAGCTCTAGGTAATTTCTAGAGCCCTCTATCTCTGTGGATGCATTTCTTCTTGGCTCAGAGTGGGTGCTTCTCAATGCCACTCTACAATATGGCCAGCCAGAGCTGAGACAGACTACTGATGAGCATCTCCTTCTACTTAATTAAAGCCCTCCTGGTTTGCATATTTTTGAAATTCAAGTAACAACTGCCTTTTAAATATCTTTATCATTGACCAGTGGAGATTATTTTAATTCGTTTCCTGCATAACAATGAAAACCAGAGGTGATATTCTCTTTATCCTGATGGACTAACCCCCTCTCACTGTTGCCGTATTGTTGTGGCAGAGCAGCCCTCCCAAACCGCAGAAGGACTCTCACTCCACAGCGCTGACGTGCCTGCTCATGCATTAATTCTTGTTGGGGTTGAAGGAGGTTTCTGTCTCCTGAGACCCTCCTGTCTCTGCTAGCTCTACCTGGCGAACTCTATCACAGAGCAGTTACTGGGGAGATGCATACCATTCAGCTGGGGAGAAACACTATATGCTACCCTCCTCCTCCTCCTCCTCCTCCTCCTCCTTCTTCTCCTCCTCCTCCTCCTCCCTTCTGCATGTCAAAAGAGATACTGAATAGGAGGGATTCTGGCTCTGACAGTGGCTGACAACTCCGATCAATAGCTGTTGTTTAAAAAATATACTAATTAAATTATTAGAGCTTTCTTGCAACAACACCATCTCCTCAGACCAGAACCTACAGAATAAGATCCTGTCTACAGCCCCCTTCCCCCTTATAAAACAAAGCAAGAGAGGAGGTTTGGATATGCTTTGTGTTCTTAGAGGAATAACTATCGCACCGCTGTGGGATTAGTGGTAAAAGCTGTGAGGTTTATTCACCCACAAAACCCATTATTTTCCAAACAGAATGGCACATGTTAGGGCAACACACATGTCATTAGGAAGCAAGAAGTTTGTTTACCTTGCTTAATATAGAATTGTTTCCAGTTTAATGGCTTTCTGTTAAAATGTTACCCACAATATATATTTTTTGTTCTCTCCCAGCAACCAAATTACAGACTGATTTTATTTTTTTTTCATTGGGGAGGGCAAAGGTGGTATAATGATCCACAATTTTCCCTCAAACATGTTATTCATATTTTATTAACCAAGTAAATTATTTAAACATGTTCACTTACACACATGCCTCCTCTTATACACATGCCACACATTCTTGCCAGTGCAGCCTAGCTAGATGTAATGAGATGCTCTTCTCCGCATCTTTTTGCCCAATCAGACTGTAATTAAGCCTATGAAGATGCAGGTAAATGTGCAAGATGCCTGTTTAATTAAAAACGAAAATGAGGGTTTAAGTATCAATTTGTGTTCTATTCAATTATCTGCAAGATTCGTAGAGCAACTTTACCTTTCAGTACCATTTAATTAAAAAAAAAACCAAAACAACAAGAAACCAACAAACCAACAAAAAAAACCAACAAAGCCCAACCAAAACAAAGCACAGAGCTAAACCTAAACCTAACCCACCTTAAATTCATACTTCCATATGGCACAGTTACTTCCACATGCAGGAGAAATGTTGGTATATTACAAAAAAATCCCATGAAAAACAAAATGATTGCATCAATTCATGGAGGGAAAAAAAACAAACCTAAAACACAGTGCTGTCAGAACACAGCAGACTGAGTCAATGTATAGCTTGCATATGGAAACAATGACATGATTGTTTACTCACTGGTTTAATGATATTCACTTTCTCCTAATGGCAATGTTGAAAATGTGAATGCCAGATGTTGAGCCTACAGCACAGAAGCGATGAACACTGGAAGGTCTATAGAAAGGAATTTATCCTGACATCAAAATATAGTGTAACTCTTCAGTTTATTAATGCTGTGTGTGGTGGTTTGTTGTTTGGTGGTTTTTTTGTGGTTTTTTTTTTTTTGTTTTGTTTTTTTTTTTTTTTAATTTATAAAAAGAAATAGTTTCTTGTTTGCAGTTTAAATTTCCATATTTTATAACAGTTCAGCAACAAATTTACATATTTCCTGGAATCTGCAGATATAAAAGCGGTAAAACACTCCAGGCATTATTAGATAGTAGATTATAACCCATTACTATTGTTTCAATTAGCAATGTAAAAGTGACCTGCAGTGTTCAGATGACCCACTAATGGATTTAAATGCTTTCAAATATTAATGCAGGTTTTCTAAAGATGAATCCCAAACCCATTATTCCTGGAATAACCGTGAGCTGAAAAGCTGGCAATGATTGTGCATTATGTGGAAAGGCTCATGGTTAATTAAATGAATACCTAGCATTACACTGTTCACTTTAGTGCTACAAAATTATTTCTCATTGATTTTTACATTCTGAGACCGTGATTCAATTTACTTCTGCAATTTGTGTTGTTGTGTCAATAAAACAGAACTGCTTGAAGATGGAAGCATTAGAGAAGGATACATACATTAAGACCCAACAAAAACTGTAGTTTTTCTATTTTTCTCCCTATTGAAATATAATTTGTAGGCATTGCTTTGTTGTGTATTATTAATACAATTTTTGTTTGTTTCCATCTGCTCTTTCTTCACTTTTATATTCAGGAACTGCAATGTTAGTGATTGCTTAGGGGTGAGCAGCTAATTTTTCAGTAACAAGTTCTCCTACTATCAAGAACAAAAGCACCATCAACACAAGTCTGTTATTTCATGTTAAATGGACTAGAAGGGCTCAATTCATCAAAGCAATCATGCTGGAGACTCAGGAGTTTTTAATTCAGCAAATACATGAAGTTGAATTTTTAAATTATTAAAATGGAGAATTCTGAGAAGTGAATGCAGAATCAGAATCAGCCCTGCATAGTTTTTGGGAAATGCCCGTTCTCTTTGGTGTACAAAACTGCATGGAAGAAGGGGGAGAAATTCTTTCCATTGAGATGCTCACTGAGAAAAACGGATGCGAGTAAGCTCTCTAGTGGGTTGTAACACTTAGCTGCTGTTCTTTAGGATAAGTTTTCTGTCTGAAGAGGGGCTTGTGTGCTACTTCTGCACATTTTCCATGATTTGGTTGATAATTCTCTCAAGGATCTTTGGTCTTGGCCACCTGTGAGTGTCTGCAGAACACATGTATTTTATAACATCTGAAAATATTTAAAATTAATCCCATTTATACTTGTGTTATGCTATGCACAAGGTGAATGCAGTAACATTTGCCTCACCTTTCTCTTGGGACTTCAAGTAAATTTGATCTCCAGGGTCAGAAAGAATTAAGAATGAGAACTGCATGTCAAACTCTAAGCCCTCTGCCCAGTCAGACAGGAATCAGACTCCATGATAGGTTTGGATAACAGCAAGTTCTCAGCAGAAATGCACTTACAGATCTACTTCTGCTGCATTGTACCTAAATGATTCATCTGATGGTCATTGTTATTTTCAAGGTAACTTTTTTAAGTGGGTGTGCAAATCTCAATTTTCTTACATCAGGGAAAAAGAAGAGTAATTCCATTTAGAACCAGTGGAACTGTAATGATGTAAAATCAGTGTAGGTGAGATGATAATCAGGCCCACACTGTTCATTGTGTGACACAGTCCTGTAATCACTTACTTGCATGAGTAATGCTGTCTTCAGGAAGTTCACCGAGTTCAATTGGATTATTTGCATGAGTAAGCATCCCCTCATGTGTGTGCACCCTATTTTCATATGTTTAATGCTTCCAAAAGGGAAGCTAACTATAAACCAGCATTGTGAAGAAACAGAAGATATAAACCACTTTAATTAACCTGTAAAAAATTGATTTAAATTAGAAATCTAAAAGATATACAAAAACCAAGGAGGACAAATTTGGTTTTGCTTCAGGGCACTGCTTTTTAGAAACCAGAAGGTGTGGCAGAAAATCCTATTCAAAGTTAGGATCATTATAATCTCAGATAATTAAATGGCTAGGGAGCTATTTTGTGTTCACCAGCTAGGACAATGCATTCAGAACTAAAATGCACTTATGTGTAGCCTCACTTAGAGCATTAGCCATTACTTGAACCTTGACCATGAGCACTCAGTGTGACAGTAACCAGTTTTACATCTAGACCCAGATAAATGAGGATGCATGTTTATGATATAGATTAGAGACTTACTCCTTCTGATGGCAGAAAAAAACAGAAGGTTTGCAACTGGCTTAACTGGAAAAAGATCTGGCTCTCATTACTAAAGGTAAGCAGCTCTGAATGTAATTAAAGATTTCCTACAAAATGGGATCACTGTGTCAGGATTCTTACAAAGGAAGAATTTCATGCTATGCTATGATCTGTAGGTAAATGCTACTTATGTACTTCGTATTTTTAGTGGATGGAAATGTCATTTATTCATTAAAATGTGAAAAAATCTTCTAGCCACTATATTCCTATAATGAACTTCTCATTTTATTGCTCTCTGGAATGCCATTTCCTTTTCTTTTCCACTTAGCAGAAAAAATGTAAATACAATTATTTCCCCCTTGTTATGTTGTCCATTATGCTATAAAATAGAGTGAACAAACCCTACTAGTTTGGCTTGCAGAGTTGCTTCCTGAACCTGAACTGAAGAAAGCCAGCTGTACTGTAGTTGCACATCACTCAGCTGTAAGAAGGTGGTGGTGGATAGGAGATGCAGTTTTAGGGACTTCCATGGCACAGGGACTGCAATTCTGTGACAGGTAGGATCATGCAGGCAAAACTCCCATTAATAATAGTGGCTGTTTTCCTTAAGTGAGAAGTACAGGTCTGGATTCAGCAAGTTGCAATTGAATGATCTGATCACAACTGATGAACGTACCAAAAGCCAGATCTGAGGGAGGATTTAGGACACATAATTAGTATCAAGATGAAGTTTAAGAAGTATATGAGCAAGTCATTGAAGTTTCCCATCTTCCAGGCTGCTGAAACTCCTACCTATATTATGCAGGTAGACACACAGTCATGGCCTATCTTCTCTAGTCCTTATTCTGAGTGAGGGAAATTTTCTGTCCTTTCTATTCAATGGTTAACTTCAAGAAAAAGGGAACTTCTGCAATGGAGGTAGAAACAACAAAAAGAGGACTTCAAACCTAGCTTGCTCCTCAGGCTGGTGTACTGAGCATCAGGATATCCTTAAGCAGTCCTCCTTTGGCGGTCGTTTCTACAGGCAAAACCTATGCCTGTGAGCCTGTCTCTAAAGAATGACTGAGACAGCATTGTGATTCTGGGTCATGAATATGAGTCTTACTTAGGTATGTAAAAGAGGACTGAACTAAAGAACCTGACTCATAAAAGTAGATGAGGTTTTAGATGTCTCTCCAGCATTTTCTCTTGTCTACTTATTTCTTCCTGTCTACTTATTATGTATCTAATGTGCCAGGAGGAAGCCACTGTGTGGGGACCTTACACTAGCACATGAGTGCCTGGTTCTGGGCTTTTCTGGTTACCACAAGTCAGCACAGATTATGCACATCCATCCTGCTCCAGCTGGGATGAGAAACAGAGTGAAGGGGATCTTTTCTCTACTGGCTCTGTACACAGAGAAGTTGTCTTCAAACCTGTTTTCTTTGGTATCACTGTTAGTTAGCAGAGATGTGAACACCAAAATCCTGTGAAGGTGAATTCACTCTGCTTTGGAGACACTGTGGTCCCAGTTCAGACTTGGGTGCAACTTCATCTCAGTCAAATCTCCGACTCTGAATTTCTCAGAGTAAGAAAGGCTGATCTGAGTTTAAGAATTTACTATTGACTATCTCTTTTTTTGTGCATTTAGAAATAGACGTTGCTTCTGATAGTTGTTCACACAATCCTGTATTTCCTACTGCTTGTTTTAAAAAGAGAATTTTGCAAAGGCAAGACAACAGAATTTGGTCCTTTTTAGATACGCATGTGCTCTGATTACAAGTATTCAAGATTAAATTACATGAACAGAAAAACAAATATCCTGCGCAAAAGCTATTTTGTAAAAGCTATATAGTCTAATTAGAAAGACAGAAACAGAAAATATTATAGCAATAAAGAATTAGAACACAATAAAGAATATAGATTTTAGAAATTTATTGTAGACTACCAACACCATGTATGGATTATACAGCTGTGAGGCATTTGGGGAATTATTTACTTACCAATACAGTAAGTGTAACTGTTGAAGGCTGGCAGTATCCATTCTGTATTTTTGATAAAAATTCTGTATTTTTGATAAAAAATAAAAAGGAGATTATTGTTTGGACAAAGGACATAAAGAGTTTCTACAAATTAGGAAAGCAAGATAGCAGTCACATGTGCAAGATTTATTATTAATTATGAGAAATATATCTCAATTTGGTAAAAATTCTGAAAAAAAGGGAAGGTATGGGGTAAAGTTTTTTTTATACTAAGATAAAAAAATCTGAAACTGCATTTTATGCAAAGACTGAAGTGAATTCAGATCCTTTGTTATGGTTCACATATTTTCAGCTTCCCACGTTTAATCATAACAGCCTCCTTGTGGTTTAATTATGATCAGAGTTCTGAAGATGATTCAACCACTTGCACTGAGAATTTGACTTGCATTGATCAGAAAAAAAAAAATAAAATCTCCAAGTCTTAATTAACCATTTAAGTGAAAAACATTCCTTTCCTGAGACTCTGCCTTACGTTATGATAAACTAAAGATACATAAACCATGAGTCATAACCTGGGAAAAATATATAATAGCTGCTTATGGGCTGTAAATAAGATTGCAATTAAGTATGTTGGTATGAATTTAACCCCTTTGTACACAAGCTTTTGCATGGGTTTCATACTGAAATTACCCAGATTTGGGGAAGAAGTAGTGGATATCTACTGAATACAATTAATGTATATCTCGGGTATGGCTATTTGCTATAGGAAGTCCCTACAAAAGTATGTGTGCGTTTTTCAGAAGTGCTTATTTTGGCTATATCATGCACTGAATTCAGTGGGTCCAGAGGGAGGTGGAGGCTGAATGCTTGTCAAAATCGCATTCCCCATGCATAAAGATTCTTGACAACAGCATCAGTGGGAGTGCAAATGCTCTAGGTATTCTGCTCTAATTTTCCTCAGAATTTCAGTTTAAAATGAAGCAAGTCCTCTAGCTGCGGCAAATTTCACAAACAATTATGAGAACTGATCCTGAGACTCCTTACACCTTTTCTAGCTCAATGACTAATTTTAGTAGCTTGATAGAAGCAAGTTCTGTTAAAAAAAGTAGGGGCTTTTTTTTTTTTTCTTTTCACTTATATAAAATAATAGAGAAGGAGACTAAATGACTGACTGTTTTTAAGATCATCACTTGCATTGAAAAACCTTGTCCAAAAAATGACTTGAAAGGTGAGGGTATGTTGCTGTAAAACTTGATCAACAACCAAATCTGCACAATTCTTCGATTTGACAATTAAATTTTTGTTCACTTGATAATTTTAGCTTTAAATCAGGTGAAATTGTGAGATAGTGTAAACATACCTGCTCACTCACATGAGGAAATTCAGCAAATAAAATCAAGTCATTTACATAAACATTGGATGAGCATACATATGCTTTCCATACACTGACCCAAACTTCAGATTAGTTTAATGCACAATACGGAAGAAGAAAATTGAAAAATCAGTTCTTATTTATATGCTGGGAGAATGAGGCTGCTAACAAAGATTTCCACTTCTGCTAGTCCCTAAAACTTAACAACACTGGAAAAGAATTCCTGTATATGTTGAGATCTGTTAACTTTTCATTTCTTCAGTTTTCAGTCTTATTAGAGATTGTCCAACAGGACTAATCCAGAGCATTTTGTACTCAGAAGGAGCTGCTGGACATTATCACAAATTCTCACCTCAGTGGAATTCTTAAGGTGTCAAGTTGTAACAACTTAATCAAGTGCAGATCTTAAAACCTTAAAAAAATCACTCATGCCTTTGAAAGACGGCTTAAAATATATGTAGGAAGGAAATGTAAAATTTGACACAATTCCAGCAAATAATTTATTTTTTTTTATTTGAAACTGAAATAAAAGACAACTGAAAATTTACATGGAAATTAGTGTGCAGCAACTTTGAGATAAGATTAAACTGCTGCAATGCTAAAATTTGTTGTTGATAAGGAAGCTCAAATGTATTACACTATGCTGTATTTTGCCTCCCTTTCACTCAGAAAGTGTATTCATTATAATAAATTCACACTTTACTATGTAAAATTCATTCATATAGCCAGAAGCTTATAAAAAGAATATAGACTAAAGAGCAAGTTGCATAATGAGATCTAATCTATGTAAAATAAGTCCCAGTAGAAATGTCCTTTGCTTTGATCATATCCCTTGAAACAAGATCCCCTGCTGGAAACCACAATAAAATGAGAGCTTGGGAAAACTTGTCTGGCAAGCAAGTTAGCTTTTTAAAAACAAAAGCTCGCCAAGCCCACCGACCTCATGATCCCAGGCAAAACATAATTAAGGCTAATCAAATCTTTCAGACTCCCTGAGGCTTAATGGGAGGATAAAGATTTTGGGGGGCTCATGGCATGCTCCTGAGCTCTCCTCTCTACCTCTGTGCAGCTGAAAACCTCAGCTTGCTGCCATGTGCAGGAAGAGACTCAAGGTCCATTCAGAGGGAGATGTCAATGGGGAGATAACTCCTCAGCACACGTGCATGCATGCACACACACACACACACACGCACGCACGCACATGCACAGACACATGCACACACTCCCCCTGCCCTGCCCCATCAGGGGATTTAGTAGCCCCTCTGGGTCCCAGAGTATTTTAGTTCTGGCTGGTGTCTGGTTCACAGGGACAATTTCTGAGTTGCTCTTCACTGCCAGCACCGTAGGTGAATCACCACTGCTGGGAGATTATAATGCTAAATTAATTTATTTAAGTACTTTGCTCTTCCAGGATGAAAGGTGTTACGCCAATATCAAATGTCCTTATCATGAACTGAGAACTTAGAAGGACGCATTGTAGTGGCCACTAGTTTAAATTACCAGCAAATAGCACCCTGTGTGTGAAAGGAAAATGCTAAGAAAACCATTTGTTTCTTCAACAACAGTATTTCCTATATATTGTACTTTAGTCTGTAATACCATAAATCATTTTAAGTTATGAAACAAGATTTTTAAATGGTTGCTTATCAGGGAAACACTGACATCTTAACAAAGAAATTAAATAATTAATATAGAAGTATGTTATTTTCTTCCTGATGTGGCAGTCTGAGAGTATACAATATACAAACACACTTCTTGAGCACCCGTCAGTGTAACACCCTCCAAGGTAATCACAGATGCTGGGTGCGCAGCAAGACAAGAGGTTGAAGGTGGGGAGCATTCGCACCACAGAAGTAAAGCTGGTTGCAACAAAGGACTAATTTTCTTGAATGTAGAGAAGAGGGCAGTTAACTTATTTCATTTTCTGTAGAAATAGTGAGCTTAATCGGTGTCTAGTCACCCATCTGCTGTGCCATGCACTTGGGACGGAGCTGAGTGGTTTGTCCTGCTATCCTGATTATTCTGAACTGTTCAAATTTTCTGCAGTGTCTGAGCGTGCCTGGGTAAATCAGATCCAAATGCTGAGCTTGGCAGCAGTTTTATTCCTTTTCTCTTCCTGCTTTGGCAGTCAGGAGATCTGGATGGGTTGAAGGTGTTTTCCAGCAGTGGGTTTGTTACCTGTTCGCCCAACCCCACAGTGAAACCCTGCACTTCCTCTGTGCCAGCACATTTGTGCCAATACCACATCTCAAGCCCATCACTGCCACAAGACCTGGGGACACCAGGGCTATCACCAGGTTTTGGTGACAGCTGAAGTCAGGGAAAGGACGAGTTGGCGGAAAGTCAGGGAAGGCACCTTGGCTTGGCCCTCAAAGCTTTCATGGTGAATACTATTTGCCCTTCATTTCGGTCTAATTTGAGGCAGCTGCTCTCTGGTCGGCAGCTGCTCATCCACAGCAACCAGTTGGGGTGTGGGGAGGGAATGGGTAGTATCTCCTGTGTCGTGCTGGCATGAGCATCAGAGCACCTGGCGCAGGGGCAAGAGAAACCCTCTGGCTCCATCACTCCCCATCCTTATCCAGAATTACTCCCTACCACCCCAAAGGGACCTGCATCACACTACCAACATTTCAGTAAGCCAGCCTGGCCCCATCTTTCCCCTGCTCTTTCCCTTGTCCCTTTGGTGTAGAGGAGGAGCTTTGCTCCCTGGGTAGCCACAACGGAACAGAGAAAAGGTCTTTGCTGTCTCTCTGTCCCCTGAACACATGTGCAATGCTGTCTGGCCATTTGTGATGAAATGATGGAAAGTAATAATTGTTTCAGTATTTCTTTAATGGCCTTATTCCCCATTTGGCTTCATTTCATAGATACATAAACCAGTTTACAAATATTATCATCAAGGTGGAGTTATGAAAAGCTTATCTAATGTATGACTTTCTTTCAAGACTGTTAGAAGAATGACTTCTGCATAACAAAACCTCAGGAATACACAAGTGATCTTAACAAATACAGTATGACTGCTGTGTGGTTTCCCGTTGCCTTTGTAGTTTCTAAGACGCTATAACATTATTTAATTAGCTAAAATTTCCTCTCTCTTGAGGATGGAAACTCAATGAAATGTCAACAATGCTGTCAGTCTGCTTCAGGCTAAACTCATTACACAAAGGCTCGCGATAAAAATAGTCCAAGACAGATTATTTTGTTGCAAAACATAGGCCCACACAACTTATGCCTCAGAAACCAGATGTGGAATCCATGCAAGTGCTGCATTTTGGGGGTTAATGGGACTGTTAAGTTCCACCAGGCAATTATAGATTCTATGTACTTTCACTGTTCTATATACAACCAGCAAAAGGAAAGACTATTAAATCCTGCTAATGATTTCTCACAGACCGTTTGTTGAGGGATATTCTTACATCAGTCAAAGGCTGATGTGAAATCTATATCTTTGCTTTAAAAATTCACCTTCTCCCATCACTGAGAGAGTGAGGAGAGATTGTATTTTAAGTAAAACATGGTGAGGAGCAAAGAAAAAAAATTGTTTTACTTACTCTGAATTATAACTGATATTTCAGAATACATGTGCTCATTACTAAGCATAATAAAATTTGGCATTTTCTATTGTCAGAGGGTTTATAAAGGCTAAATTTCTTGATTTATTTAAATAGACAGATAGGAAAGAGCAAACTACAAAAACAAGTGCTATATACTGAAGGCATGTGAATTACCTCCTTCCCAAGGATAATGCAAATTAGAAGTATGTAAAGCTTTGTCTGCACCTGGGATCTTTAATGAGGATAAAGAAAAATCAGACGGAGATTCTCCTGGGAAAAGAGAGGATCGTTATTTGAATAACCTGCAGTGAATTCTAATCAATGCAACGTGACTTTGAAAATGAATGTGGTCTTTCAACCCGCTGTACATGAGCCATAATATTAATCATAACTGCATGGTACAGTAAAGCCCATGACAAATGGTTATTCAGTGGACTAACGAAAAGACCATTCATAGTGGGAGGAAGGTAAGGGCCATATATCCAGTAATTTTTTTTTGTTTTGTTTGCAAAAGCATCTGTCTAAATATATACATATATATACACACCATATATATACACACATATATGTAAGCATGCATGTGTGTGTGCACACACATGTCCATATGTGTGTCTCCCATTTTTGAATGTAAGCATGAAATAGGTTTAGTTTTCTTCAGGAGTAACATGAACAAGCAGCGTCTTATCCTGTTATGCTTCAAAGAATATTATATAGTGTTACACTAGTTAACACAAAGCGGGTTTTTTTTTTTTTTTTTTTTTTTTTTTAACCAGGGTTTACTGGATGCATTAGTCATGTATCTTCCAGTGTTTGAAGCCTCTGCTGTGCCTCTGAAAGGCTGGAGGTAATTTGTGTATTCTCTCCACTACTAAGCTTTGTTCACGTTCCTATATTTGTAGGAAGAGCTTAACATAAAGCACAGTTCACTGGCTGCAAAGTAGAAACACAATGCTGATTTATTTACCCAGAGCACAAAACAGAACTTTTATATATTCTTTTTATCTCAAGAATTAAAATCAATAAACTTTTTGACATTCTCACTATTAACATGTTTATATCAGCAAAACAAGCTGTGTCAAAAATCAGATTTTCAAAGAAGCACTTCTAAAGGAAATCAGATGTATTTTGCAATGTATTTTAAGGGATGAGTGCATATTTTAGCCAGAGGGTTATTTATGTAGGATATGGGGAAGTAAATATATTTTGTTCTGTTGATGTGATGTGGTGAGGATGTTCATATATAAGCAGTAAAATGTGACAAGCTATGCCATAAAATGCTATGCACCAAAATGTGTGATGAGATTTTTTTTTCTTCCCCACTGTGACTATCTCCCACTCCCATGCAAGTGGCATTTGTCACCTTTGCCCATGGGTGGATGCACACTCTGGAGGTCTGGCCAGGCAGCGAGCTCCAGTGTGACAACCCAGCCAAGGACCATGCTGGGGTTTGGGGCTGAGTTGTGTGGAGATGGCAACAGAACCTGTACAACACAGGTGTAACCACATAAATAGATTCACATATATACTAAAGTACAACTGCTGCCCGCAGCAGCCCTCAGGCAAAAGCTCAAGAAGAGCACAAGGGCCTTGAAGGTTAAGCTCAAGATCTGTCAGTCTGGGTAAGAAGATGACTGCAGAGTTAAAGGCCTTCCACTTGCAATGTCTTGCCATCTGACCCTGGACACTCAAATTGATAACACAAACCTATCATGTATGAGTGATCTGAGGGAAGAGAGGTTGTCTTTCCTATACCTAAAAAAATCAGTATAATAAAAGAATAATAAGAGCAGATATATGAAAAAAAGGGGAGAGTCACCGTGGATAACTGCTGAGCATGTGCTCAGAGTGCAGAAAGCAAACAAAACCCCTAGAGGTAAATACTATGGGATACCTTGCAGGAGCAGCATCATAAAGAATATATTTACAGTACTATGTCAACTCATGTTTAAAAAAAACCCAAACAAACCAACAAACAAACCAAAGAAAGAGCTACCAGGTAATTTGGATCTGTTGGAATAAGGTGGTGGTTGCAGAGAAGCTTAACATGGGTAGCTTCACAAAGTGAAGGGTAGGGGGTGATTTGATCAGTGTGTAAGTATGTTTTGGACAGGAGGTTACTTGAAGAACAGGGATGTTTGATTTAAGGAACAAAAAATCTAGGAAGATTCAATTTTTAACAGCAAGAATAATTAGCCTTTTAAATAAGGCATCAAGAAATGAATTGAATTTTCTACTACTTCAGATTTTGAAAAGAAGTCTGGATAACTTTCCAGAGGAGATGCCATAGCTCCTTTGAAAAGTGTGGGCTTGATGTAAGAATGTCTGATGAAATTTTATGTTCTATGTTAATGCAAGCAGTCAAACACAATGATAAAAAGTAGGTGCAGATTCTTTTAGGACTGCTTCCACCTTTCCCCCTTAATACAGGACAATTTAATGCATATTGTGTTTTAACAGATACCATGGTGGCCCCATAGCTAAACAGTTGTCTGATTGAATCAGTGTTGGTCCACTAAGCCTAGAATCTATGAATTATGCTGTAAACCAGTGGATTAAATAACAGTAACATCATCCACATCAGCCTGACAAAGTTTTGCTTTAGTTGTTTCAAGAACATAAGTGCTTCTCGAGCTAGTCTCAGGGACACATGATAAAGCATATACCTTCCATTGAAGAATATATGTATTTTAAAAGCTTAACAAAAAATTCAGGCTTTCTTGAAGATTTGTGATAAAGGATGGCAGTAAGTCATTCAGTGGTTACAGAGAGGCACCATCACCAGAGTCTTCCACTAGTTCTCTTGCCGTTGTCCCTAGACTTAACTTTTTCGAACCTGAAGTTAAGCTGTTATGGCTTACTGCAGTATCTGGGAAGATGTGGGTGTTGCTGTGCCTTGTTTTACAACTCTCCCTTGGCTTAGTTGCATTTTGTACTGTGAACTTAAAATGATGGTTTTCTGTTGCTTACTTTTTCTTGTGGAAGACAGTCTTTGCCTATAAGAAGAGAATAAATAGCTAAAGTGGGGGAATACTCAGCTCTCACGCTCTTCTTGCAGCAGCTTGGAGCAGCAGGAAGTCAGACTGTCTTCTTGTCATGGACAGAGACCTAAGCCATCAAGGGGTCTTTGCACAGCTTTCATGCCAGATGATCAGTTACTCAGAGGAATATAACTTGGTAGCCTCATTCTTCAAGGACAAACAGGGAGTTTAAATTCTCAGGGGACTTTCCAGATTTCTCCTCTGCTTTTCTGGATGGCATAAGCTCCAGTTGGGTTTTAGGAACAGTGAAGCGGTTTAACCACTTCTTTTTTTTAACTAAATCACTGCAGGAAAAATTACACTTGAAGCATGAGAAGCACAAGAAAATGCACTTTGAATTTTTCCCAGCTCCCTTTTCTCTTTATAGCGACAAGATATTTTGGTTTGATTGAAAAAAAAATATCCAAATCTTAAGAAAATAACCATGGAATTTAGATATATCTCTGATTCCAGCTTTAAAAACAAGTGGAATAGTGATATAAGTATTTCAGGCGTCAGTGGTCATCCAGTATGGATTATCTATAGCTTGTTTCTGGATTTTTTCAATGTGTCTTTCTTTGCTAGCCAGTATGGCCCATTTTTTCCTTGAGCTACCTTTTTTTTTTTTTTTCTTTTTCTTGAAAATATTGTGGTTTACTTCTAAGCTAGCCAGGTCTGAAACCTGAAATCATTAGGACAAAAATTTCACCAACCGGGGCTCAAACTGGCCATTCGATTTTCCTATTCCCTATCCTGGGAAGAAGAGTTTGGATGGAATAACTAAGGAGGATGGTGCCGTTAGAAAGATTCTAAAATAATTAAACTAGACTACTCGCAAAGTTGGTTTCTATCTAAGCCCAAGTAACTGGAAGATGGTTCTAATATTCTGGTTTTGTTTTTAACGATACCATATCTTTGGATGCTTACGGTACCTATAAGAAGTCTGATCTTTAGTTATATGTGTCTTCAAACACAAACTATTTAAGATCTAAATTTGTCTGTTTCTTGTGGCTAGTTTTGCTCAAACCATTCTGGAAAACTTAATAGGGAATTAGATTTGGATTGTAGAAAACTATCCAATACTTAAAAGAAAGTATAGGAAGAGTTGTGCATCTCTATCAGTCTATATACTCTCCGTCTGTGTTACAGGATTCATCTCCAATTAGCAAAAGAGTTGGCTGTAGGAATTTTATTTTCAAAGCAGTTCTACAGCACATCAGCCAGGGAAAGCTTCTTGCATACTTGCTCAAGTCTATTATAAATGCAAGAATCAGCATTGAATGAAAAATCATTCATTCAACAAAGAATAACAATTTGAGTCCACGTGAAGTCACAAAGAGTTTGGCTGCTGGATTTAGTGGAGTCAGCATCACCCATGAAATTCAGCTGCATTTTCACACTATTTGAATGTCATTGGAGATGCTGGAGTTATACAAAGAGAAGCTGTAAAACCACTCCCACCTAACAGAGGGATAGAAATGACAGAAACTTCACCTCCATCCATCAGAGGAGAGATACATACTTTAAACTGCTTCTTTTGCTCCAATTTCATAGTAGTTGAAAAGACTCTAAGATTTTTCAAACCCCCTTGCACATGTCCTGTTACAGATTTGCAGAATCACAGAATGGTTGAATTTGGAAGGGAATGCTGGAGGTCATCTAGTCCAATCCCCCTGTTCAAGCAGGATCACCTAGAACTGGTTGCCCAGGACCATGTATTCAGCCTGTACTGAATTCACCAGTATTCAGCCTAGATAATGACCACCTTTGATTCAGGGGGAAAAAAAATCTGAACAACTCTAGTTTGCAGAGCTGATCTAGTGCCTTTTCTCCTACCCACTCTGTGTTCTTCGTTGTTTGGACTCCTTTCAGACGCCCTTTCTTCCTCTTCCACCATCACGACAGACCTGCAGTTTCTGTTTCTGGCAGTCAGATTTGTACCAGAAAACCAGAATATCAGTACAGTGACAATAGCAGCCAAAGTCCTACTTAGCCCTGCTCTACCTTCAGTTCTCTGGTATCACTTTAACTTTGTCCATTTTACATTGCCATGGTATACATGAGCTCCAAAAAGAAATTATAAAAGTGGAAGAAAAGTGTGATACCTATTTTCTTGCTTCTTCACCATGGACTCGTGTTAGGTTAGGCACAGAAGCAAAAATAGAAACAATTATGGGGAAGAGATGTCACGTGGAAGTAGGCTGATATTCTATATCCTAGTAAAATGATAGCACCAAGGGTGTCCCCAGTTTCTCCTTCTATTAAAAGAAATGGCCTCTCGCAAACATTGTTCAGATAGCTTGATAACTGCTAGCATCAAATGAAAAACAGCCACTGATAACAGATATGATCCTGTTCCTGCTAACAACGTAGAAAACTGGCAGGATCAGACCCAAAAGAAATACAAAGATCGTATGTCTGATTTGAGTCACATAGGGTTATTGATTTATCCAAGGGTTACTGAAATGAAGATCTGGCTCATGGTTCAGGTGAGGATGGGAGGAAAGTGATTACTGCTTTATTACAGGCCTTCCCTGTAGATACAGGGTGTGGAAATAATCAGGGCTGATCTTACAGGGAGTGCAGCAGATGCACAGCATCTGGTCTCTGGTCTCCAAGGCTACATCTATACTAGTAAACTAAACAGGCTTAGGACATGTTTAAGCACTGCTCCATGAGATCCATACTATTTAACCCTTACCACTGTCTCTGGAGTTTGGCTCTTGCCAAGCAGCACTGCCTGGGTTCACAGGTCAGCAGCTGCTACCCCAAGATAGTGGGAATGAGCCCACCTTGTCCTGGGGGAGAAGAGGGTGAGCCATGAGCCCTGTGAGCCAGGGGCTTGAGGTCAGAGGGTAGGCCACCATTTCTCCTACTTATTTGTGTAGAAACAGGCAGAAAGAGTCCCCACATGGCTGATTTGTGACTGTCTTGCTTTCTGCTGAAGTAAAACACATAACCAAAGAATTTTTCCCAAAGAAAGAAAGCACGTACTTAAATAATTTCCCATTGTCCTTTTGATTACACAGATGGGGAACCAATTTCCATCCCAGCTCTGGTCCCTATACTTAGAAGAAAACTCTTGTGTACAACTGAAGTCCTATAGGCACAAGACAAATGCTCATAAGTCTGGTCTTTAACCAGCCAATGCCAGTTTTCCCTGCTCTACCTCCAGTGCCTAAAATTGACTTGGCCACTTTTTGTTCTCTGGGACACAGAGCAAGGTGCTTGGAAAATATGAGTTTTCTCCTGAAATGTATATCAAACTTCTGCTCTGACTTCAGTGAGCCAGATCTCAGCACTGGCCTCCTGGAATCCAAAATTATAACTGTGGGAGTGAGCTTAGATTTTTACAATTATATCATAGAATTTGGTCTTGTTATATTTCACCATAGTCTCCAAACATCTCCCATGCAGAATAGACTGGTAAAAGGGAAGTCCCTGGTGTGTTTCCTAGATTTTTTGGCTCTTCTCCTTTATGGGGTTAATTTAATCAAAAATTTTAAAGGGATAATTAGAATTTTACAACTTTTTTACAGAGGTAAAAATTTAAACCTATTTCCACATAGAAGAAATTTGGAAGGTACCCAAGATTTCCTTTCAAAGTAACATCATCAAATAATATTCTCATGTATCTGAGATTTAACATTTCAGATTCTTTCCCCTGCACCTTTTATTGTTCCTATTTACGGTGCACCTGAAACACATTGTGTAATTGGCAGAGAGCCCAGATTTTCCATTTAAGAACAGTTTGATGATTTCACTTTTTCTTTCTCTCTCTCTCTCTTTTTTTTTTTTTTTTTTTAAACAGCAGGTGCTCTACATTGTAAACAATGCCAGTCGCCATAATATTATTAGCTTTTGCATTTTTATTACATTTTTGCCTCCCTACATATTTTAAACTTCATTGCAAGGCACTTTTGGCACCAACTCAGAAAGCTTCTTATTTCATAAGGAAGATGGATACCAGTGAACACAGTGCTTTGTTGTCATTTATAATTAGAAACCGTAAGATTTACTTAATCATTAAACCACCCAATATTTGCAGGTTTGTTTCTCATTTTCTGTGAGATACATTCACATCTGTCCCATGCAGTACATTAATTCCCCTTTCTGTAATATTGATTTTTTCAAACATTTAACCCTTTTCTTTGTATGGCATCAAAACCATCTTTTATAACATTGCTTTTCTCCTCCCTATCACCTTGCCTAAGATCCTGTAAACTGCATTTCAGATTTTTCACAGTTTGATGGGTCAATAGCCAGAACTGACAGCCCAGTGGTTCTGCAATTACTCTTGTTGTGTACTGAGAGTTTATATTCCACTGGTTATTAAAAATGTGTGCAAACAAATGGAGTTGAAGAAAAACAAATCAAAAATTCATTTTAAAAGAAATCTTGAAAAAAATCACACAAGAATGAGCAGATGAATACTCCAGAAATGCAAATAACACAAGGCAAGAATTGTCTTTATGTGCAGGTTTTTTTAATGTGTGTGTTTACATGATTTCTAGATAGAGGACATATCACTTGAAAACAGATTTAGGCAAATGTCATGTGCAATAAATATTTATTTTTAGAATTATTTGTGGTTTCAATGAGGTCTTCATTAGCAAACAAAGGAAAAAAATCAAGCTATTTTCATGTTTATACAGCAAGGATGTCTTTTGCTAAACTGCATTTTGAGCTACATTTTTTTTTTCCAGATCAATTCAATAAGTGAAAGCCCAACAGAGAACAGATGCAATATAAGAGCAATAAAGGGAAGTAAAAAAAATTAAAAATCCTTTGTTCTCCCTGCAGTATATCCGTAAATCTATTAGTGTTATTTTCCTTTCTTCTCTTTTTTGCATCCCAAGCCAGATCTCAAGTTCTCTGAAGCAATCCTTAATCAAGCTCCCCAAAGGCCTACGACTGCATGCAGCAATTTCTCCCCTGCTCTCAGCACAGATGTTTCGAGCACATTCCATTACACCTACATGCCATTACAGCTAATGGCTTATTCTGATGAAGAAAGCTGCTTTCTGCTCAGTGCAGCAAAGGGGAAAATAGCCTCCTGTACAGTTCGTACACTGCAACAATGAAATGTGGGGGCAGGTGGTACAACAGAACTCTCTAATGTTAATTACATACTGTATTACCCCCAAATTTGGCTGGTCATTAATTATGCTAATTTACCTTCCTGAAAATTAGCACCATTCATGTGAACATTTGAGCTGTTTTTAGCAAAATGAACTATGGCAAAGCAGTTTGTAAACTTAAACCTTTTGAACCACCCAAATACAGGATCTCAGAGGCTGCAAGATGTGTTATGGAAGGGGGACCAGGCTGGCAGGCAAGGCACCCCACCAGCAACGGCAGCCTCATCACACATGTCTTTGTGGCCTTGGACAGGTTGCACCTAGCTGCTCTGTGCCTCAGTTTCTATCTGTGGAAAATTATACCTGCCTCACACAGGCCAAATCTGATGTCTGAAGAACAGCATTTGATTCATGGGTGCCTGAAGGATGACGAGGCTTTCTACTGCAGAACGTCAAGCATCAGATTACTGGGAAAGCTGGCCACGTCAGATAAACGATCAAAATGTTTTGCTCAGGTGAAGAGCATTTAGCAATTTTTAAAGAACAAATATTGCCAGTTAATATCTTCCTTCAGAATAAAGGCAGAAAATGAAACGGTTAAATATTTCTGTGCTCTATAGTGAACCTTAATAGACTTCATGATCTGCTAGAGAGGATGACATTGAAAACATAAAGCTTTGAGAGACAAAATCTCTTCTAACTCCTCCAATCTGTCCAGGCAACCCTGTAATGATTTTTTGTATATATTTAGATTACATTAGGTCTCTACAAAGAGTGATATAGTAGCTTCAAATGTGCCTATAGCTATAGATTGATTTTTTTTTTATTTAACTGTTCATAAAAAATTAATCTCTGTCTTCTTCCAACAAAAACTAAGATTTTACCATATTGATTATGGGCCTAACAAAGTAAGGTATCAGATTTAGATTCAATTTGTTTTCCTGTGAATTAAATACATTAAATCACTTTTTACTCATGTTGAAATTGATTGAGTTTCAGAGTTAAACAAAATATCTTCTCTATGTTGTGAACTGTCTCCATTTCTTCCTCAAGGCTGCTGTTTTCTTCTATCCATCTCCAAGAAGCCATCATCATATTAACATAGATGACAATCTGGCAAGGAGGTGCTGATCAAAGATAAATTTCACACTCGCACTTCGCATTTTCTAATTACACCATCTGTGTCAGACTCTTTCGTGGCAGTTCTGCCCAATCTGTCAAATGCTGCATGCCTATGGGAATGCAGAGGAGCTGAGAAAATCGCCTCCATTTCCCCCACCAGCCGATCCATCACCCCAATCGGAGCTGGGTGGATATATTAGTCTAATTGGTACTGGAATGAAGGTTCCAGACTGCATATAAGATGAGGTGTTTGGGGGATGCAAGACATGAGATTTACAATTTGAATCATATTACAAGGCTTGCCCCAGCTTGTTTCATAGCAAGCTGAGAGCAAGCCATGCATGCAATATCAGCATGTGGAGGGGAAAAAAAAAACCAACAAAACAACCAAAAACCAGAAGAAAGAAATGAGGAATATTTAAAAACAAATCATGAATGAGAAGGTGTCTCATTTCATTACTCTTGGCTTCTTCCAGACATACTAAATGTAAATGATTACCAATAAGTTCAGATTAAATGAATTTATCCTTGTATTAGAATGTAAGAAAAATAAACATAAAGCATTATATACCCTGACCTACCAGAGACGGCTTAGATGGATTCCAATCAAGTCCTGATCTATTAAATCCAGCAACTCTATCAAAATAAGATGGTCCTTTCACACTAAAAGTGTATTACTTCTTATCCACGATGCATGAGATTAAGTCACAGAAGGTGAAAAGTTGTAGCTTTTTTAGCAAAGCTGACATTTAAAATTATCTACTTTATGGGTCTTTTTTTTTTTTTTTTTTTAGGGAAATTAATCTCAGCTTTGTACCTGTGTGTAAAAAATTGCAAACTACTATTGCTGGGTGTGATCAAATCTGGTATAGTATCTCTGTGTCCCTACGCAATCACATTTAAAATTGAAAACGAGTTGCATTTCTGGGTGCATGAAGAGTGGTCTACCTGTTTACTCCAGGGTCTGCAAGCCCAAAAATCTAATGCAAAAAATGGTGTGACAAAGGAAATGTGGTTGTGCAGTAATGCAGGCTACATGTGAAAATTGAGAACCACATCTGGGATACATGTTCTTTCATGACATCTACATTTATATACACACTACTGATTTAAAACTTCACAGTCCTTTTTTCTGGCAAAACACAGATCAGAGAGACGTGCTCAAGTTCATCTCACACATCTGGGTTTGACCTCAGGTTCCCATACTTTTTGGGTGTTGCCTTCAGCATAAAACTGTTTCGCCTGAGGGTTTTTTAATACTATTATGTTTAAAATGAGAGCAAAAAATTATGGACCAATCAAAGAACTATTTATTTTCAAATCTGAATTTCTGTAGGACATAAGAAGCAGGATTCAAGCACATTATTTTGTGTTCCTACCTTTGGTTTATTTAGTACAGAGCCAAAGGCGTCACTGATGCAAGAATGTTGTTGGTCTTCAGCCTCTACAAAGTAATGCTACCAGAGTATGATACTTTTAACACCCTTTTCTGCATTCAGAGTGAGCTGGGGAAAGAGCTGTTCAAATATTCATAAAGGACAGAAGACAAATATTTGGCAACTCCCAACATTTCAGTGCTAAATCATTTAGTAAACACAGGCTAACAGCATTAACACAAGATCAGACAAAACTGCCCAACACCACTCAGGGCTAGGTCAGCTGAAAGTAACCTTAATGCTGTAAATCAAGCTTTTACTGCCACATATTTGACTGAACTTGTGTCTTTACTTGAACTTTTGAATTTTTCCCTTTCAAAGAAATGTATAAGACAGCCTCAAGGTGGAATATGCCAGAATGACTCCACTTCAGAGGCACAATCAATGAACAGCAATTATCTCAGATATATTTGAGCTTTTTATAGACAAAGACCTTTGTCTGGGTGGGTGCTGCGTAACATAATGTGTCTGTATAGGCTACTTCTCCTTCCCCTGTGCATTTTAATTACACTGGCAATTTTTTTTCCCCAAATAGCTATGAACAGAATTTCAATTACACTTATTCATGAGTGTGCAATGCTCATCCCTGCTTCTGTGAGCCTTGTGTACAGGCTTTGAGGAGGAGGCTAGGAGCCGCTGAGAGGCATGCTGGTGCCTGTGCTGGGGATGGCACAGGACCCCGCTGCTGCTCTTGAATTAGAGAAGGAGCTGCAGCCTCCACAGACACGCTTTGCAAGGGGTTCACAGCTGGTCAAGGCGCACGGCTGCATGGTGATGTGTTACATGCCTCAAGGTCTCTTCCACGAAGGTCTCTGTGGGACTGACCCCAGACTGTAGAGCAGGGCGGACTTCACTGTGCCTGCTGTGGGGCCTCATTCATGGGCACTGGTGGGAAGGTGACTTCCCTGCTGTGCTGAGGAGCAGCCATTCTCTGCAGGTCAACCGGCTTCTTGTTCCTATAATGTGAAAAGCAAAGGACTGTAGTAGTAGTAGTAGTAGTAGTAGTAGTAGTAGTAGTAGTAGTAGTAGTAGTAGTAGTAAAAACTAAGTGGATACCCTAAAGTATCATGGACAGAATTCAACCACTGTTGTCCCCCATTACTGTAACCCCGTTCCTCCACATATCCTCAGAGCTCCCTGCACAACCCAGGATGCTCTGGTATCACCCCGTCTTTCTCCAGGGCTGAGCCAATGCCATGTACTGTCACCCATCCCTGGCACAGAGCACACAGGTGTGTGGCTAGGCAAATGGTATGGGCTGGTCTCACCCTGCAGCCTTTCTTCTCTGCAGGGCTCCTGTCCAAGTCTTGCTCCTTCCCCAGCCATAGAGTTTCAGAAAATATGTGAGGGGTTCTTGCCTTTGAGACAGACATTGCTATCTTAGGTTATACTTGTCCAGTAAGTCCAAAATTATTAGTGATGGGTAGGCAAAGTCGGTGCGGCTGTGAAACGATGGGGAAAAAGCACCTACAGATAGAGAAAATCAGATAAACCTCTTGCTGGAGAACTGCATGACAGTATTGACAAGGTGAGAGAGTACATCAGAGAAATTGGTAAGAATATAACCATCATAAACAGCACCAGTTAAACACTGCAGGGTGAAGCTGCGCCAGTGTGCATACATAAGGAGCAACTGTTTGTGAAGTGGGAGAAACTGTAACCGTCTCTCGTATGAGAGATATCTCTGCAGCCAAGGACATATTGACATGCCTGGAAAATCCCCCTTTTTTTTCTGCAAGGAAGCCCAGGCACAAACTGTCTGCAGTAGGAACGCCAATGAACCTTCAGGCAAGTCTTTCAAAACTAAACAAACACAAAAGAAGAGATTTGCTTGGCTGTTCTTTGTGCCATTGCAAAGCCTGTACCTGGTTTTTTGAAACAAAATCTGGAGGGAAGGCCCCAGTGTCATCCGAGCACCGATGCCCCAACACTGACACCTTTCTCTAAAGCCGCATGACAGTGGTATATGGGAGATATCCTGATTTCCTGAAAATACATGATGTTCTTCTCCAGAGAAGGGAAAGCAGATTTATTCCTTCTGTGAACTTGGAACAATCTGCTCACACAAGTGACAGAAAAAGCCGTTTCTACTGTTCTGTCTTTCTACCCAGGCTGGAGGCTCAGTCGTTCATGCATTTTCTAAAGAATCACTACCAGTCCTCATCCCTCCCACCTGCCTAAGCTCAGTGAAGTCCATGGCTTTGCTCAGGTGTCATTAAGAACCTTCTCTAGAGACAATAGGGCTGTGCAGGCTTAAACGAGGCAACTGACTTTAAGAAACCTTTGTTGCAGGTGATGATAATAGGTAAGAGGGAACAAGGACTGGCACTTAAAGAAATCACTCTACATTTGTAAACCAAACACATATGAAATGAAAAGCACTGGTGTAAGAGACTTGGATCTGTGCTGGGCTTTCAGCAGAGACAGGTAGTTTTTTAGAGCTCATACGGCTGCAGCCAGTAAATGTATGCGTCATTGTGGTTGAACAAATAAATATCCACTAAAGGAACCTGGTTCAGAAGAGTAAAATAATTAAGAAACATGGAAAACATCACTGTCCATATTCAATTAACAGCTGAAGTATTGTTAGAAAGATGAATCAATCTGGAATGATCTGACTAAAAGCAACAGTTTAGATAACTTGTCTGATAATGGCATGTGCATATCCCATAAATGCCCAGCAATCCTATATCATTAAGCTTTCAAGGACAAGTTTGATTGATGACAATGTACGTGCAGGAAGCAGCTCAGATGGAAAAACTCCAATGTGTGCCAGTAAAGTAATTACCTGGGATGGTGACTGTGCTATGTGGTCTGATAGGAACGGTGCAGGTATTGCAGTGCTCTGAACACCGCCCTGGTTCCCTCTGCTGAGAGGCAGCTCCATGCATTGTCAGCTGAGGCAGAGGCAGGTCTTTGTTTGCTCCTATTTACTTATTCTACTGAGTCTTCAAGGTCACTGTCTCTGTCCCATTTCAGTACACTTGCACTACCTTTACATGGCAAAGGACTACTGTGTCCATCTACGGTGACTTTATGCATCGCAGTATAAGCTGTTCCAAATACAAGCAAATTCAAGATGCACCAGAAATTTGAAACCAGTGATGCCATCTCCCATATGCAGAAACACACAAGTTGTTTAACAGTTAACATTCACCAGCAATGAATCTATCTTTCTTATTTATTTTTTTTAAATCTCTGTCTCCTGTTACCATTCAGCGCAAGGACTAAAAATAAGTGTCACAATCATGCAACCCAATCCAAGTAATCAAGCACTCCTATTTCAGTAATGCTCTTTATGTATAAATATTTCAAGAATAAAGATTATTTTTGAGCTCTCGAGTGCTGAAATGTAATATTTACACTTAGAAAAGTAATACTTGGGACAAGAATTCAGTGAATCATCCTCTTTAGTTGCCCAACAAAAGGAGGCTGTAGTTTCTTTGCCCTCATGAGAAGAGCTCGGTATATGGGGGTAAAAGTACAGAAATATGAAATCCTGACAAATCTTCTTTGTCTTGGTGGAGTCCCATTCCAAAGCACAGAAGGTGATCAGCCCTCACCAACAATCAGCTCAGCTCAGATGAGTTTCCAGTAAAGTGTGTAAAAGCAGGGAAACAAAGTAAAAAGACTTACACAATACTTACATGAACTTCTGAAAGATCAGAATTGTTCCCTTCAGTCTTGCATCTGTCCCTTGATTTAGTAGAGTACTTCTTGATTAGACTCAAGGGTAGGTCAGAATTACATCCCAAGTCTGAAAACAGATTTGGAAATCCAGCAAGGCTCATCTAGAGGCTCCCAGTACCACTGAGATTGTTTAGGCCAGAGACAGAAAAAGAAGACATCTCTTTTATGGTCTTTTGGCAGAAGTGACCCGTTTCAGAGGCTTAAAAATTTGGCTTAAATTAGTCTGAGCTGCAAGGCAAAAGCAGGTCTCTTCCTACTGTGTGCCTCTTTTTAGATGCAGAACTTAAATTGAAATAAAAGGTCCTGTCCTTGATTTAAACCGTTTTATTAATTTCAAATTTGATTACCTCTTGGTCTTTTCAAACATTATGGCTTCATTTAAGTCAGTGACAAAAGTCACCTCCCACTGGTTTCACTGGGAGTGGGATCTGTCCCAAGGAAGACATCAATACACTTGTACTCTGTGGGCTGACTACACATCTTTTAAACAGTGATGGAAAGCAAAAGCTGACCACATTCAAGATGCTGATTTTGTGTCTTGGACCCATATCTTAAAAAACAGATTTAGCACACAGATTGAACAAACAAGTTAAGAACCAGTGATTATTGTTATTATTTACAGCATATTGAATATGCTGATGTGAATATTTTATTTCAGAAAGGGTTTTTTTGCAGAGAGAAGCGTTCATATATTTCTTAGCTGTGTTCTTAGTTATGCCAAAATTGTAAGTTAGCAAAACTGTTCTAAGCTTGCTTAAGCAAATTTAGACGACCATGACAATTCTATTCTGAACCATCTGATATTCTACAACATTTATGGGTCACAAATGACATCAAATAGCTGCCACTCAAGGCTGACAAGAAAAGCTAAGGCTCCATACTGGACCTCATTGGTCCACGCAGTTCCTACATGTGACAACTTGACCAGAAGTCTGGAATTTCACAAATCATTTAATGAAGAGAAAGAGGGACATTTACCTTTTGCTTTCTCAGAATGACTTTCACATGCAGAGAGACCATGTTGAAAGAGCCAGATGTCATGTGCAGAATTAATTGTGAACACGAAAGGGATGGTGATTGGGGCATAATATTTTGCAACAGTTTACAAAACGAGGTCAGTTCAATGCTCCAAGATAATTCAGCAATACCACATGCAGTAAAGATGTATACAATTCTGCTTCCTCTAAAAGCTATAGCAAAATCCCTATTGTTTTTATGGGACAGGACTGAACCTGGTATCTATATCCACATATACTTCATGTAAGACTCTGCATGTAAGTGCATTTTTGATTTTCAACATACTGTAAATACTGCTCACTTTAAGAAAAAAATGATCACTGTTTGAGTGAAGATTTAAAGTTAAACCCACAATAGGTACAGCGCTTTCCACTTTGGGGTCTATCGGGTTGTCTTGAGTTAGTCAGAGCAGTGCCCATATTAATAGCTGTATCTATTTAGTGACACTAGAATTAAGTAATTGAAATACAGAGTGGTTTTGCAACTTTTAAGGGAAAAAATGCTGCAGAAAATTTTCACATATCTGTTCCAACAGTTTCATCTATCAGTGTCTGTCATCCTACTTTTTCACCTTTCACCTTCAGTGGCAAAATGGTGTGGAAGAGAAAAGGCAGAACATACTACTCTGAAAAGTACAGTATAAATACGAGTTTACAGTGGCGTTTTTTGTTGGGTTTTTTTGTTTTTGTTTTTTTTTTTTTACTTTTTTTCCCCATCTGTATTTCTTATATTTTCTTTTATCCCAGATCCCCCTTGCCTTTTCTTGGAAAATTATGCTATTGTTATTTATTATTCTATCGAGGGTAAAAAAACACCCCATAATTCCAACCAAAGAACGCATAAATTAATAGTGTACAGAAAAATGCTGAAGTTTACTGTGAACTCCTATACAGTTTTACAGGGGGTTTTTGACATTTTGAGGTATCACAAATGCTCAAAAAATCTGTAAACATGGAAAGGGTGATGGTATCTTTTTCCATGTCTGAAGGGGAATTACACACCTACATTTGATAGTCCACTGGTAGCATTTTTGATACTGACATTTGACTCTTCACTCCTGTGAGCTGCTTACATTTTCTGTATTGGAGATCCTAAATCCTTCAAGGCAAGGACTCACGGTAATATTGAATTAAAGGTAACACAGTTTTTCATAATGGGAAAGAACGTGCAAGGAAGCAGTTGTAATATTTGAAGGAGAGGAGCCACCTATTTAAAACCTTGACACTGATAACATGGGGACAAAAAATTTTGTGGAACAGTTCACATGAGCAGTTACTTAAAAGTGCTTAAAAGTTTTTGGGATAGGCCTGTAGAACGTGACTGTATTTCACTGCACTAAAATCAGCAGAAATCATAAAATATTCCAGCAGTGATGTCAAGACAATGACCGTAACACTGAAAGTGTTTGCCATACTATTTTTCCTTGTGACAGATTTTATTAAAGCTATTTATTGTTAACACATGGGTTTGTGGGTTATTAATATTGCATATAGATATATATGATTCCTGTGTTATTGCCCAACATAACTGAGATTTCAGTGGAAAGACAGACTTGGAATTTAAAATATTGAATTCCAGATGTCTTCTCGGTAGACCTTTACTACACAAAGATGCATTATGCATTTACAGTTTACTACCTGGAGAGAAAAGAATTAATATAGGGATTGCACATGTCCAGCTTCTATGTCAAGCTCAGCTGAGGAAATCAGTTCATACCACAGCTGGTCCAAAATCTATCACACGTTTACATTTTTGGCAGGATGTCACCTTAGGCACTGTAAATGGTGTATGTGTGCTATATAATTATATTGTCCATGGATTTATGCACCTGTGTTGCATATTTCATTACATTTTCTTGGCCTGCTTATTAGGACTACATTTTACATGTCTAATAATACTATTCAAATTCTACCACATATGAAACACTGACTTTCAAGCAGAGCTAAGCGAAGCTTAAGTAATTTAACATGAACCAATGTAAGAGAAAAGAATTGCTTCACTCATAGTAAGGTCACAAGGTTCCTCTTGCTGGTCTTCCACCCACATTTCCTCTCTTTCTGCTCATAAAAAAAAAATGAGCTGGAGAGATGCAATTTTAATCCATTTATTTACTGACAATACAACAGAAAGCTCATTCCTTTTTTTGGAAAGAAAGCTTTAATGGGACGTTTACAGGAAATCACAATGAGCTTGGAATCTTTTGCAGAATCAAATCAGAGTTCATACAACAAATATCATGCGTATTTTGTTGTTTCTAAACATCAATTGGCCGTATAAAAAGTGTAATAGAAAAATTAAAAATTTGTGATTACAATGACACAGAGCGTGTGCCAACAACTCTGTGGATGGCTTTTTATCTCATTCCCTTAGTGAAAACAGTTAACTAGGCACTGGTGAGATATTCTGTAACTGCGCAACAAAAAGCTGGCACAACTGCCAAGTGTGGCATGCCAGATGTGTGAATACATTCTGGAGAGCAGTATCAGCAGCTCCAACAGAAAGCCGTAGCCATTAATCTAGAGACCTCTGGGAGTTCAGGATCGTGCTGTAAAACCTAGACCCTGCCAAGACTGCATCAGATAAAGCCATCAATGCATTGTAAAAAAGACACAAAACCTATTTCATGGGCTGCACTGATCAAGCAATTACAATCATTGACTACATTAAGCAAAGAAACAGCAGGGTGCCCTATAAAATTGACTGCCAACTTGAATAATCAATAGACTCCATGTAGAGTAAATTAAATAACTGAAAAACTATTTGGAAAAGCTGAAGTTAAAAAGCCAATCTGTAATCCCTCATCCATGGAAAAACAATCCTGCATCCAAAAGATTCTTAAGCTTGCTTTCATTCTTGTCACTGGGAAATACAGTAACAGTAAACTAAGATGTTTCTTAACTATCTCATTCACTAGTTAATAATTGTTCATTTAACCCAGGCATTCATAATCAATGCATGCATTAGTATCATACCTCCCATTCTGCCAGGCTTCAAACATGGGCCTAAATTGCAGGGCTAATACTCAGAACAAGGAAACCCAGAGAAATTGTATGTTCTCTGGGAGACTTAAAATGATACAGAGTGCTTTCTGTAATACAAGGCATATTCAATTTGGCCTGACTCTCATGATTATTTCCAACATAAACCATTTATAGCAATAGCCATAATTTTGCAATTGATAGAGGAATGAGTTGGAAATGTTACAACAGAGCATTTTTTTTTTTTCGATAAAAGATGCTGGTTCATCAGAAACAAAGGTTATGGAAACAGAATGGCATTGTCTAAACATTTTTTTTCGTCCTGTGCAGGAGGGTGGTTGACAGAGGGCTACCCCCTCTCTCCCCTATGCAAACACGTGCAGGTGGAGGCAATGTGCTCCCCCCATAGCTACCCATCAGGGCAGTGACTGGAGCATGAGCTTCTCTTACAGCACTTCTCCAGAAGAGAAATCTGAACCCAAGTGCTGAGCAAGGACCACAATCCTGTATTTCCTGACTTCTGGACCTCACGTGCTTTTCTGAGAAATATTTAACAGCTTTTAGGTTTTAAATGTACAGAAGCCTAACAGTTTCTGTCTTGTTTTGTTTTTCCAATTTTTTTTCAAAATTTGGAGGAGTTTTGGGGTATACCTAAATGGCTGTATAGGAGTGGACTGCAGCAGTGCTGTGGAGCAATCTACACAGATCAGCAGTCCGCCTGAAAATTTCTAGAGCTGGGTAGGAGCTGTCTTTTACTGATTACACTGCACTATATCAATGGGGCTCATTCAGATACTGTTTTGGACAGGGACCATTGGCTGCAGGACCATGAGGGTTTCTTTCACGGCTGATACTTTCACTGTAGCATTAAGACAGCTAGGAGCATACTGCAAAAGCATATCCAAGTTACTCTGTCCTAACAAGTACTGTTCACATCATTAGGACTTCCAGGGCACATATGCCATAGTTCTTTGCTCGCAGTAAGACAAGCCATCTATTGGCACTGCAAGACTATCTGTCTATGAGTGCTCATTGCTTTGTGCCTCATTACCTAGTGGAATACCAATCTGAGCAAAAGCAGAACATCAGATTTTAACTCTTGTCTGAACTGGTCTAAGTACCATTTCACATGGCCAGAGGTTTGTGCATATTACCTGAATTCAGTTCAGCACTTGGCAGGAAACATGCTGCAGCAAAGACGAACAGTTGAACAGTATTAGATTGCTCCATATGTCAAGAAGGAAGGGACACCTGTAAAAACCTCAGTTAACGTCAGATATTCTGATTTTATATCCAAGAGAAAATGAGTTCTTTTTAATTCCTGTAGGAAAACCAATAAATACCCGTTTTGAAAAAAAAAATTGCACTTTTTGATGCCTATGCACATTTTCTCAGTTTTCATTCGCTTGTTTTGAAAGAAAAGTCCTTTTTTGCAGTGAAAATATATTCTTTCTTGGAAAAAAAAGCCTTCTGTTTTCATTCTACCAAACTAGGAAATATCAAAGGCAAAGCTGCAACATATTTTGCTTCTCAGAGAATCTGGAGAAATGTGATTTAGCAGTTTTTCCAGTGGTGCAAATATTTTTTACTCACCTCACACTAACATGGGGTTTTTTGTGTGGATAAATTAACACGTAAGCAAGGGTGTTAGGCTCTGTACCTACAGTAATAGCATGAGTTGGGTTCTTCACTGACAAATGTTTTCTTATTTTTTTAGCTGAAACATAATGTAGAATTTTGGATTCATTCAGTCTGGTCTGCAGATTAAAGGAAAACAGATGAAGAATTGAAATTAACTCCTCACTACACAGAGCTTTTTCACTGGGCTGAAAATGTACTTCTAGAATATATTCAGTACGTATTCAGAGTAAATGTTGGAGTGGTCATCATTACTGAAAAGGTTTTTATAAATCAAGGCATCTGGGAAATCTGCACATTAATTTATCAGTATTTGGGGGAGTTTTGTACAAGTATTTTTGTTTCTTGATACACAATAAGTAAGTTGTCAATAAACAGTCTGGGATAACAGTACTCTTCACCTGTTTAAGAAAATGGTGACAAAGCATCTGAAAATGTGCAATATAAGCAAACTCACAGTAACTGCATATCAAAGAAAGAGAAGTATGATGAACTAAACGTGATTATGTGTCACAATAAATTCTTCCAACTTGTCTGCTGATTAGATGGTAATGCTGCCCATAAAAGTGGGGGTGGTGGGGAAGCACTGCAGAGAACCTGATAAAACATCCTACTGAACTCTATTGTATTTACTACTTATTAGATTCTGAACTCAAATAGATCTTGATTGTTGAGAGCTTGGGTATTTAAAAGCCTTAAGATCATCAATTACATTACTCATAATTTCCACATCTGCCTGTTCCCCAGCAATTCAGAAAGAGAGAGATGGCTGTTATAATAGTCTTTCTGCAACTTGATTACTATGAGTCTCTGTTACAATGTGCACTTGAAATGCCTTTAAGGATTTGAACTTAACTGTAATTTGCAGCTTTATGGAACTCCTACGTGGATCGCTTTTTGGTGATAGTGAAAATCAAATGAGTGGAGATGGTCCAAATTACCTGGAAGAAAAGCAGGTTCTTATCCACTCAGAGGAATCCCTACAAGCCTGCCAAAAGCACAATAAATGCACTCTTCTTTCCTGCGTCATCTGGAAAGTGAATATGTATTTCAAATTAAACAGAGACTCTGATTAACTCGGTTATTATGAAGCTAAAAAGCAAGAAGACTATGTTTGCAGAAGGCATTTTTCAGGCTGCAGGGAATGTTTCTTCCCTATTGTGTCACTCTTTTCAAAATGAATACTTTTTTTTAACAAAACCCTTTCTTTTTTCAAAGCACTGACATCCTGATCCTATTTCCCATTAAAGTCAATGGAGAGCTACCCATTATCTCTTATGGGAGTTGAATCACACTAATGGAGTGTACTTTTCTCATTCACAAGCAACCATACCCATGCTGCTTGAAGACAGTACAAGGTATTCTTACACCAATATCAACCAGATTCTAGGAACAGAAATATGCTTTTCAGTAACCATACTTCTGCTCCTTCTATACTTTATGAGTGCTACCTCTATTTGAATTCAGTCTTGTAACAGGAGGGATTTCAAAGGAAGTGAGGACACTTAAGTTTCGGTGTAGGATGGAGGCCTGTATGAAAAGCCCCACTGAAATCAATAGGAGTATCTATAAGATAATATTAAATGCAAGTATCCAACCTCAGAATTTATGTATGTATCATGTACTGTGCTGCAGAAAAAGGCTAGTATGTGAAAAATGGATGAATCAAATAAAGCACATTCATAGAAATTATGTGGAGACACTCTTAGAGATTGCAATGAAATAAATACATAAATAAAAGCATTTCCAGAAATTACTCTTGCAAATGACAAGTGCAGAATGCAAAGCTTCCTTAGATGCCAGTGTTTCAGCATAACTTCTTCTGGATGGTCTGTTTTGCTGTAGGTTGCAATATCTCAGTATTTCTCACAGAGGAAAAAATTCTCTCACTGCTGCTTCACTGAATGATACTTTTGTGAAGTTCATAGAAACTTTAGTAAATGTAATTTCGTTGTTATTTACTTTAATTGATTATAGAAATTACATCCATTATTAACAACTGATGTGATGTTCAGGAGAGAGAGGAGTCTTGTTTTAATGTTTCCTTCCCTGTATCTGTCCTTCATTAAAAACACCCCTGAGAATTTTCATACAAAAAGTTAAATGTTAGAGTTAAGCCTCCAAACATCAGGAGATAGGCAATTCGGAAGCTGAAATGGGTTTTCCAAGGAAGTAAGGATGACAGATAGCTAAGGAAGGGTGAAGAAAAGCACAAGTACAATAAAAGAAGTTATAAAGTCATGAAGATAGTGTATAGAAGTGATGGAAGGGGCCATAGGAGGAGGAAGGTGACAAGGAAATTCACATTTTGTTAAAGTAATAGAAGAAATGTCTAGGAAGAATAGCAGTTCTTAAGAAACATAATCACCATTCTTTGACAAATGAAAGCAAGAATACTTGGGTAAAGAAAAAAAAAAAAAAAGATAACTATCAGCTTCTATTTTGAATTAGAGTTCACAAATCTACTTTGCAAAATCCTTCAATCCAGTATGTTGATGATGTGAAGATTTATGACTGTTTCATCCAAGGCACCTGAAGGAATGTAAAACAGGGAGATGTTGATTCCATTTAGGTTGCAGGGCAGATTTTGCTTTTACCTCATTGCACTAGAAACATTTATGATTTACACTGGTTAATATGAAAGGAGAGGGAGGCTTTCTTCCTGGAGAAATGTGACAGCTTAAACAGAATGCAGCACTGCTCATCCTGCCCTACAGCAGAGAAAGACCTGGTGCTGCTTACTTTCTCCAAAAGACTTCCTTGCTAATCCAAAAAACTCACTGCAAAATATGTTTTGGTTTTAATGATTTGGTGTTTATTTATATTTCATAATACTCGTATAAGAAGAACTGAGCCCCTCAATTTCATGTGGTACGAAAAGCCATAATTTTGTATCTTTCAGTGTCATCATTGCTCTTGCATTTTTTGGGTCGTCTATGTGAGTGTGGTGAGTATAAGAAGATTGATGCCACATTGATCTGTATACATAAATGGATAAAAGAGTTACCATTAAAAATACCAGTACAATGACTTAGATTTTCTCAGGCAGCTAATGGCAAATGCTTTCTACTGAATATACCACTGCTACATCACTTTTATAGACTTTTCCAAGTGTTACTTATAGATAACTGTGGTTATATTCTGCCTTTTCATTTGCACAGCTCTTGCTACAGATTTAGATATTAATTTTCTGCAAAGCTTAAAAGCATGGAAACATGGTTTTACCTCTAACAAAAGAAATTTTGGGAAGATGGAAAAAAGCAGCACTGAATTGTTCACTGAAGCTAAGTAATATTTTCTCATGTAATTTAGCACATAAAAAACCACTGTTAAATGCACTTAGTAAGTAACTATGAAATGGATAACAGTATATTGACAAAAATACTGCGGATTAGAGATGAAGCTGTGCTACACACTGATGGGGTTAATCATGTGTTTTATCTAGTTTATAAACCAGGGGTAATCTTAAAATGACTAAAATCTTAAAATGATGTTTCTCCTTGGAGAAACAAAGAGAGGGGTTAGTAAAACTGACACCTTAGACTTCCAGAGGGCAAACTATGACCTGTTCAAAAGTCTGATTAACAAAATCCCTTGGGAGGCCTCCCTGAAGGATATGGGAGTCCAGAAAGGCTGGACATACTTCAAGAGCAAAGTCTTAACGGCACAGGATCAGGCTGTTCCCATGTGCCGGAAAACAAGCAGGTAGGGAAGGAGACCGGCCTGGCTAAACAGGGACCTTTGGCTGGATCTCAAGGACAAAAGGAGAATCTATTGCCTTTGGAAGAGGGGGCAGGTCTCTCATGAAGACTATAAAGATGTAGTGAAGTTATGCAGGGAGAACATTAGGAGAGCCAAAGCGCAGGTAAAGCTCAACCTGGCTACTGCTGTTAAAGATAATAAAAAATGTTTCTATAAATTCATTAACAGCAAAAGGAGGATTAGGGAAAACCTCCCTCCTTTATTGGATGCAGAGGGAAACATGGTAAAAAAAGGATGAGGAAAATGCTGAGGTGCTCAGCGCCTCCTTTGCCTCAGTCTTTAGCAGTGGAACTGGCTGTTCCCTGGACACCAGCCTCATGAGCTGGGAGATGGGGAGGGGAAGCAGACTGAGGTCAGCACAGTTGAAGAGGAGGTGGTCAGAGACCTGCTACACCGCTTGGATGCACACAAGTCTGTGGGACCGGATGGGTTACACCCAGGGGTGCTGAAAGAGTTGGCAGATGTGCTCGCCAAGCTGCTGTCCATGATTTACCTGAAATCATGGCTAACTGGGGAGGTCCCATTGGACTGGAGGGTGGCAAATGTGACACCCATCTACAAGAGAGGCAGAAAGGAGGATCCAGGAAACTATAGACCTGTCTGACCCCAGTGCCAGGGAATGTCATGGAGAAGGTCATCCTGAGTGCCATTAAAAGTCATATAATGGACAACCAGATGATCAGGCCCAGTCAGCATGGGTTTATGAAAGGCAGGTCCTGCCTGACAAACCTGATCTCCTTCTGTGACAAGATGACTCAACTATTGGACCAGGGAAAAACTGTGGATATTGTCTACTTGGATCTTTGAAAAGCATTTGACACAGTTCCCCATAGAATTCTCATAGAAAAACTGGCTGCTCATGGCCTGGATGAGTGAACAATCTGCTGGGTCAAGCACCAGCTGGATGGATGTTCCCAGAGAGTGGTGGTCAATGGAGCTAAATCCAGCTGGTGGCTGGTCACAAGTGGTGTTCTGCAGGGCTTGGTGTTGGGACCATTTCTGTTCAACATCTTTATTGATGATCTTGATAAGGACATAGAGTGTATCATCAGTAAATTAGCAGATGACACCAAGTTAAGCGGGAGTGTTAAGAGTTAACAAGTTAAGAGAAGGAGGCTCTACAGAGAGACTTCGATAGATTGGATCAGTGGGCCAACATCAAAAGGATGAGCTTCAGAAGGCCAAGTGCCAGGTCCTGCACTTGGGCCACAACAACCTCCTGCATCGGTACAGGCTTGGGGAGGTGTGGCTGGAGAGCTGTGTGGAAGAGAAGGATCTGGGGGTTCTGACTGACAAGCAGCTGAACATGGGCCAGCAGTGTGCCCAGGTGGCCCAGAAAGCCAACGGCACCCTGGCTTCTATTAGAGACAGTGTGACCAGCAGAAGTAGGGAGGTGATGGTCCCCCTGTGCTCTGCACTGGTGAGGCCACACCTGGAGTACTGTGTCCAGTTTTGGGCACCTCAATACAAGAGAGATTTTGAGGTGCTGGAGCGGGTGCAGAGGAGGGTAATGAAGCTGGTGAAGGGTCTGGAGAATAAATCCTATGAGGAGCGATTGAAGGAGCTGGGACTGTTCAGTTTGAGGAAGAGAAGGCTGAGGGGAGACCTCATCACTCTCTACAGCTACCTGAAAGAACGTTGTAGAGAGGTTGGTGTTGGTCTCTTCCCACAGTTAATAAGCAATAGAGCAATAGGGAATGGCTTTAAACTCCAATAGGGGAAGTTCAGACTGGACATTAGGAAAAAATTTTTCTCAGAAAGAGTGGTCAGACAGTGGAATAGGCTGCCCAGGGAGTGGTGGAATCACCATCCCTGGATGTGTTTAAGGGTCGTTTGGATGAGATGTTGGGGGATATGGTGTAGGGGAGAACTTTGTAGACTAGGGCTGATGGTTGGACTCGATGATCCCAAGGGTCTTTTCCAACCTGAATGATTCTGTGATTCTGTGAAAATTGAAAGATTTCATATTTTTCTCTTACAAACAAAAACTGAAATAGATGTAAGCAGACATTTAGAATGGGATTTATCTTACTTCATCACACTCACCTAAACACAAGTTTAGGTTAATCATCTAGCATATCTTTGTATTTTATAGACAGAGATGCCATCAGAAGCTGGATCACCTTATGCCCCAAACCAATCTGAAATGAATGGAATGAATCACTCTCTGGAGACGCTTATTCTTTCCACCAATCACAGCAAATGCCCTAGTCCATACACGTAATAATCCAGTGCCTGAAGTTAGGCACAGTTTTTGCTGCACAGAGGGCACTTGCATTCCTCATTCTAGAGAAAAAATTTTGAAATGAGCATGATCACCCCCCTATGTATAGCCAAGATAATAAAGTTCAGTTTACTCAACACAGGATTAAGGACCAACAGTAAATAATGTACAGTTCCATGCAAAATTAGACATTTGAGTAGCCCACCACTGTTCTAAAAATACCTCATCTGAAATATTTGTGGGACAACATTTTGAAGAATCTAAATATAGTAATAATTATATAATTTTAAACTTTAAGGTGTATCTCCTAACTCTAAGAGAAAACACCAAATTAAAATTTTCTTTTCATTTTTGGATGTTCATATTGGTGTGTTAGAACTTGGGTTTCTTCTGTTGTAATTTTTGTTGGGCTCCAAAAATGTATGGAGGGATGTTTTCCTGACCTTTTTCATGAACTCATCTCTTCTCAGATTCTTTATTACTTACAGCAAATTTTAATAGTTCTGTCTATTCTTGTGTGCTTTATGTTAATTTTTGTTGTGATTCCTTAACAAGGAGGATAAAAACTTCCTAGTCATTCAGTTTGTGTGTCCTTTTGGACTGCAGAGAATATGTAGATATGTACAGGCCATAGGATTTCCTTAAATTAACTTTGATTTAATGAAAATACATCTTTTGAAGTAGTATAACAATTTTCTTACAGATTCACAAATTCCTTATCACTCTTGCAACAACACTGAAAGAAAAAGTTCTTGAGAAAGTGACTGATATAGGTCTGGACAGTAAAATAAAATCACTGTTACACAAGAAATATGAAAGATTTCAATCAGTCATGAAATCACTCTATGCTGAAGATACGTGCCTTGAAAATTTCAGAATATAGTGCCAGATATAAACATCCCTGACAGACAAACTTTTGCTAATTTCATGGGTATGGGAAAATTAATTCCTCAGTTGGACCAAAGCACTGTAGAAGCTATGCCAAGCCCCTCTGAACCTGGGCCACAGTGTTTATGGTTCAGGCATGTGCTGTATCCACATATATGTTTCAAGTTTTTCGAACATCATTGATCCTAAAAGGGAATGACATTTTGCAAAGGATAAGATGCCCCAACATATGAAGATTCATTAAAACTTTAGAAAAAAGTTATTATATATCCACCTTTATGCAGAGCTTGGTATTAAAATAAAATAATATTTCTGAGTAATTAACCCAGGCCTCTTATGCTAAAATGTGCAAAGCAAAGACAAGACACAGTGCCATTTCAGTAACTATGTAACTGCCACCAATAGCTATTATTTCACAGCTGTTCCCACTCTCAGGACTGTCATTCAAGAGATATGGAGAACAAGAAGCTGGTTATCTTCACAGAAGCTACATATTGTGAACTAAGTTTCTCAAGACATGATAGGCTTGAAAAACACCCTGTGATCATACATGGAGTGTGATAATGTGTGCGGCTGGTTGAAGAGGGTGAATGGAATTAATATAACCAGTGGAAAGTACATCAATTTGCAGAAAGCCTTATGCATTATTTTGCTGAGTAAAAGAAATACCAGATCTGTTTCTTGTTTAGGAAAGTCAGCTACACTACACGAGCACACGCCGGTCTGTCACCAGCCTTGTGGGTCATGGTTCTAATAGGACTAAGCTACAGACCTCATAAAATCAAACATAAACAATTTCCTTCAGTACCATCTAAATCTTATGTTGAGGTCAAGTAGCCAGATTAAGTATTCACTAAGGTCTTTTGGTCAAAATATTAATTGAAATTTCAAGGATATTGTTTTTATAAAAGGAAGAGAATTAAACCAAGGATGAGATACTTATACAGCAACATTCAAAAGCATATCAATGTAAAGAAACATTAAAGAAGAATTTTTAATTGATAGGCACATAATCACAGTTCTCTGAAAGAAATCAGTGCACCCAGCATGAAACATATGAGTTTTACAAACATAATTTCAATTTTTTTTATTACCTACGAGCATTAGGATATACTTCCTTGACTCTATAATAATTGCTTGCAGTTAATTACAAATGAAACAGAAGTGCTGGTAATATTAGACTTGCACCCTACATAAAGCTAGAAATTACTGCTATTACTCTTATTTGCTGAGAATATTGGGTCATAGATGCTAATTAGCAGTTCACAGCCCCCTACAGGAAAAAACTCATTATTATGAAAATCTGTCTTGGTAGCCAAAGCCACCACTCATGTCACTGTGAACATTTTTGTCAGAGCAATTATAAGGTATGACAAAACTTAAGATTTACTTTTGTATAAAGAAAATTATGAAGGTTAAAAATACAACATGCTAATCTAAAAATTAATTGCCATATCAAGAAAAGAGCTCCTGAACTATTTTGTCTTAGTAAAATTTGACTGTATATTGGGTAGAATGACAGCAAATTTTTATTGTGTGCACACAAACACCATTTCTTTCAAAAATATATAAAATGCAAGAAAAGCCTCTCCACAGCCAAGTAAAAAAACAAAGTAAAATGAGACATAAGCAGCTAACGGAAATGAATGTTGCAAGGTCATCCACCTAGAACTAGGAACATGATTTATTATTCATGAGTAATTTTGGGGGAACATTTTATTTTCCTGTAAACAAGGACCTGATTCAGAAAAATAAATAAATAAATAAAAGTAAAGACTTGTTTACCCATGTTTTCTGCAGAGTTTATTCAAAAAATATGAAGCAGAAAACAGTGCTTTTGTGTGATTTATTAAACCTCTGTCTTCATAGCACACGCAACCAACTTTGTATGCTTAAGGGAAAGGAGACAGTGGAAAAAAAAAAAAGAGCAGCTAATAGTAACACCAGGCTGAATTCTGCTAATTTACTAGAAAGAAAATGTAAATGCCATGTTGGGATGAAGCGGTGGTTTAGGAGTGGTTCTAAGTCATGCAAAGGTGAGGGGGCAGTCATGGTTCTTAATTTCAGCCATGTAAAACCAGGTGGTTAGTCTAAAATGCTTAACTGAACTCCCCATGTTGGCCAAAACCAGGGAAGATGCACCATCCCAGAGCAACTCCTTACCAGCCTCTCTCAAATGTCTATGGAGTGACAATAAACACAAATACAGGTGAGAAGTGGAGCTGTCTTCAGGTGGGAGAAGAAGGATCTTAACTGTAAACAGTCTAAAGTTACAAATCCATACAGAGCCATATATATGCAGCTGCTTATTGTTACATTGAGTACAGCAAAATTATGAAGGAAAAGGAGGAATTTGAATGACACATAAATGTTCTAATGTGGGAAGGAGGACTGTATGAATTGTGCTGTATTTTAAGAAAAAATGGTTTCTCAAAATGATATTCCACCTTGTCCACATTAGGCTGAACTTTGCTTTCAGCAGAGTTAACTAGATTTCCACCAGTGTAAAGGAGAATGGGACTTGACTACTAATGCAACTGCACTGCTCACCTACTCATGAAAATGAGTTTTCTTTTCATCAGCGGGGATTACATTAGTTAAAATTAAACAGAACAAAGCATTATTTGAAGGCCTCTAATAGCACCCAGAAAAAGGAAAAAAAAAAAAATCCTGTCTTAAAACTGGGAAATGAAACCAGTCATGCGATATGCTGTTAGAAAATTTGTTATCATATATGCTGGCACCTTGCTAATCCCCTGAAACTCTGGTATGAAACCTGGAACTGTGAATAAAACCTACCCAATTCCACTTTACCCATATATTGCAGGCCTTGTTTCAAAAATCTATGTGAGCAAATAGAGAAGGGTCTTGATGGATTTAGGAATGCATAAAACAGTGTACAGTGACTGTATTCTAAAGAGGTATATATGATTTTGCAGAGATCTGAGAAAATACAACTACCCTATGGTAGGACTCTTGCTCTGGCCACCCAAAGCTGCTCTGCTCCCCAGGATACCCTGTTCTACCAGTGTACTTTAGCTACTACCTTCTGGACATGCACTTGATGCTATTACTTAGATAATGCAGCATGACGATGAATTAACAAGATGAATTGCAAGGTGTAGTTTAGCAGGCCTCTGGGAAACAAACTCTGCAGACGAGTGGGTTTTTTACATTGCTGTATCATAGAGGACCAGTCCTGTAAATCTTCACTCATACAATTAACCTTAATTCATCTGAGTGGGAATTTTGCAGAATTAGGTCCTAAATTATTACTAACAGTGTTTTTTTTCTGACAGCTAAGGTCAAGTGTCACTCCAATCCGGGCAATGCAAAAACAAGGTATACTTATAACCAGCAGTCACAACACTTGAGTGCAGGATGGCGTGTGTCGATCGTGGTGCCCCAAAATGAGAAAGCAATGGAAATGGGTACATCTGGACTAACAATGAAGGGCTGACCTGGACATCAACCCCAGCTGACCCCACCACTTCTACATCTTTATCATATCCTGTGTATATTCAGTCATTTTGAGCAAAGCCAAGCTTTTTCAGGAATAATTTGAGCAGGCTCAAGGTTGGGGCTGATTGCTGACACTCAGTGGAAAGTTTAGTGGAAATCATCAGTGGCCCACCCCTGCTGTTCATGTATGTAGACATAGGCTGTGTGCTCTGAGGCACAGCTCTCCATGTGCCCTCCTCTTGCACCAGGGGAGGAGCACGAGTGCAACTTCTGACTGTGTTTACAACACATCGTTCTTTATTCTTTGCATCCAGATAATGCCCTTGGTTGGCCAGCTGAAGTGGGTGATGTTAAGAAAGTGTCTGTTTTCTTCTGCAAGCTACCAGTATCACAGCGTGATTCCAGAAACAATTTATGTTCCACATTAAAACAGGAAAAATTATACTACTTAATATTGTACCATAACAAATTGTAATCTAACAAAGCATGATATGACACTGTAACACAAATATTTCCCATTTATAAATATATCCCCAAAATTCTATAATAAAATCAATAGTGATATGTATTGTTATTACTACAATAACAATCAAATAAGAATTGCTTCAGATCTCTGGGCTATATATTATTCAAAGCATATCTCTGATGAAATCCTTAAGACATTCAGCTAAGAATTCAACTACTCATTGTAAAGTAAAGCTATCAACACACTTCGTGCTTTCACCTGTAGATCTCTTTATAAAGATATGTACATGTCATTATCACCTTTTTATACATCCCATAACTAAAATGAAATTATATTAGTATGTGTGAGAACATTTCTTGCCTAGTGCATGCAATATGGTTCTAAGACATTGGAGACCAGAGCTCTGCTGATTTATTTCCCCCAAATTTCTTACAGATTCGTCAATATTAGAGTTCTTAACCCAAGTTAATTGATTTTCATGTAACTCGTGTAGCTAACCAGTCTGTTAAGGTTAGTGTAGGCATTTCACGAATGCTTGTTGCTCCATGAATTTATGTTGTTTTCCTGTGTAACTGTCTCAGAGCTCCCCTTTGTTCTTGGATACACAGAATGGGCCACAGTCAAGGCTATATGGATTTTTGCAGCTAAAGAACTTTTAAAAGTCACCTGGAGAGAAGAAAATAAGAAGAAAATAATAGATACATATGAAAGCCTTGAAAATTTTCCCAGGCCAAAACATATCCTTAACAAACCAAGAGAGTGGTGGGTTTTTGCCTGTTTTAAATGGGTTTAATGTTAAAAATCCAGGTCTTGTGTCCTGGAGGACACTATGTTAGCTGCAGAGCTAGTCAGATACTTACATCCCAAGAGAATGAAGAAATCTGAGCAACTCAGAAAACAGATGTTTTTAGCTATATTCTCTAGATTCTTTACTTTTCTTAACACTCATTTAACTCCAGTAACAAATGAACACTGATGAGAAATGATGTCTTTGTTAAAGATTCAATACCCCTTGAGAGTTCCAAATAAGCATCTGAAATTCCCCAAGAAAGTTCTTCCACAAACAAAAGGTTAATTACATTTTAGTGGGTATCTCCGGGTGAAGGCTATTTTTCTGCCATGCAATTACAATAAGAGTAAATTGAAGGTTTTCAGGATTTCAGGGGTTTGATTGATGTGTTCATTAATTTACCTTTTCAAACCGAGGAAGAATCAAGTTTTAAATATTTTATTAATCATTTGCATTTTTCTTGAGGTCGTTTTTCTACTGTTACTTTGTCTGACTGACTGCTACCTGATGACTGGATCAAGATACCAAAGTCCTTTCTTGTCCTGATTTTCTAAACAAATGAGGTTTGTGTGTTCACACAGTTGAGATGACTTTCTACTTTTAACTGTTTGGCCATTTTCAATCAAATTAGACTGTGTTGTAAGGGTTTCAAACAAGTTGTGTTCCAACAGCTTCCAATTAGGTGTCCAGGTAGGAAAGGGAGACCCTATTGATACCCCTGCAAGAGATGCTGCAGGATGATCTTTCTCTTTTTAACACAGGGAATTCACACCAATTTCACACAGAAAACACAGATAAGGTGTTGCCAAAAGTGACTCCTGATTAGACACCAGAGACTGCTCTCAGGGATGCACACCTGTAGGAAATCAACCTCTACTAGTTTGGACACACATCAAGATGTTTGTTTTAGGAAAAAAGAATTACATGAGCAATGACATTGCATTTTATATGCTTATCAACTGGCAGAGCTCAGGCTTATTTGAAAGTTATTTCCCCTCAGATAACAACAGCCATGCAGCACCCATTTTAGACTTCCCACCCAGCAACTCTAGCTGGGATAAAAACCTATCAGCTTGTTCTTGTATGCTGTGTGAAGTTCCCACATGGGAACTCATGCATATGGGTGAAGTTCCCAGTTAGACCTGGAATAGTGCCAACTACCATCACCTCTGCCGCAGCTGGGAGTTTAGTTTGAGGTCAGGGTCTCACATGGGCACTCACTGTAGCCTGATGACAGTCTTTAGGTTACCATATCACTATGGTGATCTGACAGTTTGCCCTCTAATCTCGACTGCTGATTGCATTATTTACAAAGCAAACAGAAAGAATTAATTTACTCTCCAGACAAGGCCCAGCTTTCATGTAACAATTTGCTCCCTCTGCCTGTGTCTATAGAGAAGCATGCCTGTCTCAATCAATAGGTGAAAACAACCGAAAACACAGGCCCTTGCTTTCAAAACATTTACTATTTTTGCTAGCAGTTGCCTATGTATCTAGGAGGATGAAGGATGATTATGTGAAGGTAGCTACAGAAAAGCCACCCAGAAGGATGGGTGACTGCCCAGGAATAGCGCAGGTGATCAGTTTGAGCAAAGGAACTGAAATAAGGGGTGATGGTATTCAGGAATACTGTAGCAACATCAATACTTTCAGGAATCAGATCCTTGATGGTCTGGGAATGGTACAAACTTAAGAGGATCCATCTTCATTTAAATGCAAAAGAGAGTATTTAGATAATACTCATGACAAGCTCCTGTTCTGCACCAACTGATTGACTCCTTTAGTTGGGTGGCCCAGGAATGCCTGGCTTTTGTCTAGAGCTTCTTCAAGGCTAGACCTGGAAACCCTCAAATGAGGGCATCCTAGAGGGGACTCCGATCAGTCAGGATACATTTTCTCCCATTTTCTAAGCAAGTGGCTTGGAGGTCCAGTGTTCCTGCCAGACTCTGAACAGCTTACCAAGTCCCAGGAGGAGATGCCAGTAAAAATCATTCCTGTTTTCCATACCATAGGCTCTGATTGAGGGAAATGCTTAAATGTGTATTTTTAGTAATACAGAGAAAACTAATGTAATATGACATCCTGTCCTGCATGGCAAGGATGTAGTCCAGCTGTGGTGGATCTCTGTGAGGGAAGAGATGTGTTTCCTAAAGAGAGCTTGTTTTTGTTGGCTAGAAGCTGAGAACCGAGAGGAAGAGGAGAGTGAAAAGGGGAAGAGGAAAGTGAAAATGGGAAGAGGAGTTATATTGGCTCTCTCTTTGAAGATAGTAAGATCATATTTTGATGTTGCATTTTGATGTTGCATTTTGAAATAAGAGGATTCCCTTTTTCGTTCTAAAAATGTACCATAAAAATGACACCACTATTTATTGCAAAGCATTAAGAAAGACTTTATGTCTATTATTTAACAAGTGAAAATATTAGCTATCTACTACTCTCTCAGTGAGGTTATGCTGAAATTGAAATCTATGGCTGTCCTCTACCAGCTTAAGCCCACATGCTTCACTTTCCTAAGGATCATGGAAAGAAAGAAAGAAAGGCACCAGTGTAAAATACTTTATCAGATGCTGACCTTCTGGCGGGAAGTCAGAACCATCTTGTGGGAAAATGAATAACTCCTAGCTCTCAGTCTCATTTTTCCTGATGCTGTACATAGCCTTGTCCTACCTCCATGCTCTTGCTAAGCTTTTATTTCATGCAGGACTTGCAGAGGATATCAGGCGTCCATTACATTTATTCCCTTATGTTTTTACAGATACATATATAAATACACATACATAAACCCCCAAATCTAATAATTAGTTCTCCTTATGGCAGCATGAGCACTTGTTCCAACTCAGTCTGCTGAAATCATTAAAAAAGTCTCTTTGCCAAGAGAAGCCATGTTTAGTCAAAAACTTTTCCTAATATATCTAAACCAAAACATACACAAAAAGTACTTAAGCCTGAACAAAGTCTCCAACCGCTAAAAGACAAGAATCATCCAGAAGAAAAAAAGCCTTGGATTCTATTTTATCACGATGTATCATTTTACTCCTTGGTATATGAAAGTCTCATCAGAAACTCGAATCAGATTTATAGCTTTCCCACAACTGTATAAGCAAGTAAGTAACATTAAAGCAGACTCTGTCTAGCTCAGGACAGCAATTACATTGCAACTGTAGAGAAATAGGAGCTTAGTACAAAGTCATTATCAGACACATATTACAAATTCAATGTGTTGCACATAAAATATGTATGATTTCTCCTTACTGTATATCATGTACCAAAATATAATGTGTTTCTGAGGCACAAATGAATTTAAAATGAAATATTTTATTGAAAAAACACACAGTTTTCCTGATATAGGTAAATGGAATTTAAAATTGAAAATGTTTCACAACCATCCATTAAAGCATACTTTGAAATATTCTTAGAATCCAGATTTCCTGCTAGGGAAATGAAGTAGAGTTAAATATCCTAAGCAGGAAGCTTGCCTGCTAGACACTATTTGCTACTAAAAATTTTTATGACAAGAAATGATGATACTTTACAAGGTAAACACTCACAATCTCAAGTCTGGGAGAGTGCAGATAGCATGGAAAAAAACACCAGTATGCTATATTTTTTCATGGAAGAACAAGTCTGTTAGACGATGATGGGATGATAAGGACATAGTCTTGGAAAAGTTTGATCAATATTATGTGAATGTGTTGTTGTTTTTAGGGGTTTTTTACTAAAATGAAACCTTTTGGAGGGCTGATCTGTATTTGTTCTGCTTCTTACTCTAGCAGGAATCACAAGGGTCTAGGAGTGGGGAGAACGGTTATTCCAGCCATGTGTTGGATTAGTGAACACCCACCTCAGTGCTACACCTTCAGGGCAGAAATCACACTGGAAGCTGGGCTGGACCGTGGGCTGCAGGGATCTGACAGAGCCCTGAACAAGGGCAGGGTAACGCCTCAGCTGCTGTATGTTATCCTGAGGGTTGCACTGGCACTCAGTATAAACAGATTCAAGTGCTGCAAAGGGAGATCTGTGCCTCTTACAAGGTTGGAACACAAAATCTAAGCTAGTCCCTCTTACAGAGAAGTTGCTCTAGGAAAATCCTTACCCCAAAGGCAAGTGCAGTCTGAATACAGTCTGAAAGATACTTCCTATGAGAGGGCTCTACAGTACATCTCTGTACTGCACAGAAATATGCAGAAAAAGGAACCAGCAACTAGTCAGAGAAAAGTAGAAATAAGAATAATTGAAGTGTCTGCAGGTGAACTGCAGAAACTAGGAACAGAAAAATACACTTTCTCTTACCTGCCCCTTCCAGTCCTACAGCTGTGCTCTCCCAGCCCACAGTGCAGGTGTATTCCTGAGGTTACCTGTGAGTGTGGGTCCCCTCCGTTGCTCTTTTAGACTTTAGATGTGTAAGCACACAGCCACCTGTCTGCCCCTTCTTGCATTGAACTCCTTGCTGATGGAGCCATAACTCCAGAGCACATTTGCCCTCTGTGGGTTTGGGAAAGCCTTTGAGTATCATATTTTGTGAAGTGCATCACTCTGCTTATCAAGACTTGTGTCTGCCTACATAAGGAATAATGCTGCCTAAGTGCAGAGGAAGTTAATTATGCACAGAATAATTAATAGCAATTTACTTAGTGCATCTATATACTTACTCACAGAAATAGGAAGCGCATTTGAAGTGCTCCCGTTGGTTTAAGAGAGAGCCCACTTTACCCAGTGCTCTTCCCTTCCTGGGCTGTCAATCTAGGGAAGCTCTGATCAGGGGAATTGAAAAAACATGGTCACTGGGCAGTATTTGCCATCACTGACTTGTAGGTGAAGATTTATGAGACAATTGTGTTTTAATAATAAACACATAGGTTTACCTTACTTGACAGAAGTCAGGCAGGCAATGCATTGCAGAGACTCCAGCAGCGTTTGCTTGACTGCACACTGAGAAAAAGTCTTCTCTGGTAGAAGGAGAAAAGCCTACAAATTTCTCTTGCCATCTCCAGTTTAAAAGTTAACAGTTCAGATTTCTGAACACTTGCTAACCCGCTCTCCAAAAATGTATTCAGGAAATCTTGACAGATTGCCGTTGTTCAGGGCCTTTGCAGGAATTATCAAACCTGTCAGCATGGCCATTATTAACATAACAATATCAGAAAGAATCTGAGTTATAGCACTGATGTGAGGCCAGGCTAGAGCATGCTCCCACTTGTATAGCTCTCACAAGGGGCAGCAATCCTATGATTTTGTCATGAAAATGAAACATGTAACTTGACAAAATCCAAGATACAAATTTGAGTAAACACTTTCCATGAGAACTGAGTCCCCCCACCTTCTCTGGAAATGCATACAAAGGGAGAAGTGAAGATACACCCATTTACAGTGTTGACTGATTTTCTCTGCAGATCCACCTTAAATCCTTTTTTTTTTTTTTTTTTTTTTTTTTTTTTTTATTATTCCCTTAAAGCTGCACATCCCAGCTGGCATGTCCCAATCCTATAAACGTCTCGATATAATACAACATCATTGTCTGATGTATGGGCTTCCATTTGGTGCACCATGTCCAAAGAATATTTCTTCATGCTCGAATGACTCATGTATGAGGAGATTAATCTCTCTGGGGGAGAAATCGGTGTCTCTCCTATGGAAGCAAGTTGCTATGCACACATTAGCTGTCGATCTCACTCGTGTTTTTAATATTCAGGGTACAGCTTCTATCTGCCATAAAAATCCTTTTGTCCTTCCCCAACTTGGTGTCATTCTCCAGCCCTATTTTCAAGCAATAGGGAAAATCTAAACTTTATCTTTAAAATAGTGCAGTGAAGTAACACACTCAAAGATATTACTCATTTTTAACTTGTAAGCCTGTTTGCTATTCTTTCTAGGTGCCAGGTAGTCTTACTTACCCTTTTCTTTAGCCTGCAGCTCTTAGCAAGAGGATATAAACAGCTGGCTTTGGTAAGTGGAGAGGGCATCCGTTTTGATTTAGATCACTTCCCTGGATTCTCAAAGAGATGAGGGTTAAGCCTATACCATTTTGGTTTCTGGCAAGGCAATATTTAACAGGCAGTTTCTGTCTTTGAGGGAAAGGAAAGCACAACACACACGCATCACTAGATGTACATTACCACTTTCTTGTTGGCTAGGAAATAAAACTTACGTTCCAAATGTTGTCATCAATATGAAAACTTCTTCTGAGCTTTCTTATTCCTCCTGTTTCAAACCCTGTTTTCACATCCAGTGAGCAATGGTAGAAAGCAATAAGGACAGTAGCATTATAAGTAAATTTGCAGATATATTAATTCACACTGTAAACTGCAATTTAAAGATCAGGCAGAGCATTTCCCCCACAAGGAGACATTATCTAAAAAATTGCATTCAAAGTCACACATTTAGTTTTATGCAGCTTTGTCTTTTACTGAAACCTATCAAAAACCTGAGGTTGTCGCAGCCAGTGCCAGTAAGCAATCTAGAGTTATTAATTAGTACATCCATGTTTTTGCCACAACAAATATTTTAATTTGTCCTCTAAACAGTGTTCATGATATTAGCCCTTTGCTCCTGTTTTATTTTTGTCTGTGTGATATACATTACACATGAGAGAGTCCTACGTCCATATGTCCACAAATTGCAGTGGACATATGGCAGCATACAGAAAAGCGGTCTTTTACATTTTGCACACAGAAGCCTTTGCAACTATTATCATGGAGGCATTACAGCATCCCTTTATGTCATGTTGCTATTTAGTCAAGTTTGTGTCATGTATTTGAACCTTCTCAGCTGGCTTGATTTATTTTAATTGTAGGCATCAGGTTAGTCTATTTGTAAAAAGCAGTGTGCAGAAATTGCCCTAGTAATAATTCCTGCAACAAATGTCATTTATTTAGTTGATTAAGAAGAAATGTTGGTTATACTTGTGGAAGAGAACAATAAAATATTTTTTTAGACATGTATTGAATGCTATTTGTCATTAGTTCTCTATCTAACGAAAGGATATATGGGCAAAGAATTGCCACAGACAATGGAAAAAAACCAGCCCACGGGAAGGATTTATGTTTCATTCTGAATTCTAGAAAGTGGTGTTATCTCATGAAAAATCTACTGAAAAAATTCTATCAGTTAAAAAAAGCAGGTTTGTTTGAAATGCCCAGATTTTTCAACACAAACCTCAGGCATTTCATGTAAACAAGGTGTATTTTAAGAGGGGATGTATGAAGATGTTCAATTTCAGGCATTCAGATTAAAAAAAAAATCTCATGGAGAATGAGTGAACAGTTCCTTCCCAGCCAGCTCAAAGCAGGCAGCACTGTCTGGAATATCACTAATAGATGCTGATGGGCCAAGCTCAGAAGTGATACTTGGATGGGTGTGGGAGTTCCTGGATGTACATCCACACGGGCAGTGCTGCTAGGGAACTGCCCGCCAAACACCTATGGACTCACTCTCAGCATTTTCCATGCTTTTTTCATAAGTAATTTTGTTCTTAAAATATTCTGAGGAAAATCAAAAAGTAAAGAAGAATGCCAGGAGAAGAGCTTGTAACTGGACACATTTTGTATTGAGATATGCTCTAAGAGCAGGATTCAGCTCAACTCTCTCCAGCTTGTCTAAAGGTTTAGCCCATCCACTCCAGTCCACTAAGCAACCTCTCTTTCAGGCACCTTTAGAGGTCTCACCCATTTTAAGGAATAAATTACTCCTGAAGATGTCTATGTCTCTCCAATGCCTATGGAAAGTGTAAATAGGAGCCAGATTAGATACCTACACGGCTAACACTGTCATTTTACTTGGCTGGTATTAGGCAAGAGGAACTTCACTCCCAGGTTAAAGTTTCTCCCCAGACAACAAACATACTGCAGAAGATAATGAAACCTCTCATTTGCAATAAATCTTTAAGTAAGTCCATTTATCTGATGTTTTAAGGTCCACAGGCCATACTGTCTTTTGCATCCCACTCAAACAGGTACTCAGCTGTGGGACATACTGCAGGCACAGCTGGGAACAGGCTTTGTGCTGCTCCACCACATACTGTCTGCCAGTGGTTCCCAGAGCTAGGGTTGGCTGACAGAACTCCGAGTTCATTGGCTCTCCCATTCTCTGCCTGACATAATTTCCGCAGTACAAAATTGGACATGGAGAGGGAACAGATCCACTGGGCACAAAATAACCAAAGTCAGGCAGAATATCTGCTCCTTTTGTTTTATCCAGCATCTTCTGACATCATGGCAGAGCTCTTACAGATGCTGGCAAGGGCAGGCCCTTCTCTTTTTATTGCAGTGCTTACCGTCAGGTGCAGAAAGACACCTGCAGTCTTAGAAATAATAGTAAAGCAATATCTGGACTCAAACACCACCAATAATTTCCCTGTAAAGACTTATTTATACATATGCAGTTGGGGGAAGAAAAATGCAAAGGCTAAAATGCTGGTTCAGATATCCTGAGTAAAGCTCAGTTGTTCTGCTGTTTCTGGTACAGAGCAAAGGAGGAGTAGCATCACTGCACACCTCCCATTACTCCAGCGCCAAGCTGGCGTTGGGGGAAAGATCTGAGAGCCTTAATAGTGCTAGAGCCCTGTGCAGACAGACAGACTGACGACAGCTGTGTGCCTCCCACATTGCGGCTACCTACTTGTAGAAGGTATAACCAATCTGGTTTCCTAAGGCTAAGCAATAAAAGTTCTGAATAGCAAGGTTAAGTAATAAATACAAAGCAAAGGGAAAGTATTCCCTCAATTCTTGAATAAAACATTCCAAGAAAGTGCAGTGCTAATGGAACTGAAAAAATAAGCACAATGTAGCAAAGTAGCACAATGTCTCCTCAAGTGCAAGGAACATCATGTACACCGTCTGGTTTAAATTTTATGCAGTTTCACCCCACACATTTCAGACGAGAGCAGTAACATACCCCTGGGTTCTCTTGTTTCCTTGCATGCAGGAGGTACAAGGGGCTGCTCTTTTCCTTGTATCTGTTAAGAACTTTCCAAGCGGATGACAAGGATAGTTGCCAGCTAAACTAAGCGTGAATTAAAGTTACTTTTCATGTGCCCAGTTACAATAGTTACCTGGCAACAAGTGTTCCTTTTCTTTCTTCCCACAAACTGGTAGTGTAGGCAAAAATGCGAGTACTAAATTAATTCCCAAACTAAGTGTAGAACTCCTGCCAGGATTAATTTCTTGGCTGGGATGGAGAGTGTGGCTCCCCTGACTCCAACCAGTTCCACAAGGACTGTGCTGTCCCCAGAGGTTGTTCATTGACCAAGATATAGGTTTATGGAATGGGAGTAAAAAGCACGACAGCTAGAAGGCAGAGAGAGAAGTGGTCAAACCCGAGGTCCTGTTAGCTTAGAGAACCAGTTCAATACTCACAGTCTTCACCAGACTGACCACAGCATATTCTCTCCCTTCTTCCATATAGATCGGACTTAATCTTTGTGGAATGTGAATTTACAGGCCATTAAATTTGAAAAGCACACAGCTCCACTCACACCTTGCAAATCATGGGCAGGGTCCCCAGTGAGGACGTCACTCCATTGGGTCTGACATGACAGCACACTTAGATGAGGATCTGTGCCAGAGTACCTGCTTGGTTTCACTACTCAGTCCTCATGCTTTAATTGAGAGACATTTGAGGTTTGTTTATTTTTTTTAAATGTAGTATGGTTTTAGCTGCCTGCTTCTAAGATCTGAGAAATACGGTGGTGCAGAACAACCACTGCACCACTGCCTCCCCACAATTACTTACAGCAGCAAAAAGGACTCTAAGGCTGAGGACAGAATGCAAAGGTCTGCCTAAGTCTGATGTCTGCTTCTAAAAAATAGCTAAAAAAGTGTAAATCCTTCCTGTAGCAGACTGAGCACAGCATATATGCCTAAAGGATCCTTAATGCTTTGGGAATATGGAATGAAACAGGCTGTTTTATCTGCTCTCACACCATAAAAGTGGATCTGTGCACAGTTGTAGGTGAAGACATACAAATATGAACAGCAACAAGTATCACATCATTAGGTCCAAGCTTATTCCTCTTTTCCCACAAGCCCACAGCTCCCCTTTCAAGTCCCAAATGACTTGGATCCAGAGCCTGGGTTTGTTGCAGTTTCACCTGTACAGATGATGAGGGAGGTGGCAATGGGAAACTCAGTGGGAAGGAGGGTTAAGGGCTTGCCTGTCACGGGTTGTGTGCTCAGCAGAAGGCAAACCTCCATTCCCCATTGACAGGTGTTTAGATGACTCTTCAGGAACTCCAGCTTGGCCCAGTGAATGTTTTCCTGACTTGGGTCTGTACCTGTACCCCACCTCTGTTTTCATCAATTGATTATTAAAACTACTGAAGCTTCCAGTTTTCATTCCCTTTTCTCCCCACCTCATTTCATCTTGGTGTTCTACAGCAATTCCAGTTTCTGTAGAGTTTTGTATGTCATATACTCATTTTCTGGTGTGTCCTCTTGCTTTTCCACCCACTGTCATCAGCCAGTGTCCCTTCCCTGCTGCTACCCCCAGCTCATGGACAGGCACTGGTGCGATACATGGACAACCCCACTGCACACAGCAAGCGAGAGCAGGCTGGCAATAGGCCTCTGCAACCCAGTTCTTATCCCCACCCCAACCCACCGACAATGCTCAACACCCCAAAGCCCAAATGCCTCCAACATGACAGGCAAGGCAATGTTTTCCCAGGCTTTGCAAAGAGTGCATGCGGGAAAGGCATCCTGCTTCACTGCTGCAGTATAGTCAGAGGGCAGCGACCTCACAGCTGCGAACTATAACCTTTTAGAAAGTGTTTAATGCAATCTTTATGGCAGCCATTATTTTTACAGTGTTTTCACTTTGAGAAAGAAAGCAGAGCGAATGTTTACAACAGCTTAACCAAATAAGCTCAACAGGTGAGGTGCGGTGCTCACCTGGGCCGGGCCAGCCCACCTGACAGCTCATGACCCTCAATGGCTGGAAATCAATCAAAGAGGGGGGTGGAAATGGACCTTCACTCAGAAAGGGAAAAGTTTCTTCCTCTGCTTCAGTTTTTGTTTGTTTCTTTAAGTAACAGACTGTTTCAGAAAAATAAACACACAGAAGGGCTCAGGGCAAAGATACATTTTGTATACAGCTTTAATGAAAACATGTTTTTCTTGTTAACACCTTGTTATATCCTAAAATCACAATACAGAAAAAACTGTGAATAAGGCTGCGCGCATAGACATCTCAGATTTTTAATGAAATTCACAAACCAACATAGCTTCCCCCACATGCTCGCTGCTACTATGGCATTGGCAGCTCTTGGTGTGCATGAACCTGTCTGAGCATTACCTGCATGTTCGCTGTATGCAGTGCACTGCAAGGGGTGCTCAAGTACAGGTTTGCAACACTAAACTCTTCTCACCAGACTGAAAAGTGCACAGAAATGAGATATAACTGTCAAAGCCATAGGCCGAAAGTATTTTTTTTTTTTTCACTAGAGCTCACTTTTGCAGTCTCACAGACAGTCTGCTTTCATATAAGCCAAAAGCATCAGTCTATAGACTGGCTAAAATATTAGAGGAATTGCTCTGCACAGCCTCTCAGAGTTTGGGGTGGATGTTTCTTCACCACATTATGATTAATACATTGGCAAACACACACTATCAGAAGTGTTTATCTGAGTGGCTTCATAAGGCCCTTCAGGACTCAGCATAGCAGGTTCCATCCAGAAGATAATATTTCAGTTTCAAAAGACTTCAGCAGCTTCTTTCCAACAAAATTTTGTAATTTAATTCCCTGCTGAACCATGTCGGCCGAAGCTGCTGGGTTGCAGAAGTTAGATAGGATTCAGAAGACAACCACGCTACGCAGAGCTGGAAAGGAAATGCCATTTGTAAAAAATAAAAAAAAAAAAAAAGTGACATTTTTCTCTGATAATGACCCCAGAGTAACTCTGTTCCCTGGTAATGATCCAGAGCCCCATGTTTCTGCGATCTGCTGGGCCACCATGAAAGAGCGGCATGTTGCTGTAATGAGTGACAGCAGTCAGAGAAAGGATCTTGGGACAATGCTGACACTGGAAAGCGGGTGCTGGTTGTTCGGTGGGTAATGAAACCCTACTTGTAATGAGGAGACAAGAAAAGATGGTACTGGAAATTGCCAGTGTTTGAACTCTGAAACTCAGTGGGAGGGAAAAGAGAAGCAGTTTTTGTGAAATACCTTGTTCTTGGGAGTTTCAGAGAAAAATCTGTGCTTTGGGGCACCGGAATGCTCACTCAGATCAACTCTTGAAGAAGCTTGAATTTCCTCATATATTTAGTGATGAGAGGGGGCCTTAAAGCAGGATTTAGACCCACTTTATACCACATTATTAATATCAAGAAGCCATAAAAGACCTTTAGTATTATTGCAAATCGCACTTTGAATCCCAACAGAGTACAAAAACTGAGGCTGAACTAGAATATCAAACTCAGACTTTGGCAAAGTTCAGAAATGAATCTCCTTTTAAAACTGTTACTCAGTTTAGAAAATAGATCAGTCATCTGATATGCGAGCTGCAATTCCCATTAGCTTTGGGGAAATTCTCCTATTGATCTGGACTCCTAGCACAACTTAACTTCTGCATAATAATTACTGCCCTTGGAACATTGCTACTTCACTGTTTGTAAGGACAAAAGAAAAGTACTGCCGATTTTATGGGATAAAGTGTTTTGTTTCTCAAAAGGGTACAAGTCTATCAAACTTGAGAGAGAGTAGCCTCCGGTGCAGATGGATGGGTATGATATAGCAATTCATTCCTGCTACTCCTTCAGTGCAGATACAGTAGCATTATTTTTAGCACAGCAGGTGTAGAAAAGGGTGGTTTTGAAAGGAAGAAAACAAGAAAACAAAAATAATGAATTATTTATGCAAGTTAAATCAAAATATGCTCCATATAAATGTTTAATCAGGTTTTCACCAACTTCTCTCCATATGCTCTGCCTTGCTCAACAGCAGATTTCTAATGGAATCACTAAATATATTTTAATAGCTCTGTACATAGTATTATGCAATTCAACTTCTGCTTATAGTTTTTTCATTCAAAGCAGCTACAGTAAGATAAACAATAAAGTCTCTCAGAGTTAATATTTAAAGAAAAGAATTAGTGAAAACTATTGAAGGATTTTCCTTCTACAGCCTACAGTCACAGACAAGTGCTACAGGGGGTGACAGTCATGCAATATATACAAATATAATCATTGTGTCAATACTGATTAGGGCAGATGAAGGTCTTTGTCACATTTGAGAAATACAAGTTGCATTTGTCTGATGACTTTCTGGACAAGCAAAAGAGAGGTCACTCTGGCTCTTACATTAGGACTCCAGAAGGCCCTAAAAGCCTCCACTGCTCTTTTTCCATCTTTCAAAAGCATTCAAATGAAATCAAAGCCAGTCTGTGGCTTATTACACCTGGTTTGCTGAGTTACCAGCTTTTACCCCACAGGGCCATCTTTTTAGGAATGCCTGAGAACTCAGAGCCAGTATCCTGGGTGGGCTGTCAATCACCACCAGCCATGGCAGCTCCCCAACCAAACCAAAATACCTACAGAGCTCTTCCTTTTCCAGCACACCAAAAGGCTGACACACAAGTGCTCACTCCCCCTTTCCAGAACATAAGCAATTCAATACCCTCAGCTTTCCCTCAGCACTAGCTGCTCTGTTTCTTGTCTTCCTTTTTATACAAAGCATCTGGTCCCTGCAGATTAACAGAGCCCAGCTGCATCTGGTCTCCAGCCACTTAACCCCTTCTGAGCTGATTCCTCATCTCCGCAAAAGAAAACGGGATTGTCAGCTTTCCAGTAGCCTCCTGGGACTTGCAATAGGATCATCCTTACCAGCAAGGACAGTATAGGTTTTAAACTGGGGAGAAAAGCTTGCCATGGTCTGAAAAGATTTTTATTTTGTGTAGTAAGCCTAACCATAGAGATCAGAGACAAGGGTGTGAGAGAATTAAGCAGACTTGGAAACAATAATGTCATACACAAATGTATTATGGATTTATGAGCATCATTTTATAACCTGTTGAGTTTTATGTGGAATGATCTCTGCTCTGTAACTACCTTAATTATTTTGTAAAATACTTCACTGTTATGCTGTTGCTCTTCAAGCATGCTGTGTAGTAGATAAAAAATATTCAGACAGATTGCACACCTGTATGAAATACTTACAGGCTTTCCAGAGGGGACCAGAGTCTCTGTTCACAAGGGTTTATTCTTAGGGCTTGTGAAATCCTCAGAAACATAAGGTCAGTATTATATAGGTATTTGTGATGGCTGCAATATTTAGTACCTGCTGGAGAAAATCTCAGAAATTAACATTAGTAGCTTTGCTGAAAATGTCTATGTGTTAATTTAGCTATGTTTGCAGTAGCAATATCTTTAAACATTTTACATTGACTGCTTTTTCAACTTCTGAATAATCATTCAAAATTAGGAGTAAAGGTGTTTGAATAAATGTGTTTGTGGAGAGGGCGTGCCTCTTCAGAAATAAAGTGGTTTTTCATATCTCTAAGTGCAGAGCAACCATTGATAGTTTAGGAAGATGAAAAAGGAATAATGAAGTTGAAAGAATAAAGGCCCATGAATTTATGAGTTTACTAGGATTATAGATCCAGTAACCTGTTTTCTCCAAGTCCTTCAGGTTGGTTTCAATAAATGAAGTTATTTCTTCTTCACTGTAGCTTTCAGCGCCTGCTCCTACCAAAGAATTTCCTCTTTGGAAGGCTGTTGTACCCTTTCCTAGCAATTCTGTTGTGAGACAGAAATCTGCTTAATATCAGTTATATTGTCTTCCAAGTGAGCCATCTAAAGGACACTCAGGACTCATGTAACTGCAGCTAGAGCTGTTCTCCAGCTCCCCAAATAGGTACCCAGACAAGCCTGGACGCCGCCACTCATCTTTCCAGACATTATGTAGTTCGGCTTTTGCTGTGATGGAAACAGTTCTCGCTGCGTCTGTGTCTCCTCTATCCAGCCATGGGAGGAACTGAGGCTGTCCAAAAGAAAAAAACAACCACTTGCAGCTTATTCCAGCCATTAAGACTTTCTGAAAACTCAGAAGGTGCAGAGCAATAACCTACCACTCTACCCCACCTCAAGCACATCCACTGGGCTTTCTTGTGTTTGGTCACATTTTAGCAAGAACTTTTGTAGGACCCCAGTGTGTTGGCTTGTATCCTCTGGACCAGAAGATTTTCTCTAACCTCAGCTGAGCCAATATTTTTTCCACATGAGAGTCATGAAATTCATTGGTTCATGATGTGCCTCTGACCCCAGGGAGCCCCAGAGCTACAAGACACAGAGACAGCTGTTAGTCTAGCAGAAACTGCCAGGTTTGCGAAGACCTTGCAATGGACCCAAAACATCAGCAGAAGTAAAGGGCCCTGGGGGAAGAGCAGACCTTACCTCAAGTCAGACTGAAAGGAGATCAAAGGGGGAAACAGCAAGGAAGAAGAGTTAAAGTGAGAAAAGAACAGCTAAAAAGTCCAACTCTGAGCCAAGATCAGCTGGAGAGCTGCTTGTTTGTGCAGGGTGATAGCTGAGCTGGATTAGGGCTGAACTGAAGCAAATGTGAGGCAGGAATGTATAGATAGATCTGATCAGGTTGGGAAGAAAAGGGGTTCAATACAGAGATGTATAAAGTGAGAATATAGTACAGAACATAAACTTTAGAAACTAAGACAAACATTCTTAGAAATGGAGTATTAATTGTCATTTTGAGTCCTCTCCTTCCTGTGGTGCTTGTAACTGCACTAATAGATTAACACATGGTGTTGCTCTGAGCGCAGAGACTATATTCTTAGCATAAAACAGGCTGGGATTTCTGGGGGGAGAGGGAGAGAACTGAGCGTGAAGGGCCTCATGAATTCCAGTCTGAGTGTTCTACTTTTATTTCTGAGCAGAAAAAAAATTTCCAGAGTCAGTGCAGTCTCCATCCATTGATGCCCTACAAAACAAGGGATGCAAAAGAGGATCTGGTTAAAACCAGGGTGTGTTTTAGTGGCTGGGAGACCCTGTCACTCACTGCAAAACCTAAAACGAAACTGCCCACCACTTCCTACACTCACTAATCAATCACCTCCTGGTCTCCATTCATTTTTTATCCCGTAATATTCAGATCAAAGCATTCTTGCCATACCGTCCCTTTTCAGAGTATAATGTAAAAAGGTTAATAGTTGAAGGTCACCAGCCTTCGTCTCTCACCACCTTGTCTGCTGCCATGCCTGGTAAGAGCACACGTTGCAGCTGGCGCGGGGCCGGGGCGCAGCCTCCTGCTCACCCGGCGAGCAGATGCGCCGGGCCCGGTGCTGCCATCGGGGTGCACCTGTTGGCTTGCCACCATCTGCTAGCCAAAATGGTAAAAAGCCGCACCCAGCGCCGGCCGGCTGGGGAGAGCTTAATCTCTTCCCCACAGGCTTCAAAACACGGGCCAGGCACAGGCCGCACAAAGGGGCGTCCCGCACAAAGGCGCAAACTGGCTTGGCTCGGCCTCGGCCTCGGGGGGCACCTAATCTCCGGTCATCGCAGGGGGCTGCTGCCTCTGCTGACAAGAAAGGGCTCTTTAAATAAATCTAGAGAGCTATTACCTGACAAGAAAGCATCATATAAACTGCCCATTTTTTTTAAGAAAGAAAGGTATTAGGTTAACATGGATACAAATATTAAGTAAATTAAGCTGCGGTGGTATTTTTTTTGAGACTATTTAGCGATGTGGAAGCATTGTAAAGACGCCGGTGCTGGTTCTCACTAATGGGGATGACTTGTAAGCTGCCTAGCCTGAACGCTTGCTTTTGAAACTGGAGACTCAGTTCAGCACATGCCACAGCCGTTTCCTATAAAGAATTACCCAACCTGCTGGTGTCAGCCCCGGCAGCCAGTGTCAGCACTCTCCAAAAAATACATGTTTCGTGGAACCTGTCACCAACGCACTTAAAAATGACTTTATTATCAAATTTATAAGAAAGCAAGAAATACACTAAAAACACAGACAGGATTTATGCAAAACTTAAAGGTTATTTCAGAAACTTCTCATTCCAGCCTCTAGTTATCCACAACAAAATACTACAGAAACTAGGACCTCTAATTGCATGACCTATTCAGGCTCTGCTTTAGTGTTAATTTTTGTCATATTTTCCAGCATTCAGTTTAATAGTGAGGCAATAAGACAGATGCAAAGACAACCTGTTAACACTGAACACTGTCTTGAGCACTTGCACAGCACCCTCAGTTTCATCAGGCTGCAGTAGCAGCAGCCTCAACACCTCAATTCTTGACTTCTTTATCAGGTTCCTCTAGCTTTTTACGAGCATTTCTCCCCATTAAATGTAGAAAGTTGTCACCTTGCTCTCCCTTAGGCTATCCCCTAGCTCCACAGTGATCAGGCACTTAATTCTGTGTAGCAAAACTTGCTACTCTTTCCAACTGTCCAGTGGCTCACAGTGCACTGGACAGGGTCCCTGACCTAGATCTGCACAGGACATGCTGGAATCTGGGGGCAGGCTGGTTTTCACCCAATCTCTGTGCCTACAGGCAGTCTGAAAGCAAGATCCCCCTGTCTCTGAGACCTTGAATACAGCTACTTAGTTACATCAGCACCCTGTACTGTTTGTTTGCTTTTTTTGTCCACCTGTGCATTTATGCCCGAGGGCTACGCAGGGAGCTCTCTGAGACAGAGACTCATCTTTGTTATGGGTCACTGCGCTACAGTGGGACTTCAATTTTTTTTTTTTTTTTTTTGTTCTTGCCCATCAGGTACATTAATAGAAATGTAGCAAATAAAATAATAATGACAACACTGAAAGAGCTGTTCATCACCCTTAGGCTCTGAAGATGGTGGAAATTATTTCGGTATGGAGTATTATTTAAGGAAAATACTGGAAGTTTAATAATTTGAAATATTTTAATTTAGAATTGATAAAGCAGTGCAGAATGGGGTAATGATCTTACATATGGAGGGATTAGGGCTTTTCTATCTCTAACTTTACAGAAGCTATCTGAAGGCAAACATTGAAATGTATTAAATTACTGTGAGCAATCAAAATTTTTAAAGAAAGTTAAATATTAAAATATATAAATAAATTACAAGTTTTCCCTTTAAAATATGCACAAGGTAATTCAGAGCAAATGTTAGAACAAGTTTGTCTGCTAAATTAGTTGCAAGGTACTAGTGGCTACTTTTCCATTTATGCTAATGATGAGAAATGTAAAAGGCCAGCTTAATAATACAGAGTGTTCATTTTGAGAGGTTCCAAGAACACTTACGCTAGATATATCTGTCTAGCTAATCAGCCAGTTTCTTCTCTCCTTTCAAGACTGAAACACAGTTACAGAACCTGTAGTTCCAATCTTTTCATTTCCCCCACCCTGCACTAAAATATATTTCAATTTAAGGAATGCTGGAGGATGATAGAGTTGAATTAACACCCTTAAACTAAGCATATTGCATTCTCTTAAATCAATGGTTTCACTTCTGCCCTCAAGCAATATGTGATTTGTAAATTTGAGACATGCTACCTTTAGGCAGTAGGCAATCTCTTTAAAAACACTAAAGTAGGCAACATATGGTGGCACTGTGCAATATGAAATTGTTCTAAAGATACAAGTTTCCAGCCTCAGTGGTACAAGCCCAATTTTAAATAAAACATAGTATCATATGGTTCCTGCTTAAACACTGTGGTAAAAAACCTGGCTATATGGTCATCCTCTAAACAACAGAGGGAACAGTTTACACACGTACACTTGGAAACCCACTGTCTATAAACATGCAGTCACCCGCTACCTTTCAATACATGTAAATACTGAAATATGACAGCTTGCATATTTGTGGACCCCTGTAAGTTTACGGATTTCTCCCTTCTCATTTTTATTTTTTGTTTAATCACACAAACTCAGCCATGGGTATTTTTTGTTGTCAACGCATATGTGTATCTCATAAACCACACATTCTATGTCCACATTTTTCTACCGCTGAGACCAGCTGGGTCACATTAGTCATGTCAAAGCATGTCAGGGACTATAACATGTAATTCAGTCCAATGTTACGGTGAAGGTGAATCTGTTCCATTACCCACGCAGAGAGGGGATAGTGGTATTTTAGCTCTGGGACATGACTTTTTACTTAAGTCTGCTCTTATTGTCAAATGCACATACACATTCCCAAAGCATAGCATAACTTTTTATCCATTGGTCACAAGGATAGGAAAGAGATCAGAGGAAGAAAATATGTTTTATTATTAGTCATCCATGTTCTGATCTGGTAGCTTAACAACTGATTTGAAAAAGCATAGGACTAGATTTGGAAAAGAAAGGAGAAATTATTACTGTGTTGGTACATACTCAGCCAGAGCCCAATGTCTATTCTATTTTTGGTATTAGTAAAACTGTACAATTACTTTGGTCTGTAATTTCCCTTGCATTGGTTATACTTCACTGTTCCTGTCTCGAAAATGAAGAACTCTTCCTCAGAAATAATTTTCTTGTAAAACAGGGATAAAAAGTTTATATGAATGCTTCATAGGCTTCTGTCTTTGCTCTGTAGCTGTCGTGCATTCTCCTCCCCACAGGTGGACTTCAATAAGAAGAGTCTGAATGTTCTGCCCACTGACAGCTCTAATCAGTCACTAATTATACAGGCCTCTTGCCTTGATCAGGTTGTCTCTGAGTCTCAGACTCCTACAGTGGTTTTATATAGCAGTCTATGGTAGTGAAGACAGCTAGACTGTATGTTGGTAGGAAAGCAATGAAAGAGTCATTGGGAGTCTGGAGTTCTTCTATATAGGGATTTTACAAATTGTATGCTGTGTTATCAACAGTACCAAATTCATCAGTTGTTCTCAGCCATAGACACTAGAAAGGAAAATAGTGCTATGCTCCTTTGGGAAGCATGGAATTGGGTTAATCAAGACTGCTTAGTGGATGCATCAGCTTATTCCTGTGGCAAACATACTCTTTACAGACAAATGACCTCTTGGACAGTCATTTGAAACCAGGTATTTAAAGGTGTTTAGGCATCTAATACTCATTGACTTCAATGAATTTAGCACATTCCTTTAAAATTCTCTTAACCATGTGACTATGAAAGAGTTAGGACATGGCTTGTTCTTTTTCAGTCCCCATCTCCACTTGATCATCTTCCTCAGGGATTCAGCAATTAAAAAAAAACATAGATAAGAACAATGAAAAGTCACAGATGAGCTAGAAATATTTGGTTAATTCTAGAAAGTTTTCTTTTTCTCCTGATGAAAATCTTCTGAATCCTGCCTCATTGGGTATTTTTCAGTGACCCCAAGACAGCAGAACATCACTGCATGTTGGCATGCCTCTTCCTCTGCAGTGAGGGCCTCCTCAGGGCAGACCAGTGACTGAGTGGCCTCGTCCAGGGCATTGTGCCACTTAGAACAAGTAGCTAGGGCAATTACACCAATTCTGTGGTTGGTATGTGACCTGGCAGTAAAATAAATATACTGGCATTATTTTAACTTCTTTTCTTGGGCAGCATCTACATTCAAATGACCTTCAGACATGCCTTGAAGAGTACTGCAACCCCTTTCTTTGTAGATTCTAAGTCAAGCATTAAAAGCAAAACTATCTTTTCTGAGACAGACCCACACTACTGTGCATCTTGATAATTTTGAAAATTTCCACAAGATTTGAGTTAGTGTGCTCTATAACAGCTAATCTTATTACAAGCATTCTTACCCAAGGTTTTTCATCTGCTGCTTCTACCTACTTCTGCATCTCACTTGTTGTGTAAGTATATTGTGTAATTATTGTATCTGTGATTTCTAACTGGATTTTTGGAAAGACAGATGGGCTCCTCTTTTTGCACAACTAGATATAGCTGTGCTGAAGTGTAATGAGCTGGGAGCTTTTACAAGAGATATTGATCTTACTCCAGCTTTCATTTTACTTGTTATGGCACTAATTGTCTCAGGGTTGTTTGCCTGATAAACAGAAGAATGAGATTACACGTGTGGACTGCAGTCAAAGTAATGATGCCAGGTAAATATTTTGTCACTACTATTAATAATGGCAATTATGGAGTCCCTTTCACTTCAGCAGAAAAAAACCACATGTAAGTCCTTACAAAAGACACATTGCAACTTGAAAAATTCAAGACCAAGAGCAAGTTAGACCTCATATTGTAGAAGACTCAGGAAACAAAACCACAATATGACTTTTCTCCATGGTTTTGTATCAACATTAAAATGCTGCTGTTCATGCATGCATTAAAAAGCTGTGTACTCTAACAAACAGACAAATGCAAGGTAAATAAAGGAGCAGCATTATGATCCTTACCGAAACTGGGTAGCTTCTTGCTCTGCATTGATGTCTGATTTTTCTTTCCAAATAATATCTTGTTATAACCCCTGGTAACATAACAATGTTCAGTGATAGAAGAGAGTCAAGTTTCAGTTTTAGCTTACAGGGCTCTTTTTGCAAGAGTTGAAATCCAAAGGGAGTTTTTGCTAACTTGCAAATCTTGGACTGTTACTAGGTTAATTTTTCAATTAATTAGGGATTCACCACACAGAGTCAATCTAGTATTTGGGTATATATCTTTGGAAAAGTTCCCAAAAGTGTCACACAGCTACCACAGTTACACCCTCAAGTGTATCAAGTCTACCTGGAAATGACCAACTATGTGTTTAGCTGGTCACCTGCACATACAAATGCTGTGAGCTATGAATACAATGCATCATAATCATGTACAAAAAATATATTTACTGTGACTAAGATTAGATAAAAGAATGCATGAAGGATTGCAAAAATCCCGGTAATACTGTCAGACAGAGGACATTGTGACCATCCTCCTGCTCCTGCATCCTTCTGCACACACCCATAGAAACTGGTTAGAACTTGTTAGCTGTTGGTTTGTGCTACCAAGTGAGGTGTTTGATTAGATTCTCAAAACTTCAAAGCAGATTGCCCGTACTTACATTTTCACAACAGGATCAGGTAATATTTGTGGTATTTCTTGGCAGCAGCTAAGACTCAGGTGAAACATGACAATTTTGATTAAATTTTATCAGAGCTCTGGGACTGTTCATATGGGAAAATCAAAACAAAAGTGAAAGGTTTTTAATATTGCAGCAGATACATATAAAATTTGTATGTAGTTTTATGCAGAAGTGGCTTTGACAGAAATATTTTTCAGTACAGAAAGTGTTCCTATTCCTGTAGAGAACTGCCCCAAACCTCCAAGGTAAGCATGTCTCTGTGTGGAGATACGCTGCAAAGAAGAGGTGGTAGATGTGGCAAGTCTCACTTTTTTGTCTCTGCCTAACACAAACAGGATCCCACACGTGAGCTTTATTTCAGACCTCTCAAAAATACAAAGCAGAGGAAATGTTCTCACAAACCCCTGCAAAGAGAAACCATCAAACTTCACCTCCAAACTGTAAAACAGTATCATATGCTTCAGATACTATGATGTATTTCTACTTGCAAATGCCCTTGTGCTGTCTGGATTTCATAAATCAGAATGCAGAACAATAGAAAATTGACATAGAAGGAGCCTGATAAACTGTCCAGTTCACCTAATTTCCACTGCTGCATGTTTTTGGCTGTTTTGTCAGCCCCCGCCCCGTTACAAGTGGGCCAAATGGGGAAGCTTCCATAATATCCTTTACGATTTTATTCCTTTGTTTAATACATCTCATTGTCTGGGAATTTCCTCTTGTACAATTTGAAGTTCATCTGGTTTAATTTCATCCAATCATTTCTTGCAATATCCCTTCTGTACCAGGCATAAATATTTAATCTTTCACTTGAGGTTTGAATTGTTTCAAAAACAGCCAAAAGGAATTGAGCATTTGCATGGATAACAGAAATATCTAGAATCTTTATAGCTAAGAACAATGTGGATTCTGGAAAAGAGATAAAACTCTTGTTTGAGAATTTTGACCACTACCAGAAATTATGAAGTGACCTTCCTGAGTGCAGACAGGGTCTTGTCTGACTGCTCGGATGTTCTTCAGCTCTCCCAGTTCCCAGCACCTCCCTGAGGTGGAGTGCTAGGAGCATTCTGTGAATTTGGAGTCCCCAGGGACTTCAAAGCCTGCTCCTGTCTGATAAATCCCACATTCTTATGTCAGAGAAATGGGAATTTCACAGCAACGGGAAACATAAATCCTGTAAGTTTTCCGGTGATCACCTGTAACCCTTAATTGTTGTGGCTAGAATCAGGGGGAAGAAAGGAGGGAAAAGCTTTTAAAGGCTATTCTACCTTTCTTTAATAATTTTCCTGACTTAGACACATGAACATTTACTGCTATTCATATCTGTTCTTAAAGTCCTGCACTAACATCATAACTTCAATCTAGTGTCAGCTAGCATGTGCTTGCTCACTACTCTGAGCACTAGAAACTTGTGGTGTCTTACCACACTTGAAATTCTTCCCCACTCTCCGCAGTCCCTAATAATATCCTGGACATGTACCTTCATCTATATTCATGAGAGTGCAGATGCAGCCAAATTAGTGGCAGCAAAGCACATTTTACACTGTAGAAAATACAATCTGTCTTCTTTTTGATTTTTTTTATATAAAAAAGTTTTATTTAAAAAAAAATCAGACAGTAAGATTTAAATTCAGCACCACCCGTTACAAGAGTCTGTTTAAAAATGCACAGCTGGCTTGATGATGAGTGACAAATCAAAAGTCAGAGTGAAACTTCCCAATCATCTGAGCCCTTGCCACCCGATTAGCAGAAGAAAAACAGGGCAGATGGAGGGAGACGCAGCAGTTCGGAGGGAACAGATGGCCACTACGAACTTGATATATGAAATTAATAACACTTTCTCAAATACAATTAGTAGCAGGAATACATTACCTGAATTTTCATAACTGTGAGCAAGCTGACATTAAACGAGGTTTTTCAGATTAGCAGTCAATATAGCATTGATATTTGGAGAGAAATAAAAAATTATATGGAAAGTAATAAGGACCTTTCTGCTTTTTGTGCTATAACTGATTATGAGTGCCCAGCTGTACAAAGCCTGCATGATTCTATAGTTTGAAACTCCCCAGATATGTGCTTTTATGATTAACTCATTTATTTCTTAAACCAAAGACAGGCACCATGAGGTTTCACACAGATTCTGACTATGTTGTGAGAATCCGTATTATGGTGAAGGTTTCTTCTGTCCTTACGGCCAAGGGCTTGTATAAAACTGGAATATAACTTTCAGAAATGAAGGGTTTGGAAATCTAAATCAGGATATCTTAATATGTCCTGACTTCCTCTGTTTCAACACCTTCTGAAAATCAGGTCCATTTAATTTGTCTTTAATTGGGTATCCAAAATAATTAGCCTGCTTTGAGAATGCTGATTCCTGCTTTTATAGATAGTCTGTACAGATGGGACAGAATTCTGAACAAGAACAAGGGAAAATATGTAATACATTTCAAAGCCCAGCTCATGGCTTGGGAAGAAACAACATTACAACACTGTACAGAAGCCAGCTCAGTGGATTGCACTGACATACTCTGCTTGGGTAGGTGGATGACAAGGATCTTGACTAGTTCCCTACAAGCCCTGGCATACCTAGAAGGATGATTTAGTAGGTGTTTCTTTAATCACATCTACTGACACTTTTTCATAAACCAGTATGGCAGAATCAGCTGAGAGGTCATTTTCTCAGCTAAGAAGTGTTACAAACAGAATTATTACAATAAAAAACAAATACTGATAATCTATGAAGGCAACAGAACTAAAAATTATTGTCTTCTAGTTAAAATTGGCCTTTCCCCAGTGTGTGTGTGTGTACATGTGCATACACACACCAAAGAAAGCCTTAAGGCCTTTTCTTTTTCTTCATGAGCAATTTTTTATTGCAATGCAACAACTGTCACAAGGGAACATTAATTTTGGGTTGGAACCTGCTGTCATTCATATCGGCTTATCAAACTGAAGTTCAGATGTATAAAAAGGACATTCTGGAAAAGCCAAGATAGGATTGGAAATGTGACAGTGACTGCAGAAACAATGGCATTTTTAGTCTACAGGAATCAAACTGAGAATTCTGTGTAGAACTCTCTTGAAAGGCCTAAGGGCATCTTTTAAACCTTTGCTACCTGATACCTGGGTTGATAAAGAAATGTAGTTGAGTTTCTTCCTTTCACTGTCACACAATAGTCACTTTTTTTCCCCTTTCCTTTCTGTTTTGTTATTTTCTTTATTGTCATTTCCCAGCCATAGCCGACAGATGCAAATGTAATTTGTTTATGAATCACAGCACATATTTATGTGAATATACCATATGAATATGCTTGCAGTATGATTTCAGCTGGGTGAATACTGCAAAAGACGATTTGCAAACACTGCTATGAATAAAGGGCATGATACAAAACTCATTGCAATCCATGGGATGACTCCTGTTGGCTTCCAGGAGTCTGGCTCAAGCTCCAGCCAAGACTTTTCATTCAAAGGAATTGTTGCTTGCTGGTTGTCTGTTGTTTGTGTTTATCCAAGCAGAGTTTTGCTCATGCAAATACTGGGGAGAAGCTTCTACTTGGAGTAATGCACATTCCTGCACAAATATGTGAATTTTCTCTGTGACTACATATAGTCATATGGAAGTGTTATCGACAAAAGCATCTATGAGTAATCATTATTAATAATGGATACAGCAATGAACTATGGAGAGTTCAGGAGTCATAGACTCATGCTTTTTATCTAGTTCTTCAAACAAAAATTTTTCTGTCCCAAACAGAGCTGTTAGTCTGAGATTAGGAATCAGCAGGACTGTGTCTATAGCAAACAGGTAGAGGTCAGCCTTGTGTTCCCTGAAGTCGACGATACATTTCCCACTGACTTCAGCAAAGGCAGGATCAACACTGTTCTCAGCACTGTAACTTAGAAAAAAAGTGTTGAAAACAGAAATGAACTTGGGCTTTAGGTTTCAGAGTTTTTAAGTATTTCCTGATTCCTTTAAATTTCAGTTCTGCAAGGTGTCATTTCAATGGACCTTGAACTTACAGGACCTTATAGAATTGGGCCACTGCCAAAGGGCATAGTGGTTAATCAGTTTTGTATTTATGGACAATGTCTATTGTCTTTACTCAGATAAGCAGGATTTGGCCAAAAGTATCATTGCTCACACCAGACACACAACAATATGATTAACATCAAAATCTAATGAACAATAATGAGAAAAAGTGTTCCAACAACAGAATGAAAATACCTTTCAGTGCAAAATGTTAAAGCATCTAATTTTGGATTCCCACTGCCAACATTTAAGTTGCAGAATTTGGTAATGTTTATTTTTCAGTTCTATAAACTCTTTACAACTGCCTTCATTTTTTTTTCACTTCTTCGCATGGCAGAAAATATCTACAGATGATGATACAAACTGGCACCAAACAAAATCTTTCTATGTATTTAAACTTTTGCTGTTCTCTTGACACAGTGACCCAGCGGTATTGTCCAGAATTGCACTAACCAGTTCCAGGCAGTGAAGACAAAAATTCCTTTCATTCGTCAACAGATAAGGAGTTCTGACAACTCTCCCTTGGGAGCAAGAGGGGAAAAAAACCCAATAAGAGATTACAATGTAATAATGCAAAAAGCACAGTCAAGGAGCCAAAGAAAGACTGAAGGAAGCTGTAGGGCTGCCTGGGCAGAGAGGGAGACTGCTATCAGAATTGAACAAGAGAAAATCCAGATTCCCCTTCCACTCCTCTACCTGTTTCTTCTCAATGTCACTATCAGTGCACACAGTGATATAAAACAGGTCCAACAAGTATTCCAGTAACTCCTCAGGACCACCAGGGCAAAAACAAAAACATTCAGGGCTTGACACTTAACCAAGGCAACATGCCAAGCTTATCACATGTGAAAAAGCCTTGTAGAGGAAAATAATCATCTTCATGTTCACAGGGCCTGGGTGTTAAGTCTCCAAAGAGTCTCCTGTATTTTCCACTCTTTTGACTATTGCAGCTGAGGGTGTTATTTGTATGGAAATTCAAACATCTGAACATATTTCTGTTAACTACAGAGCACTGGAAGGAGCCAGAGATTTCTCTTTTGCATCATAGCACTGATTAGAGACAGGACACTTTCTTGTTACTTCAGAGGCTTGTGTGGTGAGATGTCCTGAAGCGTGGATGACTTTCTATGTGATCTAGAAATTACTCAAGGAGCTGAGCAGAAGACAGCAGTTCCACTTTCTCACAGCCTTCAGAGTTTCAAAATATTTTTTTGGAACATGGTAAGGAAAAAATAAACTTTTCAAAAACTTAAAAATGCCTTGTGTCAACAAGTTATAGTGACCCCAGAAGAGAAATTGGGCCCCTGCCCAGCTGACTGCCAGTATTTTCTTCATGTCTTTCTCCACCTCTTACGCCCGGAGCCTCCAGGTCCAATGCCAAAACATTTGGTAACAAAACCTCACTCAAAATGTTCATTTTGGATCCTACCTGGGCTTTTCAAGACAAGGTGGAAGGCTAGTTTACCACTAGCTGTGAACAAGGAAGACCCAAATTCAAGTTCCCGTTTTGACAGATTCAAGGTATGAAAGATAAGACTCTACTTTTGCATGTAGGACTTCCCCTTTGTTCCCCTCTCCCCACATCACCCAGAGCAGTGGCACACATGGAGAGCTCTGTTGTAGTTCCGTGTGGTTCCACTATGGTTACTGATGACCATGAAGGAATGAAGCTTTCTGCCAAGCCTCTTGTAGGAGTAAATAAGGGCAAACTTTGAGTTTAGCACCTGATATTAGAAGGTAGCATGCAGTTGATTTGCACCTGAAGATGCACAATCCTGTGCAATGCTGAAGGCCTTGCATCCTAAGCCCTTAATCACAGTGTTAACTGTTAGGCATTAATCAATGTTAATTACAAATATCATACACACACACATGCAACCATTCAAGAAAATATCACTAATTTTAATTGGATGCTTCCAAACATCAAAATTGTGACTTCTTTTCTTCCATTGAACACTACTTTATTTTGCCTCATTAGATTCCTGCCACCTTACCTTAAGTTCCCCTCCAATAGAATTCAAAATTCCCCTTGCATTTACTTTCTTTTGATTGAAGACTTGATTCTCTGAAATACTGCGTATGCACTGAGTACTTGCTGAGTGCTCAGCTCTTCACAACTCAGTGATGGTCAGCTCCACAGAGTATCGGCCATTCTAGTATTTGGGAAATCATGATAATTAGGAAGAAAACTCAGAAATACTGTTCAAAGCCACACATTTTTTGCACCTCTATCTGGATTTTGGCTGGGCAAATGAAAGAGATGAAGGCAAAGAATGAGCACAGTGTTTGTATATTCTCAAAGAAAAACTTCATGAGACTCATTTCGAAGGGGATATGGGAGTTGCATACATTATTTCTACCTGATGCTGGAGGGACATTGAAATATTCATTTAATCAGCATCTAACACCAGCAGATTTCAGAGCATAAACTTTAATTTCTCACTGGAATCAAATGGAATGACACTGACAACTACAAATAAAAAGTATACAGATTCACAAGCTGCCCCTGCTAAAAACAATTGCTTCAAGGTAATTCTTGATATTGTCAGTTAAAAATAGATAAATACGAGAAAGCCTAGATGCTTTTTAAAGAGGATGTTTATGAGCAATGAGAATGTCAGCAAGCATCTGAGGATAAGGATCCGGCAGGAATACTGCTGAAGAAACATGACTTGGTTACTACACATAGGATCTCTGTTACATTGGTAACATGCATTTATGAAACGTTATTGATCTTTTCCTGCAGGTAAAGAGAGCATTAATTAGGAAACACTTATTTACTTCGACTCTGTTGTTTTCTTTACCAATCTACTGGAGAGAATCCAAGTGCTGAGGACACTATAATGCCTTTGTAGAGATCACTTTGGTCTCTGCCCCACACCATGTAGCCTCTATGCTAGAGACTAGAAGACATACAGACAAATAGGTCTATTTTTACATATGTCTTACGTTATGGGTTTGCAATGATGTATTATGTAGGTAAATAAATACTATGGTCCTTACAGGTAAGTCAACAAGCTGAATGAAACTGATGGTTCTGCAGCTGAGAAGCAAAAAGCACCAATTCCTTGCCTGATTGTTTTGTATAAAACCATGCCTTAGTAAGAGAAAATGTTTTCTTTGTCTTTCAGGAAGAAAAAGTAATCAGACTGACAGTTCAAACAGAACTTTCAAATTCTTTTCAGCCAGTAAGAATGTTGGCTTCTGACTGATATCCTTTTTGCCTAATTGCTCTTTCTGGAGTTTCCATGGATGGCGAGTTACCCACTCATGGAGCACTCCTTTGCCTGGAGCTACTTTGAGGATCCCTTTTTCTGACCTTACGCTTTCTCTCCTTCACTCTAAGAACTTGGTTTCCTGTGTTCCAGTTTCCTGGCCCATCTGCTGCCCTCCCACACGTGGCAGAGGGCAACAGATGGGTGATAATCATGCGGAAAAAGGCAAATGGAGGCCATGCGGAGGGGAAATGCAGCTCTGTGGCATCGTGCCCTGGCAACACAAAGCCACCACTAGTCATCCACCGCACACACACCGTGAATCCGTCAGTGACAAGTAAAGCGTGTGGCTGGTTGGAGTAGGAACAGTTTGGGATGCTGCCAGTGCTGGGTGGCTAGTTTCCACTGGTAAACATTGTCATTTATGGAACAGCACTCCTCAGGAGTAAACAAAGCACACCTTGTCCACCCCTTCAAGAAAGGCTCATTCTCCATTTTTATATGAGGGCAGAGATGATATTTCATGGTGTCTTATTCAGTGCTCCTTTAGGACACAGACACAGAATGGTGGGGTAAGGTCAGTGAACTCTGATGCTGGATGGAAGGAGTCAGGCACATAGCAACAACCACCATGTTTGCACAGGTTTGAATCCTATAGGTTTGACATGGAGTGCACAGTGGCTCATCTGCTTCTGACATCAGCTTGCTAGGACATGTAAAATCACCAGCAGGAGGTGACAGAAGAGATTGACTTGGCAGTGTCAGTTGCTCGCAGAATGGCTATGAGCTAACAAGAAGATACTGAAGAAAAACAACAACAAAAAAAAAGAGGTAAATATGGTATGAGGACATGTTTTCAGCAGGGGAAGTGTTAATGCATATGTACTGGAAAGATCTCTCTGGTAAGTAGGTGTATGACTACCTCAAGAAGGTAAATAAGAAGAGTACAGAGAAGACTTCCTCATGTGGTCCATTGGTGGCTTGCAACACAAAGGCCTTGGACTTGATAGCCTCAAGGTTTCTTTCCAGTGGAACATAACTCACATCTCTAGGAAATACATGCAAAACCAACTGCTCTTGTTATTGAAGAATAACTTTCCCAAATAAATGAAGACTAGGTAAGTTGTAGCTGCGTCAATCAAACAGTATTAAACTTTTCAAAATGTTTGAGTTGTTTACATAGCTGTATAGCCTTACACTAGATCTAGAAATGATAACGTGTGACACTTAATATTATGCATAGATTTCTTTACCAAGTGTAATTCTCCTATTATGTTTGAACGCTGAAATGGTACATAGTATATATCATTTGTTAACCAGAAAGTTGGAATACAATATACAGGTGGGGTAAATATGTTGTGCAGCTGTACTTGTTGTATTACTGTATGTTTCAAAAGTCAAATGACCAGAAAAGTTTAGATCTGCTTCCTTCCAGCTCTGAAACAGTCAGGGGATAATGTAATACTACTAGGTCAGATAGGCAATATCATCTAGAAAACGGCAAATAAAAACTTTTGACTGTTAGGTGAGTGCATACAACCTCCAAAACTTTTCTTGTTCTTAAACAGAAGTTTTACTATCCTTGTTTACTATCCTATGGACCAGAACTCACTCATATTTCTACCTTATACATACATATACCCTGTATTCCAAGGGTTCATTTTTCTATTGCTTCTTGCCTCATGCTTTCTCATACTTACCTTTCATTTGCCAATCTTTTAATACCAGGATTTGAGAAAAACTGGAGACATTTCAAGAGAATTTCAGGAATACATCTTAAAAATTTTGCTCTTCAAGGCCTTGGATCTACAGCACATAAGTAATATTACAGTTTCCAGATAGTTTCTGCTTGGAGTGGGATACTCCAAAGTGATAAAATAGAAATTATATATTATAAATTGAGCTAGTGAAAGGAAAATACACATAGAGGCTAACAACAATTGATTGCATGATTTGTTATGACATAATTATCAGTTAGTCCAAAAGATCTGCTTGTTCTGTAAGGCCATTTTAATAACCAATACCAACAGGATTTTACCCCTGTCATATGCAGAATCAAAACAAGAACGAGCAGTACCAATCTAGATTGTTACTGGTGGTTTGAGAAGGTGAAGCCTGTTGTGGTAAGGTATTAGCTGTCTTTTTCTACCTGCCAATCCACAGACATGTGGTGCTCAGATCACAGCTAACCCTTGCAGGAGGTTAAAACCTTCGCGGGAACAAAAGCACAAACGCCAATATGGTGGTTGCTATTTGCTCGATTTATTAACTGCGCAATTGCTTTATATACGCCTTTCCATACATCGCGAGATCTTTAGTTCCCTGTTCTTTCTGTACATCATGAGATCTTTCGTGCGCCTCCATTCTTCCTTTACATCTCGAGATCTTCCGAGCGCCTCTCCCTACAGAAGCCAATTTATTTTTGCTATCCAGTTTCCTTGTCAGTCATTTCTTGTCCAGAAAGTAAACCCTTTGAATTCCAGATTATTTTCCAAGAATAACAGCTTCAGATGTTTAGTTTGGCTGCAACTAAATTAGAAATGTTGGCCACCTGTATGTAGAAAAATAAGATATTTTTGCAGATGGAAGTTCTGATGTGGAGTTCTGAAAAAATTCTTTTTGATGCAGAGAATGAAGTAGGCAAAATACAGACAGCAAAAAAAAAAAAAAATAATCTTTGTGGACATTTTTGAGTGCAGGGTAGGTGAAATGGAATAAAAACCTATAAAAGTTCTCATCTCTAGTTTCATAATAAATAGTGAAAGTGTCATACCTTGAATGCTGTAGAAATGTACAGGCCACTATTGATTACCCTAAAAGGAACAGTCTTGTGCTAGCAAAGAGATGGATAGATTCTTTACATGCTCTTGAAGATGAGTGTCCTATAAAACTGGAAATTTGCAGTGTGTATATGGTAGTTCTTATATACAAAATGGTCTTTCAGCAAATAAATTATGATGTGTCAAAATGACTCATAGGGACTTTGTCACAGTGCAGTGTATTTGAGAAAATTGCTTCCACAGAGTAAATATTTTGATGTTGTTGTTGATTAACAGTAACACAGCTGGCCTTTGACTTTGCAAATCTAATGGCAATCTCAGGGTTAATGAATGAAACCAATCCCTCCTTGCTCTCTCTCTCTGTCTTGCTCTCTCGAACAGGCACAAATACACACCAAGTTTGTGCAAAAGACCCCACTTATGGTGATGCTAATGAGAAATATCCAAGCAGATCTACATACCAGCAGTACACAGGTATGAAAGAAATTAAGAGAGGATTTAGGAGACTCACTCCACACTCCCCCCTCCCCCCCCCCAAAAAAAAAAAAAAAAAAACAACCAAAAAAACCACAAACAAACAAACAAACGAAAAAACCAAAAACCAACCCAAACATAGCTTAAACAGGCACAGTAGGGAACACCTTGAGAACTGCACTGCCTTATCACAATTGAAAGTTATATATGATAATCAAAAAATGCAAATGAGTGGAAGAGACACTGGGGGGGAAAAATTAATTCCAAAGAGAAAAGCAATCAACATATCAGAAACATTCTCAAGCTCTGTAACCAGCATGTTAGATAAAAGCAAGGACCTTGGTTTGGTGCATGACCTTAACATCTCTGCTCACATAAAGATTTTGCTGGAAATCTTGCCCAGTCAATCTTCTTTGGGAGGTATCTGGGTCCTCTTTTTCTCAGCCAGGCTGGAAATGTCAAACTTTATGCGATGATTTTTCTTGTCTGCCATTTCCTGATGGGTCACAGCACAGAGACCTGCCATGGCAGAAGGAAGGGTGAAAGGAGCAGTGGGAAAACCCTCCAGTTCTTGCCCTCACTCATCCAACAGGTTCAGAGTTATCCTCCAAAGAGTGTCTGCAAGGGTATTTACAATAGCTGAAGGCTGCAAAGGGCAAAGGCATCCTTGGTAAGGCTCTGCCCTTGCACCTACACTCCTATGTAAACAACCAGGTCGGGCAGGGCTTCTGCAACAGCCCTTTCCCACTGTTGTGGCTGCCAGATTTGTTTCCTTGGGCTGTACACATTCTACCACAAAGGAGATTCAATCCCATGAAAGATCATTCCCAGGTCCTTAAACACTTTAGCTGCAAACCTCATTGAAAGCTGAGGATACCTTTAGTGGCTCTGCAGTTTTGGGTAGGGATATCATGCTGCTTGACAAGGAATTCCCTGGGCAGCTGGGAGTCATTTCTAGCTCTGATTTCTCTGATCTGTCCAAGTTCATTAAAACACCTGAAGAAAATTATGTACCAGAGGCAATATAAAAAGGAGACTGTCTTACTGAAACTAGTGAGAAAATAGAGCAGATGTTTTCTTACAAAAGCCATTACAAATAAATACATGCTTAGAGGAAAAAACAGCACACCTCTTTTCTGAAACACCAAACTAAAACACAACTCTCACACCATGATTCAGCCTGATGAGCATTAATCAAGGTGCTTCCATTCTTCTTTTTTCCTACTCCTGTTTCACCTCCCTCATACTTTTCATTTACCTTAGAGAAATTCTGTAATAACCATTTACTTTAACTTCCAGAAAAAAAGCTTTATAAGGTGCAGAGAAATCTGATTTGCAAATTCAATCAGTTCGATATCCAGGAAAACCAGATAATAATGATTATACAGCCAACAGATACCATTGACTTATTGCAGTTAATCCATTCTAATAATGCTGATCTCTTCCCAGATCTAAGGAAAGCTTGGATAATTATATTTTTTCCATTCACACAATTACATTTTGTTTGCAAATTTTTGAGGTTCAGTTTGCAAAGGCTTAAGAGGCAGTTCTCTGTGCTTTACTTGCCCACTGTTTCTGAGATGACATTAGGCAAACTGTCCATGTGATGAAATAATGTTGGCTTTTACGTAATTATCATGCAGAAGTCCCAGCAATGCTCTGTGCATCTGATATGCCTAAATTCTAAAACCCTCATCTTTAATGGCAGAGCAGACTCAAGGTCTTTTAACATTGACATGGCACAAACTTGAAAAGGGGCAAGGCACTTCTTTTACAGTAAGAATGGTTCAAATGAGTCAATATGGGATGGACACCAGTATCAGAGTTGGGCTGCCTGGTCCTTTCTTCTACTGAGATCACAGCAGGGGCAGCTGATGACTCTGCAAGGAGCTAAGCTTGGATGCTCCCCAGCTCTTCCTTCCCTGACAGCAGCAGCAAACCTGACAGTGAACTTCATTATGGGACAGTTAAATATAGATGTCTCTCCTGAATAGGAATGTCCTGGGCATTCTCCTGAATCCATAATGTCATGAAAGTGCACTGGCCAAGACTTAATCTGAATTTTTCAGATTTGAATTATGAATTAAAAGGTATATAGGAAAGCACATATGAAATACAATGAAAAAAAAAAAACAGTGGCACTGCCCTGTAAATAGTGCTTAGCAAACAAAATGTACTATCTTTATTGTGATATAGTGATCTACATTTGTTTGGAGAGGGTCAGTTCTTTTACTACTTCTACTCATGATGGTTTACATGTTCTTAGAAACATCTATATTTAGTTCTATCTTAGAAAAGAAGTGACACTTAAAGGAAGTGAAAGAATATAAATAACCTAACTGGGTTTACTGGAGTGCAATATTACTTTAGTAGGACCACTACAGAGCAAAGCCTTGACTTTCACATGAAGTGTAAGCTAAAATCCTCTGAATGTAGCTTCACAACCCAGGCTCTGAATTTGTGTCAGTGATTTTGCTTCTGTGTGAAACCTGTAAAGATTTTCCAGATTCATTTCAGATGTGAAAGAAATCTCCTAGAAATATGGTTAATAAAACCTGATAGTACATTTATGATTCTCTTAGCCGATGGCAAAAGCCATATTTCTGTTGAATCTCAGGCCGTGCTCAACCTTGAACCCAAACTCAAATTCTAGGCAAGTCAGAGTCAGTACTTTTTCCTGTTTCGGTCACTGTTGTGGAGAAGAGACAGCAAACTGTCCAGGACATGATACTGTTGAAAAAGAGGAAGAATATGAAAAACCATAGAAGTTTCTCAAACCCCTTTGTCAGTAGCAGATTTAACTCTTGCAGAATTTCTAAGGGTGGTGGTTTAGTCTGTAAGAAGCACTCATGTATATCCTCACCATAGCACGGATGATTTGTACACAAAACTCCTACCTGTACTAGTATGAAAAGACTGCATCACCTCCCTCAGGTATACACAGATGAAAGCAGTATACTCCACAGCTTCCCACCCAAGACCAAAAGACAATATTCATCTGTATGCACGGGGAAGTATTTGTAGCTGCTTAACGTGTGTTTCTTTGCCTTTGGAGTACAGTGTACTTCAGGATTTTTTTTTCCTTTTCCTTTCAGTCCACTCCTCTTTTAATCTTGCAAAATAAAAAATAATTATCCCAGGAGAATGTTATGTCTGTGCAATTTTTTCCACTGGATCGATAATTACTGTATTTCACATGCCCCTTTTAATTACACAATGCCTGAGATTAAAATTCAACAGCATCTCTCAAAGAGAAAGTGCTTTAATATCTGGAGTGCTGCTCCTATAAATTGGCATCTGAAAGACAGGCTAAAAAAAGGGCATAAATACTAACATTCCCATCCTTCCTAACTGACTGCAATGCCAATGAGCTGCACCGGCTCTTTACACAGACCTCCCACATTCTTGATAGGATGTTTTCTAGCAGAGTGATCCACAAATATTATCATTCAATGACAATACAGTTTCATCAAGGTACGTCTCAATCCACAGGATACAAGCCCCACACAACAGACGGAAAATTTGGCGCAGTGATGCGCACACTGCGTGTGTTACTTACTGGTTATTGCAGTGGTCATACCGAGTCCCGTATGGCGTTACATTAACGAATGGCATGCAAGCACCTTCTGTTGAAACATCTGCGACAGGGAAATTTCAGGCATTTTTCCAGATATTTTTTGTGCTCTGGACCAAATTTTCATTAGGGCTATAAAACCTGGCAGGCAGCATTGTTGTGTATGATTTTTTAATAAACTGGGACATGCCTTTGTTAGAGGAGTGAAGAAAAGGGCTCTTTCGAGACTTCTTCCTATTACAAAAAGTTCAGAAAACATATGACAGCTCACCAAACAGTGTCTCCTAACTTTTTTTTTTTTTCTGTCTCCTCCAAGTGTAAGATTTCCCGCTTCTTTAGATGTATACAGAGATTTACAGGTTTTGAAATGAAACCAAAAATGTAGATTTTTTTTTCATCTCTCAGATTAAATGGTTCCAACAGTGGCATTACTTGAGAACGTGTTCAAAGAGAGAGCATGCAGCTAACATAGACTTTTAGCATCTTTTTGATGCCTGCTGCCAGGAATCTCACAAAGGATTTTCACTTACTTAACAGACAAGGTCCCTCAGAAAAAAGAAGAAAGGAAAGCAAATGGGCATGTGCAGATCTGATCTCATACACAATGCAAGCCTAGCACATAGACTTCTTTTTTTTTTTTTTTTTTTTTTTTTCCAGAAACACCCTATCACCTGCTCTCCCTTCTTTGCTCCCCTCCAAGACAACAGCCACCAGACACAAATCGAAGTTCCATTTTGCAATTCTCCCTGCCACACTACAAACACTAATGCAGAACAAACATGCTTGGCAGTAAATATGTACATTATCATTATGTAAATAGGTATGTTATCATTATAGCAAAATGATTATGTTCTTTGCTAAATCTATATTCCCTTTCCAAGAATATTATGCAGTTTGAAGTATAATTTCCATTATGCCACTGGGGCTAGAAAAACACTTCAGTTCAACAATAATTAGTATACTGTATATAACAAAATGTTTACCATGGATAAAGATGATGTGAAATCCTAAATCTTTTTAGACAAACAAATGCATTTTCACATGGTATGGTTCAGCTTGAGCAACAAACAGAAGCAGTTTCAGATTAATACCCATTCCCACATCCAAGGTGAGCATCTTATTTTGACTTTTTAAGCAAACACCATCATGAGCTACAGTAATAACATTTTAAAATCATGTGAAGTGAATGATCTACTGTTAGAATGAAGGAGACTTCAATTCTGATCCTTAAATGGCTGGATGTCACAGGCTGTTTGACAAAGTTATAATGTTTGCATAAAGTCCATTGCTCATCAATAGGTAACTATACCAGCACTGAAAAAACAAAATCCTTAGGTTTTAATAATTCAGAAAGTTCTTGTGGTCAAAGAGCAAGGCAAGGCCAACTCCTAAGCCAAGCAGCTGTAAGTATACAAAGTACATACCTACGTATCTCAAGCAGTTACCTGAGAATTCTAGATATGTATGTCCTATAAGACAGAGGTGAAAAATGTGCTGACTTCTTACAGCAAAGAAAGAAATGCTGGCATAAGTAAAATTGGATGAAAGTGTTAATTTTTTCACAACTTCTTTTGAGGTAAATAAATGTAAATACTTGTCTCTCATTTTCTCTGGAAAAGTGGATTAATTCTTTAGAAGTATGTAAATGGGTTCAAAATGTCTTTAGTTTCTTCTTTTGTTTTCCTTTGAATGCTGCTTTGAACTGAAAAATCAATTTCCCGAAAGGAAGATATGACAATTAGAATGGAAAAAAAAAAAAAAGAAAAAGAAAAAATTAATTTATAAGCTATAAAATACATCATGGCCACATTCTCAGTGTTCGTCTGTCCACTTCTGTCACAGGTTCATGTACGACACTGAAATTGGGAAAATATATGAAAATATGCATATGAATCTCAGCATTCCTCATTGTGCAGCAGCTCTCTTCAGATAGCCTTTTGTGGGCAGCCCTTATTCAAAGAATACAAATAAAGAAGTGGGAGAGCCTTTGAGCACTCTCACAGAGATTGTGCATGGTGATGCCTCCTTTCCATGTCAATAATTAGATATTTATTTTGCATCTTCAGGCAAACATTTTACAAACACAACAAATGACACGCTACTTTTCTCTGGCATTTCTACTCCTTTGTTACTTCAAAACTTACGACGCACTTGTGCTCACCACACACATATGTAAAACACTTCTGTGCAGCATGCAACCACACATGTGTCATCGAGTCACTGGTTTGGTTCTCTGACATCTGAAAAATCGGGCTGCTGATGTTGGACTGCCTCAGACTGAGGTCCCAGCCAGGCAGGACCAGCGTGCATCCTGGCTGTTCTGCTGGATCGACAGGCCCCAGACACCTCCTGCCTGTGAAGCCAAACCAGCTGGGGGAAAGCAGCAGCAGCAGCAGGAGGAAAGAACTGCCCATTTCCCTTTGACATTTTTTTCAGTTTTGTTTCACGCTGATCAAGCTACAGGAAAGTCTAATTTCGTACAGACCCTCTTCAAACTTTGGTACCCACAGCATAGTGCATTACAAAATGAGATTGTGGCTGGTATAGAAGGAATATTTCCCTTTTAAACCTGTTGCACCACTGGATTTCCCTCATTCTTCTGTTGGGAGAAATAGTGAACTCCCTATTTACATTCTCTGCAGCATCCATGACTTCATGTACCTCTCCTATATCCTCAGAATGCTTTGAAAAGTCTTAAGCTGTTTAGTCTCTTTGCATACAAAAGCCATATCATACCTATGGATATCTGCTACCCTTGTCTAGGGCACCTTTCCTAGTTCTACTACACTTTCTGCACACAATATAAGACATAATATATCACTGATTTATAATACAGTGATGTTTTCAGTCATTTTCCACTGTCATATAAGAGAAGTATAACAGGAAACTCAGATAACTTCACATAGGCAGCCACAGATTGAAGTATGCAAATAATTGACTGGGAGAGTTGCTGGTCAAATGGAAACAAGCAATCAAAATGAAAAATTTCATTTCAAGTCAACTGGAAGTAAACAGAGCCAAAAATATCTTATTTTCACAAAAAAATCCAAACTAGCTCTAAAAAAAGAAATATCATTTATTTCTACATGAGACAGAAAACTTTCTTTTATTATAACTGGTAAGGACTTAAGTAATTTTTAAAGGAAACTTAGGGAAAGGTTACCCCAAAGAGCTTATTTTTTCTGAAATTTATGGCAAAGCAGGTGGCTGGGGTGAATCATGAAACAAAAGAATAATGCAAGCAAATGGATATAAGCAGGAGTCAAACTAGACCAGGTTTTCCTCTCTAATCTATGCACCACTGTCAAGATATTTGTTATTCTTACTGCTTTGATACAGCCAGCTAGGACATGTACTTGGCAGATTTTCAATGACATTTATCATTAAGAGTATGGGTCAATAAAGCCAGTATTGTACCACTTGCACAATGTTGTGATGTTTGAGCTTAGTCCATTTCCTATGCCCAGAAGATTTAAAGGTAATACTTGGGCACCAGCAAAATCATCAAACACAATGTCAGACACAACAATATCTGGTGGCTAAATCTTTCCAAGACAAAGAATGAACAGAGGAGATACAATGGTGGACCCTAAGAAAACTAAAAGGAATGCAAGGAAGGGATCAGTTAAGCAGACTGTTGCTGTAAGATGGACAGTACTTGTCAGGTTTGCAGCTTCTCATCTCTCCCATGTGAAAAATACAACTGCCATAAGAGCTTGCTGGAGAAGATTCATGTAGGTACACACATCCTGTAGATGTCTAATGGAACAGTGGCATAAAGTAGCTCAAACCAAAAGTGAACCAAAGCTTTTAATGGTGGGAATGAATAATCCTTGAAAAACATGGAAACAGAAGGCACTGATATAATTTCAAAGCTTTAAACTTTATTATAGAGTTAGTACTGTTTCTGAAGCTGTTGACATTTTCTCAAGTGCATGCCTCGCAAGTGTCTCCTCTGTTCAGTTCTCAGGTAGGTGCAGAAGTCTCTTGAAGAAAAGATTTTAGGGACTGAGAAAACTTTACCGCTGAAGAATCGGACACATTACAGTAGGGGGGAGGAACATGACAGGTTTCTTTCTGCTCTTCATGGACCTTGGCTACCTGCTCTGGGTCTAACAGGAGCTGTTGTAAAACCAGTTTCCAAAAGCTGGTGAGACTTTGAAGAGAAAGAATGTCATGGTGAGGCTGTGCTTCGTTGAAGGTCAGACGTTTGTGTTACAGTACATCATTAACTGTTTAAAAAGAACAGCACAGAAATTGTTGGAGTGTAGGGAATGGGATCTCTTGATATCTGTATTTTACATGCCACTTTCTGAAAAGAAGAAAATATGCATTCCTCTCCCACCGAATACAAGCAGCCCTGCAGATTGATTTTGGTCCATGCCATGAGGTTAATGCTCAGCTTGATCTGCATTGACATGAAAATACCATCTGTGTAACCCCGGCTTGCCTTGCAGGGAGAAGAGAAGATACAGGACTCAGCAGCTGGTCTCAGCTACTCTGGGAAAAGTGTTCGTCTCCAGACCAAGTTTGGATCCAGCCATATCTGGCAAAAGTATCATAAGTATATCACATGCGTACTCCAGAGAAATCTTAGGAAGCTTAATGGAAGTCAGTACATATGTTGAGGCTGTTACATGAAAAGCATCAGGAAAATCATAAACTGTTCCTATTTCAAAACTGTGCAAGGAAATAAGTATATGGTATAATAACTTTACAGGACTGTTATGAGTTGCTCATATATTCCTAAATTAACATAAATAATTCAAATTAAGAACTTCCTTTTATCTTTGTTAATATTTAAGTAACAATTTTCACCCCTAAGATGTATAACAGAAAGCTGACTTTCTTTTTGGTAAACATGACCTAATACTGAATCTTGCCATAAACATGCAAGCCCAATAACCCGTTCTGTGCATTACACAGAGGAAGGACTAGACTGAATCTCCCTACCTTTCTGATGGCAAGAAAGCAAGTTTGAAAAATTGCTTGTACTAACAGAAACAAAATTCCTGTATCAGGTCCTTTCCTGATAGGCCAAAGAGGGTTTTTTTCCCTTAAAAATGAGCATATACTCTGTTTATTTAAAAATAAGTTGAGCTCAATAAATTTATTCAATCTTTTATAACATAAAAGATTTAAAAAATATCACATCTGTAATGTTTGGTGGATTGAACTACCAGGAGTGCATTCACTGTGAGGGAATAAAGGTAATTATAAAGCCACAGGACCACATTCATCCCAGTTAAAATCAATGTGTGACTCCTCTTCTGTGCTCAAGTGAGATCCACACTCCCTAAATTGCATGGCAACTCTCTTGAAGTTTAGGAGCAGGAGTGAAGCAATTAGAGAGCACTCACACTAAACCATCCCTTCAGCTTCTTGGGGTGCCTGCTCCATGTGGCACAGCCTATGGCAGCCCACGGGCACACAGCTCTGGCCAGGAGAGACTGGCTCTACCTCCCTCTGCCTGAGCACACGTGGCCGCTGGGAGATTGTGAGGTGACATGGTCAGCCTGATGAAGTACACAAAAGCTTTTGGCACTGCGTATCTGCAATATCATGGACAGTCAAGGAGGCGCCTGTTATAAAAATACACAGTGAAACACAACTGGAGGACTGCTCTTTCTCAAAGGCTAACGTAATGCATTCCTTCTGTTTAGGCTCATTTTCCAGCCTTTCACATTCTTTGTGAACAAGAGTTATAAAACAAGCCTGATGCAGGCCAATTATTTTTACTTTGAAGGCCATTAATCAAGATTGACTAAGAAAATGAAGACAGCTAAGCAAAATTTCATATGTGACTAGAGTGAGATTAAAATAAAACCAGATGGGGATGGACAGAGACGTTAAGCTGCTTTCTCTCCCCCTTCCCTCCCCTTTTTTTCTTTTTTTGACTCATGTAATAAATGTCTTTTACAAATTACAGCACTCTTATTTTCTTACAGTAAATCAAATTGGGTCATAATGTACAAGTGGTCTCACTGCTGAAATGTCAAAAATAGAACCCGCCTTGTTCTTCCAAAGTAATTCCTCAAATCTAAACCAGCAGTGTGGCCTGACAGTCTATAAACCATCTACCTGGATGCAGATCTCTTTTAAGGTAACTGTCTGTTGCTGATAGATGTATTTCACAAGTGCCCAACATGAGCCATACATTGAGATCTATAGCATGCAGACATTTGCAGGGATCTGAATTTGCAGGTCTTACATACATTGCATTTCTACAAATTTCAGGCAATTTATGGAACCAGGACTTTTTCTAAAGATCAAACAGCTTTGAGTCAATGCCAGCCAGTAGACCTATAAACATTCTGAAAAAGTTTGCATAATTTTCAGAAAAACCCTTTTTCTTTGGGTAGATGAAAAACACCATATGCACAGTGGAGCTTATTTAGAGCGTTCAGGGTACACCAAGGAAAACAAGAATCAGAAGGACTGGTAAAGATACAGAATAATGGTCACATATCAGGAAGACTTTTTGATAAAGTGACTACTACAACTCTTAGTTAAGAAGATGAAACAGTCATGTATATATTATTGCCCTTTTACAAAATAAACTATAGGATAAAATGAAGGGGAAAGAGTTCTAAATATGTTTAGACTCATTATTTCAAACAACCCCTGCTTTGGAATCAAATTTTGAAGATATATCTACTGGTAAGTAACCTCACTCATATCAGTCCTGACCTTTCTAGAAACGTATTTCATTAAACAGAACTATCTCACTGCCAGTGAAAAAAAAAAGAACACAGTAGTGAATCAGTATCCTATCTGGAGGATCTGAGAGCTCCTAACTTTGCAAAGTTAGCTGGTGCAGTGCAACACAGGGGCTACATCCCCAAATTCTACGGTTCTTGAAATGTTATTTGGGTTTGAGATCTCCCCTACGAGAACATTTAAGGAAAGGAAGATCATACACATGTATCTTGAAATATAAAGTCTGTGAATGAGTATTTCAGTTCCCAGATCCTTTTCTTCATCACCTGACCTAATTAATTTAAATCCATAGCTTTCTTCTACCCATTGATTATAACATTGTAGAAACAGGCCTGGAAGGCATCTCAGGGGATCATTCAGGCCATCCCCTCCACCAAGTCAGGATCAGCTGTTCCTAAATTACTCTTGACAGATGTTTGCCCACCCTGTTTATCAACCCTCCTACAGTAGAGTTTGTATAGGCTTCCTAGCTTGTCAATTCTGTTACTATCACAGAAAACATTTCCTAATGTCTACGCTTAGTCTCTTTTCCTGAAAGTTAAGCCCACTACTTCTTTTGGACATTCACAACAGTTTATTGCTTTCCTCTTTGTAGATACCTTTTAAACATTTGAACATGTATATATCTCTTCAGTTTGTCTCTCCCTAGACTAAACAACCTCACTGCTTCAGTCTTTCCTCACAGGTCATGGTTTCCAGACCCTCAATCTCTCTTGCTCCTCTCCTTGGAATCTTTCCAACTGATTCCCATCTTTCTGGAAATGCAGTGCACCAAACTGGACCCAGTGCTCCATCTGTGGTGAGAAAACAGGAGGACTATTTCATGTTTGTTACAGATGCTGACATTGTTTCTACAACCCAGTACGATATTTGGGTTTTTGGCAACAGCTGACCTTCCTGACTCATGCTTGTTTTGTGTTTGCTCTGGCCCTCAGCTCCTTCACTGAAGAATGGCTGCTTTGCCATCTACCCCGTCATCTTGCAGTCCATGTTTCAGCCCCGAGCATGATGTCTTATGCATTGTCTTTGCTTTACACCATTTTCCTGGTTTGTTAAGATAATTTTCATCCTCAAAAGTCTTTGCAGTTCCTCCTGGCTTGATAACATCTGCAGGTTTAATATTCTATCATCTAGGCTCTTAATTAAATTAAGCAATAGCACTGGGCCCAAGACAGAGCTTGAAGAATCCATCCTTCTGGTCAGACAATGAACTGGTAGTAACTACTTTTTATGTACAGTTTCCCAAGAAGTTACATTCTGACAAGGTATCCTTCACTTATTTTTCTTGAATATCACACGAGACAGTGTCAAACACCTAACTAAAGTCAAGATGTATGACATCTTCTTCTTTGCTTTATCCAGAAGGCCTATTAACCTTAATTTACTTCTACAGTGAGTTATCTGGCATGCTTTGTTCACTTCCACTCAGTTATTTATTGCTCTGTTATCTTGCAGATGCTCACAGAAGTCTGTTGGATGTTTGTATTTTTTTTCTGCAGAGGAAGTGAATCCCACTGATTTTAAATCTGTGAGTCTACCTTTATTTTTAAGTGACAATGATCTATCATACACTGTTTTTTTTTCTTTTTTTTACCTTTTCTTTTTAAGATAATGCTGAAGTTTATGCTTTATGAGTAGCAGAATATTTTGAAATAATTCTACTCCATACAGTCTTGAAGATCATATTCCCCTTGCGTTATTTCTTTCTGTATCCTTCCTCCTTCGGACTCTTGTCACAGTGTATTTGTTTATCACTTTCCTCACAATATTTGTTCTGTCCCAGTCTATTTTCTCCTTCAGTTCTCTCTTGCTGTCCCTTTTCTGATTCTGATAAGTGGAAGAGTAGTTCAGCAACATTCAAGTGCAATTTAAGCTTTTGAACCCAAGGTATTTGAGGTGCATTAGTATAAAGGTCAATTCACCCAATTCCTGCTTTTCCCATTCAAATATCTTTATGAACAGATCACACAGTTGTCTCTGAAAGGAAAAGTGCTTAGGAGTGTAAAGAAGCTGTGCACTCTGCCTTGTCTTCTCTGAGATCAAAGAGATGTGAGTTGTGCTGCTGATAGTAGCTTTCAAGAGATGTTACTCATGGCAAAATTCAGTAGCTGTCTTCCTGGATGCTTGTTTATCTCTATCACATTCCCTTTCCTTACTTTAGATAAACATATACCTAGGTGAATCCTCCATTGTCTATTGACCTTGGTAATGCCTTTATTCATTTCATTTCCATGACTCACTTGGGGATGAATAAAAACACATTTAGTGTTACTACAGTGTACAGAGATGGATGAAACAAAAACTAGAGACCTGTTCTGGCCTCCACAAAGCCACAGTGTTTAGGAATGACAGTGGTTTTGTGACATTGGATTTTTGATAGTCTCCACCTTGAAAAATTCAAGCAAGCAAAATAGAATTTTAAAATAAGAAGCTAAATTACAGCTTAAACTTTCCTATTTGTTTGAAGGTGCTTTGATCTAATACTATTCCTCCAATCCCATGACTCTGAATCCCATGATATCCATTTTATAAAGGGCTTTCTAAGGAGCTGAGACTTTCCTGAAACAATAGCACAATAAGTACCTGGAGTACTGTGTTCAGCTCTGAAGCCCACAACATAAGAATGACATGGACCTGCTCAAGCGAGTCCAGAGGAAACCACGAAGGTGATCAGGGGGCTGGAGCACCTCCCTTATGAGGACAGGCCGAGAGAGTTGTGATTGTTCAACCTGGAAGAGAGAAGGCTCTGGAGAGACCTTACAATGGCCTTCCACAGAATCACAGAATCATCAAGGTTGGAAAAGACCTTGAAGATCGTCTAGTCCGACCATTAACCTAACATTGACAGTTCCCAACTACACCATATCCCTCAACGCTTTGTCAACCCAACTCTTAAATATCTCCAAGGATGGAGACTCCACCACTTCCTTGGGCAGCCCATTCCAATCCCAACAACCCGTTCTATAAAGAAATGCTTCCTAATATCCAGTGTAAACCTTCCCTGGCTCAACTTGAGGCCATTCCCTCTTGTCCTATCACTTGATACTTCATTAGAGAGACTCATGTCATCTCTCTGCAACCTCCTTTCAGGCAGCTGTAGAGGGCGATGAGGTCTCCCCTCAGCCTCCTCTTCTCCAGACTAAACAACCCAAGTTCCCTCCACCGCTCCTCACGCTCCAGACCCTTCACCAGCTTCATTGCCCTTCTTTGGACACGCTCGAGTCATTCAATATCCTTTTTGTAGTGAGGGGCCCAAAAAGGGGGCTGAGGGGCTTCCAGTACTTAAAGGGAGCTACAGGAATGATAGGGAGGGACTCTTTATCAGGGAGTATAGTGATTCAAACTACAACATAAACTGTTTCAAAACAGAAGGACTAATTCATTTTTTTGCATTCTTCATTAAAGTTCAGCATCTCTCCTCTGTTGCTGCACCTGACCCTCAGGTTATCAGAGCACTGCACAGAAGGTTCATAGCCAAGCCTTGCTAAAAACGTTGGTGGTCTGAGGCTTTCCAGGTGCCCTCCAGAACTCAACTTGTTCCCTAGACATCAACACCTGCCTGTGAACTCTGCACAGTACTCTGCTTCCCTGCTCAGGTGTTTCCTTTGTCACAAGTACCAGTAATGATCTGCAGATGGGCTGAGTTGCTGGCTTGTTAGTTGCTCCAAGGCATGCCTCAGAGAGGAAAGACTTAATCCAGATGGGATTTAACCTTCAGCATTGCACAGGCTGTCCATTTGAAATCATCATCCAATACTAGAGAGTGCAAAACTCTTTTTCACAGTACGTGGCGAGAGACATTGCCATTTCAACACAGTGGTAAGCAGCTAAAAAATGTAAAAAAAAATAAATCTGTGTTCATTAGTATTCACTGATAATTCATGTCAGAACAGCCAGAGCCTCCTGGTCCTGCTCTTTTTCATGGCTGTGGCTAAAGAGATTATAGTGCCTACTTGCCAGATACATTTTATAGCCCAAGCAGTGGGCTCACTGAGGTGTTTTGGCCAATGCAAATGAAGTGGAATTTATGGCAAAGGTTGAAAGACAGAATAACAAAGCAGGTAATTTTCTCTGAGAAGTATGGAGTTTGTGGTCTGTTTCCATTCCCAGAGGTCAGGGGAGGGAGGAAAACCTAATAAGTAATACATAAGAGCCCTAAGACTTGAGCTCTATTTAAAGTGCTGCTTTGAACTTCTTGTGCAACTATGAGCCAGCCTCCATCTATGCCTCCATTTCTGAGTGAGCATTTGTAGATTAAGATCAGGCATGGTGGTTATGAGCAATGTAGAAAATCCTCACATGGAAAAACACCTCAAGAAGAAGCTGTGAAGTTTTCCTTATTAGTTTGGGACTGACAAAACATAAATCTGTATTTCATTTGAAGTGCTTACATCAGATTGTTGTGAGGGCTTTCCAGAGGTCTTCACTTGACTCTAAGGTACAGCTTGTTTAGGATACTCAGGAAGCCAGGAAAAATTTCAAACCAGAATATGAGTTTCTGCTGGCTCCTATATGGAGGATAAAACATTAAGACAAATTTTCAACAGCATCCAAGTAGATCTACTTGTGTAGAAATCTGGCTCCAAACATGCCTTGCTCTGCTTCTCCCACACCATCCACCAGCCTTCCAGCAGATCACCCTGCATCCTTTTTGTGAAAGCCCTGAGCTTCATCATGAAACGGACTCTGCTATTTGTGTTCCCTCACCTGCTCCAAAGGCCACATCATAGCTATGCCTTAACCCATGCTTCCAGGGTTTCTTGCCAGCAGAGAAGGTAAGCTGAACAGTCGTGGATTCCTAGGGGGACACATCTAGTAGCCAGGCAGTCCTACCATCAGCTTCTGGGCAGGAATATGGTCAGCAGTACTTTCAGCACATATGATACGATTACACCACAGTGTTCTGGTTTAATTGCATTACAATTTTTTCCTTTTTTTCTAAAAATATATTTAAATGACGTTTTATCTGCTATTCTTAAGGCTATCTCAAATTTTCAACTACCCCATCAGCCAATAGCTGTGCTACTGAGGCACATTTTGGTGGCCACCCACACGGAACAAACAACTCTACTCCAGAACAGCAAAACTAACTGAAGAATTGTTTCTGGAGCCCTTCTAGTTCCTAAGTCTTACCTGGATTTATTGCTTTATGTCAAATGTATTTGTTGACCTTAGCTCCTTATTTCTTCCTGAAGATATTCCACCAGGAATTACTGACACCCTTGTTTATGATTATGGCGATTATATTTACCAGATGTCAATGAAGAGATGCATTTGTCTCATTGGTGTATAGATTTGTACTGAAGAGATTATTGCACAGAAAAAATGAAGGTCTTTTTATCCAGTCACTACCTATTTGGAATAAACTCTGAGGGAATTAATTTTGTTCTCTCCTGGATGGATGAATCCACATAAAGAGAAAAAAGGAGTTTTATCTCTTGTAGGGAGGTAACAGTTCACTTTAGGATAGGAGATAAAAAGGATTATGGAATTTTAGAAATAATGTCTTTCTTCTCCCTGGGCTGCCCTTGTTTTGCCTATGGCATCATTCCTAGAATATCTAGGCTGCATGCAGAGCTGACGAGTAGTGTTCTGTCATCAGTCACACAAAGTAACATATAGATGTGCAGTACTAGTTAGGAAGGCTATGGTCAGATTCTTACCTGGCTACTTTAAATGCCTTTGCCATACAACCTCCCACACCAAGGAAAATCAATTAAGAATCTTTTTCATGCTGTACAAGACAATGATCCATCCCATGTTAAATTCACTGTCTTCACTAATTTGGCATAACAGTGAACACTTCAGAGCATGCAGTTCACTTCCAGAGTCTTTGTGCACACACAGTTCAGTTGTTCAAATATCTCTGACTTACAGCACAGACATACACCATAGAAAGTACTTCAAAGACATAGATGTCTGCCCCTTCTTTCTAAAATCTTACCATTTTACTGAATGGTCTCTCTCTGACATGTCAAAGCTCTGCTTTCACATTTTTTTTTCCTATATATAACTAAACTGCAAAAATTATTTATTTGAAAGCCAAATGCATGCAAAAGAGACAATTTTCAAAGTTTGATGCAGTACATGGTTGGTATGAGTGCAGTTTGCCTATTAGCATAGTTGAGGCATGATAACTTCTCTAACTAAAAGCATAGAAGAGAGTGACAGTGGGTGTTAACATCTGATGGCCTGCGGTTCCTCAGCCTGAGCAGCGCAGTCAAATGTTGCTTCCCAGCTCCATTGACTGGGAACAACCCTCAGTACAGACCTGGAGTAAAGTGTGAACTCATGCCTCCGGTCTAGACTACAGTATTTAAAGCATTTCACTAACACCACATCCACATTGTAAGAATATAAATTATTATCAGTGTAAGGAAACAATGTTCTTGAGTTAAGTCTACTTCATGATCATCACTACCCTAAGGGAACTTTTGCTCTGTTGGACTATTTTCAGAGTAAAAAATTAACCTCTGAGATTAAATTGAGAAAGTGAACTGCATATGGATATGTCAAAAGAACAGGGAAAAGAGCTGGACAAGCATCTGGAAAAAATCAAGTTCACCCCTGCTTAGATTGTTCCAAAACAAGATTCTTAAGTTTTATTGGGCACCTGAGAAATGTCTCACAGTCAGGTTTTTCACCTGGTGGAAAATGTGGGAGGTGCCAGTTGCAGAACAACCATCAAATCTATCACACCTACTTATTTTCTTGTTCTGTGGGCAAGTGATGAACTGATATTTCTAGATGCCTCTCTTATTGCAAGAAGTTTCATCCTGTTCTCTGCTTTGTGGCCCCACATTTTCATCAGGACCCATTTTGTCTTTACAGCACCAACAGTAGCTAAGTCCCCTATGTGAGGCCAGTTATGGACTATCCAGATACTTGAGCGGCTCAGGCACCCATGTTCTAACCCACCATTCATGCTTCAGCAGGACCTTGGATACTGTGGAGTTCAGTAACATAAACCACTGCCTATGAATTTCTCGGAAGAGATGTAGTTGCCAGAATTTTAAAATACTGTGCCTCAGAAATTACTATTATGTTAGTTGCTAGTGAAGCCACTCCTTCATTTCTGTCATATCTGCAGAACTTGAGTGTGCTGGCCTTATCTTAGAAAGTTGCCCTCACCCCTCACTTCCCCATCAATTTCCAGTTTGGCTGGGAAATCGGTGAAAAAGTGTTCATAAACCTTATTTGTTCATCATCAGCCTCAATCGACTTCCCTTTAGCACACACTGTCCTCATCAAAGACATGCTCAAAAAGTCCAGACCCTGGTTCACAGAGTTAATCTGCTCATTTTATTCTCGTCTCTGTTGGGCATTGAGGTGTTTTTGTTTTAAAATTCAGTTGAGGCACTTGAAGGGGGACATAAAGAACAGTTTTCAGACAAGCATTCTGGTTTGGCAGCCTCTACTCCCACTGAAGCAAAAGTGAGTTTTACAGATTTCGCTGAAGACACAGCTACACCAAGAACAAATATGTCCAAGCACCTCACTCCAGCTGTCTTGTCTTGTAGGTGAATGTTCTTCCCTTTAAAGAATATGCTTAAGCTTAAAGGGACTAAACATATATGTAGAGAGATTATCTCCTGTGACATCTGTGACATCTAAGATGAATGAATAGTGGGTACTTAAACTGAAATTTAAGAAAGCATTGAATGAGTCAGAGCAATTAATTCGAGGTCTGCCAGACCAGTTAGCCTATGACCCCTTGAACACTCAGAGGTAGACACAACATTTAAGTTAAATACTTCTAATGGCAGTGTTACTACTTCCATTGATTCTAGAGGGAACCAGAATCTGCTAGTCTAAGAAAGAAATCTAAATCAATCACTGTCCTCTAGAACAGAGACACTGATGTATACAATCCCAAAAGATCCCTTCATCAGTTTGAAAAGTCTGTGGATCAAGTTCTCACCTCCTTTACACCCTTGGCAGACACACTGGGTCCCAGGAGATTTTGCAGCTATAATAGAAAAGAATTTAAAACATTGAGTCATAAAGACTACTTCTGCATCTCTTCCCTTTTGCCTTCTCCCTCTTCCAACTTATCCTTCTATTCTGCTTTGAGATGCTTTAAATATATACACATGAAAATTGGATGAGGATCGTTATGTTCATCTAATTAATCTTAACATCCCAAATTAAAAAAATCCAACAAACGTACAAGTTTGTATTTTACCAGGAAATCGCTTCTCTTTTCCTCTACATTTCCAAAAAAGTTTTTTGTTTGTCTGTTAGTTTTTTGTAGCTTGGATTTTTTTTTCTCTCCAGGAAAGCATGTCCTACATACAAATTGGTACAACAAACCCAAGCAGATCCACAGGCAATTATTTAAGGGAAAATGTTTGCCTTATACATATTCAATGACAAACTGAAGTGTTCCTGTATAACAGCTACATAATATATATTTCAATAAATTATTTAAATGTCTATTTATGTAGAGGATCTGAACAGCACTAAGAGACTTTTCCTGATGCATGATTGGGTGTCGTAGTTTGGAGAAGAGAGCAATGCTGATTCTGCTAAGTAATATTCTAGTAAACTGGGACTGCAAGCTTCTTCACATTCTCTCCCAAGGACAGGTACTTCAAAGCTATTGAAGGTTTGAGGATGCCCTACGTGATTCCAGGACACTCCCTGCTGATTACAGTCTGTATTTCCTCTTCCCCATCTCTGTGCCAGGGTATCTGGCCACATCTTCTTTGCCCAAGTGCCTGCATTACCATGCCTTCTCGTTGTGCTTGGTGGTACGTAAGCATCCCCTTGTACTTGTGTGCCCTCAGCTCTTCCCACTAGTGTTACTGATTATTTTTCTGAAAATTAAGCCTTTCTGGATGTCAACACATTCCATAAGGAGGATAGTACAGATATGATATAGATTAGAGAAGAGCTATCCAAGCTGAGTGCAGGATGTTGCAGCTGGCAACACTTTAAAAATCATTAATAAGTGATATCTCTCTCAACTACATCCCTTCCATGATCTGTTCCAGTCTCTCATGTTCCTCTGACATCAGATGAACAAGACGAGGTTTATGATTTAACTTTGTTTTTTAAACTTTTTTCTAACATCCAAATCCATGACACAGATTTTGCTGCTTTCTGCCAGTGTCTTCTCCATTATTCAACATTAGTTAGAGAGATAAGACTTGTTAACTTAAATGGGTGCAGAGTAGAATATTTAGATTGATGTATAGAGATGTTGCTCATAAAAGCATGCACAAGGCCTTGACAAAATCATGCAACCTGTTTTCTCCAGGCAGTTTAAATATTTTCCAATTTAGCCAATGACTAGACTTATCCACTATTTTATTCATGAAAACAGTGTCAAAATGAGAAATAAGGGCATTCTGCTTCCTCCCCTAATTTGAAATATCATCTTGAATTGGAAATGAAACAGTTTTTTAAAAAATCTTTACATGCCTCAAAAGGATGATTTTTTTATGCCGAGACATTTAATTCCCTCCCCCCTTTCAAACTGTGATTTTTTAGACAAGTGAGGTTTTTTCCAAATGCCCTCAACTCCCATGAAATAGTTCCAAGGCATCCTCTCCAGTTATGTCAATCAGTTTCAGGCAGTCTGCAAAGAGACATGACATTTCATAACAATGACATACCAGCCTGGGAAATGATAGGTGGGAAATAAGCAGTTTTCTCAAAATAATCTCATTCATCTATACAAATTCATATTATATATACAAAATGTTACAATTCTTCAACTTAACCTGGTTAAATGCAAAAAATATTAAAAAGTGAATTAAAAATTGAAGGGCTTGCTACCTGGGAAAAGATTCAGGTTTCCCAAGTAATGAGTGGGAAGAAAAAAATGTCTGATTTCTCTGCTGCTCATGGGTATTTTGATTGAATTTAACACATCTCAAGCTGCCAAAAGCCAATGCTACTCATATGAAGCAGCACTGCTTCTCCAATTAAAAAGTGGAAGCGCAGCTGCTTCCAGGCAAGTGGAAAGGAAAGTTGGCTTGAGTGGCAGCAAAAGAAGAGGAAAAAAAAAATAAATAGATGTGCTAATTTCTTTATATGGAGTTTTTTATCTGGTTGTTTTTTCAAGCAGTCAGCTGTTGTGGTCATAAGAAGCCATTGTGACACAGGTGGACTCACTGTTATCATGCATTACCAAAGGAAACATATAAATGCGAACTCCTTCCCTATTCCCCTCCCCCTTATTTTCTTTTTAACATTTTTACCAGCTTGTAGGCTCACTCTTGTTCCCTCTCTTCCTTTCCTGCTGGGAAAAATTGTATATATTGGTTCCTTGGAGTTCACTTCTCAAGAATAAAAAGATTAACAGAAATCTCTTTTTTGAGATACCTCAGAAATAAGACCTGTATATGATACGCATTCTTCTGGAGTGTTTGATCAAATATGGATATTTTTAAAAGGTGGAATTCAATCCAGCTGGAGTGCTGGTATTTTCTCATCCTTCCTATTGGACTGATGTGCAGTCTAGATCTACTACTAGCTCATCTGTCAATATAGTGCTTAAATTTGTACACAACAAGAGTTGTCAAAAGCAATAAAAATGTCTTCATTTCATGATAGTACACAGACATGCTTAACATCCAAAATCAACCACATGCAAATTTTATTGTTCTGACATTAATTATCATACCAATAAAAGAACACAGAAAGTAACCAGATATCACAGCTCTTTTCCATTCTTCTTCAAACCGTTGGCTTTATGCAACATAAATATATAAACAAACTAATAGTACAGCTTAAAAAGGAAACCTGCAAACAATTAAAGATGGCAACAAGACACAAGATTCAAACATTTTCAGATCCTAGACTATATTAGAAGTTGGAACTCACAAATTGCTCTGAGCTTTCCCAAATATCCATAAATCATTGCCAGCTCAAATTCTAGATCAAAGCACACCTTTTGGAAGTATTTGGAATTCAGATATAAGTTTGACTGTGCGGCTTGAGAGATGAGACATCATCTGGTTACTGAGAGTTAACGAATTACTCCATATTAACTAAGCTAAGTTATATGTGTGATTTCATTCTTCACTAAATGTGAAATATTTTGAAGAGGATTCAAATAATCCCTAAAACTGTGTACTCCCTGTGGCCTATGTACATAGAGAGTCCATCTTTACTGACTTGTAGGTACTCGTGCTGTGATAACAACTCTTTTCCAAGCCTGATTTTTAAACTATGTATATAAATAAGAAAATAAACCACATAACAAGATCTATACCAGATAATTTCTGGTGGTGGAAGATGGACCAAATATTGTCCTACCCTACACGTGTTCAAGGTCTAACAAAGCAGGCGATATATGTCCTTCCCCTAAGTGAACTGTCAGATGAATTTTCAGAACTGCCTAAATCACACAGGAACTTAGACTGCATTTTAAAAATGTGATATTAGTGTCCAACAGGCAGGCTTTCCTAAGGCAATTTGGCATTTGACGCTGGGGGTATATATCAAGTAGGATTTTCAGAAATGCCCAAATCCCACCAAAATTCATGGGACTCAAGTCAGCCCCACTAAAATCAATACCAAATCAATAATCAAATGTTACTTCACAGTGACAGTCAACCTTTCCAATGGCTAAATGCAACAGAGTTGCCAAGTGTCTTATGCATATTGTATATTCTTAAATAAAACAATAGACTATTTTTAAAAGTTTACTGCTATCTACCTTTCAGATGTACTTGGAATATTTTGCTTGTGCAAACTGGGAAGAAAGTATCCAGCAGCTTAGTGCTAGGCACATGGCTAAAGTAAATCATGCTACTGCCATGTCAAACAGTAAAATTAATTGTTATTAAAGTTAATACCTAGACCAAATAACAACACATCTCTCTTATCTGGAAGAGTAAAATAGCAACTCAAGCTTTGTGGTTGCTTTGCTGTAAGAAAAATCAACAACAAAAGATTTCTTCATAAGGCCTTATAAGGTCAAAAGAATCAGTGTCATTGTTTTTGTTCTCCTTTGTTAATTAGATACATATTACCATAAAAAATCTTCATTATAAAAAATCACAAACAAAAACCAAACAAAAACCCTCTAGCAGTATTTCTGGGTTTGTTACTTTGATTCTATTTCTGTCCTGAAAACCAGATGAAAAAGCAAGAACATGCTAACTGTACTGAACACATTTATTGATAAGTAATATATTCACCATAAAAAAGAGACTGGAATTATTTCTGAATTTAAATGTCATTCTGAAAAAGAATGTGATAAAAAAATAAAATCAATTGAAACTTAAAGTAAAAAACAACTTTGTGGGTTTGGCTAATGTTTTGAAATAACTAGGTTTTTCAGTTCACCTCCACATATATGGCAACATTATTTTATTAGTAGTAGGTTTTACTGATATAATTATTTTCATTTGCTGAAATGCCTAAGGTGTTATTTGGCTTGATCTAAACCAAAGTTCTGACCCTAAATTTTCAACTCTATTATCAAATTACAGATAAAAGTATAATACCCCCAAACACAATTTCCAATAAAGTAATTTTTTTTTTAATATTTGGACACTATGAAAAATGATTCTTCACAGATATGAAAGCTTCACTCTTAAGGCATCCTGTAGAAATGCTGCCTTGACAATACTTTATCTGAAGCCAAGTAAATTTTTCAGAAGTACCTTTTGTGGAGTGATGTCCATATTTCTGAATAGCAGGTCCTATGCCTTGATTCCGTTTATGGACAGTCATTTTCAGTTAAAGGATTTTTACCAACTAGAAAAAAGCTCTCTTTTGTGGATATATGATGTATCTATTGAGCTGCCAACAGGGCTTGCTAGAATGGCTACCTTGACAGAGCCATCTAAATGCAAACCTGTCTTAAGATCCACTCTTAGGAAAGAAAAATATTTGCTGGTGAGGCTTCCTCCTTAGAGATCCTTCCTGTGCAGATGTGATGCTTATGGACAAGTATGCTTCACCTATCCCTTGGATGAAACAAACTATGCTGGCAGAAGGATTTGATGTTTCAACTAAGAGTATGTTAAGGAATCTGTCCATGTAAAAGTGTCATAAAAAATAAATTACACTACCAGCTCACACAACTGTATTAACAAATGTTGTTAAGAGCAGATCTGTCCTGTGCAGAGAAGATGATCGTTTGGGGAGGGGCAGGGGAATCTATCTGAGATAACTTCAGGTGAAACAAAGCAGACTTCAAGAGCTGTGAGCTGGTGCTAAGCAGAGCTGTGTGTTTTTAATCTCTCGAGCGAGGAGCACTAAGGCTTTGTGCAACTTCATTAGTGCTGGGATTACAATCTGACCTTGCTCGCCAATCTGAAAGGATACTCAGACCCTCACTGTTCATCATTACAGGCAAGGTGTTACCAGATTTAAATAGGTACCCTCAAAGGAAACGATCAGTACATCAAACATTATCTCTAGTCTATTTAGTGTGGAATGACCAAATGGCAGGCCTTTTTCATGTTTGAGGCTAGAACTGTAAACAATTATATCTGTACCGTTGTAACTGATACAGCCAAGCCTGTATACTTACCAGGATATCTTTCATCCTGTTTAGTTTATATAGCATTATCACCCCTAGGAGCTCACATTGCTTTCACAGTTTTCTAACGTTTTATAGACATATTTGGTCTCTAGGGATGAGATGAAGTACAGAAAAATAATGCTCAGTCCCATCTAGATATGGGTATCTGCCTTTATCTGCTGCTTTAGCACTACTGTGAATTACAGGCTATTTTTACAGCTTAAGAAAATATCTGTATCAAAGCAACACAAGAGTAAAGTGGCAAAAATACTGCATAATTCAAAGTCCTGCTAAGACAGATCTGAGAAGGATACACTAAAACAGAGCTAAAGAGAACACAATTAAAGATCTTCTCTGCGGTGTCTGTGGATTTATTGTTGTCCCATGGTTTGGGGATTCTGCAGAAAGGTAATATTATTCAACTTGCATTCAAGCTATCTCTGCAAGCAAACCTGAACATTTCCCTTCATTTCAGTGGCCACCTGAAATGTTATTAGCTTTCCCTAAAAACCTCTTCAGGGGGAGCTGTGGAAATGGTGCCTCCTTCCCCAAAGCTGTGCCCCGTCTGCAGTGTGAAACACAGACCCTCCCTCCAGCTACTCAGGGACCATCCTCCTTGGGAGGAAGGCTACATGCCTTCTCCGCAGGAGTGCTTCAAGTGAGTTTAACAAACCAGGCTTGTGCTACACATGTCTGAGCTGCACACAGCCCCAGGGAAGGGCACTCAGACAGGATAAGGACCTGGGTGAGGAATTCCTCTGGTTTCCCACATTGTTTTTAACAACATTTCAGACATGTGTGACACTGTCTAGCACCCAAACCATGCTTTCTGGAGTAACTCTTCCTGTAACGAAATGGAAAACATTCAGGGAAGGGAAAGACAGGGCAGGAGGTAAAATGTTTTCTGTGGCTAGTGACATGTCACCACCAAGAGACAGCCCTGTTCCAGCTTTTATCCAGCATCCCAGAGCTTTTGCCTGAGGACTTTCAGTTGAGGACTTTGTTCTATGAGAGTGAGAAGTCATTTATTATGGGAGAAATGACAGTCAACAGGCCACACTATTCAATACTTTGAGAATGCACCCCTTGCTGTCTCCACACCATCACCACAAGACTGGCTGTGTCCCCAGCAACACCATTTACAGATACTTCAGCTGTCAGAATGGCTGTGGACTGTGGATGCCTTTGTTTTTTTTTATTTAGATGAATGTATAAATAGTTTTTCTACTTTGGTGTGTATCATTTGTCTGTGCTAGGTTCTGCTGTTGTACAAAGCTGCTTATCGATCTCTGTTCAAGTTAGCCTTTTCTAAACTAAGTTTAGTGAGCCACTTGATTTTCTTTTTCCTTTGCCTACAATCTCAGTAGGAGCTGTAGTTTCAGAATATGAATCCAGGAGGGTGAAGGACAGAAGCGACCCAAAGGCTGTTCTAATTTGTGATGTGGAGCACCCACAGCTGTGGGACTTAGAGACAAGAAGGTTGGTATCTTGCTTTCGGCCACACATCGTTCAGCTGAGGAACAGAACAGAAATTTGCATTTGTTCAAAACCAGCAAACAAGTATTTTGAACCCTCATTTCACAGCTGATTTCCACACTCTCAGAAACTACAGGGTAAGCTGGAAGGAAAGGCAGTCTATCCACTGTTTTCTATGTACAGACTACTCTATATATGACAGTCCCAGTCAGCACTTCTCTAAGACACAAATAAACACAGTGGGTTTTGCAGCTCATCAGTTAAGATATTACTTGAGTTTGGGCCTCTTGGGAGCTGGGTGGCTACACACTATTCAGAATGAGGACTGTGCTATCATGGCCAACAGATTCCCAGGCATTCATCACTACTGTCTATAGGGGTTTAGGACTAAATAATAATAATAATGACACGTCCCATATTTTTTCTTACTTTTTTTTCTATTTCTCTTAGCCATGGAATGGAAATCCACTTTTAATTGCCTGATGAAGTCAGCTCTGTGGGGGTGGAGGGTAGTGGTAGTCCCTGTTAGCTATGTTAAATACTTTGCCTCAGAAGGCAGTGCCGCTCTCTGCCACAATATCAGCTCTCATGCCAATAGGCATCAACGCTGAGTAAGCTTATAGTAGGAAATATGCAGTCTATCTGAACAATGTGAGAGCTGAAGGATCTAAACATATGTAAACTAAGAACTAGCAAAAGTAAAAACATAGGCTGATCAGCACAGAGATCTTTGGATGGTTGTGTAAGGGAGTGTGTTGAGTTGCACCTTCGAGTAAAGAGATTAGAAGAAAGAATCTTCTATGGTATGGCTTGAAAAGACTTTCAGTCTGAAAAAAGCATTATTATTATTATTATTATTATTATTATTATTATTATTATTATTATTATTAAAAGGAAGGAAAAAAAGAGTTATATATTTTTTTCAATTTAAAGGTAACTAGTATGTTGTATAGAAATGGTGATGAAAGACATGTAACAAAAAGCGTTCTCAGTAGCATTTCTCATAAGTAGTGTGTCTCCCATATATCATATGTAGGAGACTGATTGTCAGGGACTACCTTTTTTCCTCAGGAATTAATGACCATATGACCTGTAACACAAACCAGCACCTCTGCAGCACAGCTTAGCCCTCTCATTTCTCTAGACAGGTGTAACTAATCTTGCTACACACCTCTACAGGGGAAAATCCATGTCTCAGTCACATCATTTTTAATGTGATGATACATGGAGTCACACCAACTTAGACTGCTCCACAAGGCACTAGATGGGAGGTGGGAAACAGGAATTTTTTCAACAGTGGACAAAAGAATTAGGATTGTAGTATTCAAAAGCCTGTATTCTTATTCTTCTGTAGTAGTTTAATACCATTAACATGTAAGCACTCTTCATAGTGCTTCAAGAAATTTGTAACTTCATGGCGTCTAAAGCACAGTAAGTGGCAAAACTGATACTAATATCGAATACAGTGGAGTAAAATGTATTTTTCAGGAGCCTAAGGAAACCACAACACGTGTGTCCACTTCAAAAAACAGCCCTTAGGGAGATTGAGGCATTATGCATAAAAATTGGTGTCTTTATTATGAAGACTAGCTCAGTGCGTGGATGACAAAGCAGCATGTGGCCCTTTTAGTCTTATGTTGAGTTTTATATTAATTATTCTTTAATTTCACTGAAGTTAATGGTGAATTTTAAGGTAAAGTTACACCTCATCACCTAAAATAAGCTAGTGGCAGACCAGTGTTGAATTATAATCTCCTGCTTTCACTCTCCATCCCTTCTTCCCTCCCAACCTTTTCTTAGCACCAGCTCTGAAGGTCAGTCCCACGCTGGGCCAGTTCAGTTCACAGCTAAGGTGGCCAAAAAATTTCATAATTTTCCTGCCGACTTCACAAGTTGAGCTAGCTCACTGAAAGGCCTGATGAGCATCAGAGCTGGCCCAAAGAAAGAAGAGGCACTGCCTGTCTGAGGAGCAGGCAAAAAGGAGAAGGACCTCCCTCCTGGCAGCAGTGAACTGTTAACTGTCCCAGCGTCACCCTCAGAGAAAGGAATTTAAAACAGGATAAAGGAAACAAACCAGCAGCAAGGCTTTAAAGGTGCTGGTGGGAACATGCTGACAGGGGAAGACAGACCTGTCTGGGCTAAGACGGCCTCTTGTTGTTCACCCTGACTCTTGTGCTTGGATACAGAAAGAGTTGCTGAGAGTTGGAGCCTCAGAGGGAGCTGAGAGGAGGAGGGGAGGGAAAGAGGAGGAAGCAGGAGGGTCTACTCTGGCAACACTGATTCTGGACAATTTCTCACATCTTTTGATAGGGGAAATAACCTCTCTAGGGAAATATGGAGCTTTTGATATGTGATGAAAGTTGTTATGAATATTTTGATATTTTACCCTATCAGTGACTCCTATGGGCAGGAAATGTCTTATGGGAAGCAGAATAAAGCAACTTTTAGAGCAATCATCATCATATTTCAAACAGTACTAGCTAACAGGATTCTCAAGTTACTAAAAACTTTCCTCTGGCTAATATAGAACTTATTAGTGGAGCATTATATTATTTGCCAGAATGCTTTATAACACTGTCCATGCCTACCTACATGAACTAGAAGACTACGGTCAGCAGTTTGATATCAAGATTCATATCTAAATGCTGTTCTGTGGCTCACAACGTGGGACAATGGATTAAATAGCATTCTTCTGGCAAAAATGGCTGCTCGAGGTTTGGACAATAGCACACTTCGTTGGGTAAAAACCTGGCTGGACGACCAGGCTCAGAGAGTTGTGGTGAATGGAGTTAAATCCAGCTGGTGGCCGTTCATGAGTGGTGTCGCCCAGGGCTCGGTTTTGGGGCCACTCCTGTTTAACATCTTTATTGATGATCTAGAAGAGGGCATCGAGTGAACCATCAGTCAGTTTGCAGATGACACCCAGTTGGGTGGGAGTGTTGATCTGCTCGAGGGCAGGGAGGCTCTGCAGAGAGACCTGGACAGGCTGGAGCCATGGGCTGAGCCCAACTGGAGGAGTTTCACTAAGGCCAAATGCCGGGGGCTGCCCTTGGGCCACAGCAACCCCCAGCAGCGCTACAGGCTTGGGGAGGAGTGGCTGGAGAGCTGCCAGTCAGAGAGGGACCTGGGGGTGCTGATTGACAGCCGGCTGAACAGGAGCCAGCAGTGTGCCCAGGGGGCCAAGAAGGCCAATGGCATCCTGGCTTGTGTCAGCAATAGCGTGGCCAGCAGGGACAGGGAAGGGATCTGACCCCTGTACTCGGCACTGGTGAGGCCGCCCCTCAATTCCTGTGTTCAGTTTTGGGCCCCTCACTACAAAAAGGACATTGAATGACTCGAGCGTGTCCAGAGAAGGGCAACGGAGCTGGTGCAGGGTCTGGAGCACAGGTCATACGGGGAGTGGCTGAGGGAACTGGGGGTGTTTAATCTGGAGAAGAGGAGGCTGAGGGGAGACCTCATCGCCCTCTACAGCTCCCTGAAAGGGGGTTGCAGAGAGCTGGGGATGAACCTCTTTAGCCTAGTAGAAAGTGACAGGACAAGATGGAATGGACTCAAGTTGTGCCAGGGAAAGTTCAGACTAGATATTAGGAAACATTTCTTTACAGAATGGGTTGTTAGGTGTTGGAATGGGCTGCCCAGGGAGGTGGTGGAGTCCCCATCCCTGGAGGTGTTCAAGAGTAGGGTTGATTTGGAGCTTAAGGATATGCTGTAGGTGGGAACTGTGCTAGGAGAATGGTTGGACTAGATGATCTCCAGGGTCCTTTCCAACCTAGATGATTCTGTGATTCTGTGAAATAAAGTCTTGCAAAGGAAAACACAAACCACCAGCCATTCAGAAACAGCATGGTTTGGGTGAGGTAACAAGATGTCTCATACTGTTGCTTCTGGAGACAGCACTGTGTAGAAGCATTTGCAATAGCTGTCTCTGGGCTATCATCATTTTCCATGCACCTCTTCAAGCTCATCTGTTGTTCTGCAACATGGTGTATGGAATAGTTCCAGAACGGATGTCAAGGCAAATATCCGGAATATAAGTATTTATTCTTTATAATCCAACCATCTCCCATTCCAAGCTTGTATACTTTTATTAAACTTGATCTTCAGCTCTCTGTACTGTTGTTTGAGACAATGCAACAAAACATATATTTCTATGTTTTTGTTGTTATTGTTGTTGTTTTGCATATTGCCTCTCGGCTTTTGCTTAGACTTAGCAGGTAACGTGTCGCAATTCTTTCACAGAGGCTCATCTCCTACTATTTCAACAGCAAAACAAACAAAAAAAGCAACACAGGACAAACACAAGTTTATAAATCCTTTTAAAGGTTTTCAGAATGGTCTTAACGTTTATAGTAGGAAATAAGCACGACTGATCAAATTATTTGAGCACTGTCACTCAGCATTATCTCACATGACTTTTGGTTGCCTTGTTAGCTAGTGGAAAGGATTCAGTCTGGTCTGGAAAGAAAAAAACATGGAAGAGAATGTGGAAAACCCAGGTTTAGCCCATGATCTCCTTAAAAGACTGTGCTCAGCCAAGAAAGGGAGTGCTACTCCAGGTTGTTTTCAGGGGCAACCAGTTCAGAAAACACTTTTTCAGAAAAAGGAGAGAGAATGAAAACGCCTCTTCATCCCACTGATTACAGCACTCTGCTGCAAGAGGGACAACTGTGATACAGTCCCTGCCCTAATTAGTGTTAAAAATGTAATGGATCTTAAGTAATTATTAAGGAATTATCATAAGGTAGTATAATTAATACCTATTATTTGTAATAGTTATTAAGTATGTGAATGCATTTGGGAAGATGAAATCATCAATCAGGGATAAGATTCAGATTTTGTCCTCTAAGTACCTAAATTAGTCATTAAACCCTTTCAAATTCAGGTGTCACATCTGACTTTAGTCTTACTCTGGGGGTACATTATGCAGTTTGTTCTATATTCTGCTGCCATAAATAAGGCAAAGTCCCCTGAGCATCATTCAGTGCTTCAACATGGCCTTGGCTCACCCATCTGGGGGCTTATGGAGGCACCAGCTGCGTGTCCCCCACTGCAAGGCTGGTGGGAGCTGGCTGGGGGCTGCGTGCCTCTTTTTGGCTGGAGCACAGAAGGCAGTGCAGGACAAACCTTGCAGGATGTGGGATGGGGGCTTGCTGTTTAGACATGGGGAGGTCCAATTTAGGCACAAACAAGCAAAGCCCTTCAGAGCTGAACAGGACTAACATGAGCAAAACCACTCCTAGGGGCAGGTGAGCCAGTTTGTTCTCCAGCACTAACCTGATTCATAGGACACTCCAAGAAAAATGAACATGTGTCTTTTTTCTTTAACATAAGACCTTTTTTGTACCAAGTCACAATCAAAAATTGTGGTGATTTGCTTTTGACCAAGCTTTACAATACCAAAAAACATTGATGGAGCTTGTAAAGCTCCAGTATGACAGCATAAATATCTTCACCAATACCTGGCTTTTGATTGCAGGAGTCATATGAAAGAGTTACTGGAAATTCAACAGCTATAGTGATGAGTGCTATTGAATTCTGTAATTATTTTTTGTTTTTAACCCAGATACAACCTGTGCATTCATTCAAAGATTCATTACTGGCTCCCTTGCACAGTTCAACTGCTGCTTCAGGGGAACACAAGGCATCTTCCCAGGGGCCATGTGTGTCCCAGCAGCCTCTGAGGAGCACCAAAGGGTGGCTGCAACTCAGTAAGATGTTTCAACTTGAAAAGAAAAATGAAGTTGTTTCAGTTCTGTCCCTTTTCTTGATGAAGGTTTCTTTTTTTTCTGTATGTCTCTCACACAGACCATGAGAAAAATGCTTCTGAGAGCAGTAGAGGCAGGACTGCAAATTTTTCAAAACCAGTAATCATACCAGTAATGAATTTTCCACTGAAATTTTGATAATACATTTGCACTGATATTGCACATGGCCAGCTTCTCCTTTTTCACACAGTTATGTATCAAGCATATTCTTTTCAAGTAGCATGGAAACAGACATCAGCAGTAAATCAATCTGGACATATTAAATGATAGATCTTATTTATTAAAGTAGATTACCTCTTTTCTTAGGTCCAACTTTTGGCAGAACTGAAACATTTAAAAAATTTCACATATATAAAAAAAGCCAAATTGTTTTAAAGCTTGAGAATTACTATTTTTTCATGTCTCCCCAGGTGTCTGGGTTGAGCAGAGATTTAGATTTTGCCTCAGAACTGTTGTAAAAAGTTAATTTAAGTGAACTGCTATATTCATGAACAAAGAGACTTTTTACACTCGGTGACATGGGTCATTAATTGGACATCTCATTCATCACAGACGCTTACCAGAGAAAACAAAGAACAAGAACTAAAACAGGACTCTGGCGTTGTCAAAAGAAAAAAAAAAAAAAAGTTTAAGAAATCTGCATTTAATCAAAACATACAAAACAATCTCCAGATACTGTCTGGCAACAAATTTAGGATTTGCAGAGCTGAAGTCTTCATTTGCTTGGCTATAAATATTACGTTGATGAAAGACAGTCCTAACTCTGTCTTCCACCACTTCAGTTCTGATAGGGAAGTTAAGATTTTATGTGTTTGCTTAGAAACCCATTAGATCTAACCTTTCCAGGAGAATTACAAAGGGGAATGATAAATGGCCGTGTATCAGTTCAGGGAAGGGAGAGGTTTCATCTGGGGTACTGCAGGGGTAAGTACTCCGTCTAGGCATATTTGATGTTATCATTCATGATGTAGCATATAAATGAAAATCAAAGACTATATTAAAGTGTGAGGAATTGTTAATGCTAGCGAGGAAAAAATATTTAAAATGATATGAAGCGATTAGGAACAGGAGGGAAAAAAATAAGATTAAAGCTGGAAAAATGCAAAATATCATACCTGTGAGAAAACACTCCAAAGAGATACTTGGTGGGAGGAAAAAAGCAATAATGCAAGAGGGCTGAGGTTGTGCAGAATATTAGATATACACTTGCAACAGGAAAAGACAACAACAACTAAAGCCAAATGAGGTGGTATGCTTTCACAGGCCTTAGCTCACAATTGTGGAATTAGTAAACCTTTTCCATATGAATTGGCAGCACAAAGACATTTAGAGAAAGGAGGTGATCTGTGAAATGTGAGAGTAGAGTTTTACATGAGGAGAGTTTTACATAAGTATAACCAAGCCAGAAGTTGCTGACTCTTGCTGCCTATTAGGTTCTGTATCTTCTTGGCAGAAAGATTTCTAGCTACCTACACGGGCTTTGCCTCAGGCCCCTCCACAAGAACAGATGCGAAGGCTGTGCAGAAGGAACTGAGAATCCGAAATTAAATTTTTGTACGATGCCCTCTCTACTTCACTACAGAGTTTAACCCTCAGTAAACATAGGTGAGAAAAATACTGAACAAATAATAAATTCACAAGTACAGCCTCTTTATTCTGTGAACATAAGCACTGTATGGTCTGTTACGTTACTAATTTTAATTTGAGCATCGGTATTGGGCTAAAACAGTATCCTTAGAGGTGAATACTATCAAACTACAGCATTTAAAAGTGGAATTTGAATATTATTTTTAATGCAACTTCTTGTGAATATATGGAGTAATACAACGCCACTTTATTTTATACAGCATCTCATTATGTAAACCATAACACCTTCTGAAAGAAACATCACACAACAGAGGAAAGTAAACAAAAAAAAATTCCGGGAAAAGGAGAAAAATAGTGCAAAACTATCTTTTAATAGCTGATACCAAACCAAATCAGTACATTTAAACAGCAAAGTATTTAGAATACATACAATATTTTCTCCTTCTTAGGATTAGTGGCTCCTGTAAAAAACACATAAAGAATCATTTTTGTCTACTCAAAGATAAACTTTCACACTTTGTCTAAGATTTTCCACACATAAACTCCCAGTCATGTTTTACACCATGTTACATATTTAATAACTGCTCACAATCAACCTGGGAGAATAACACCAGTTTATCAGGAACTGGGCTCAGCTCTGAAAGATTATCAGAGAGCACTATAAAAATACTGCCGTTTGTAAGAGACCGCTAGGAACCGTACGTTATGCCCCGTAAAGCAGCCAGGGCAGTTTTATTAAGGTCAGATGGCATTTGAAGACAGAATCATGAAGAAACATATTGAAAAGCCTTTTATAGAATAGTCCTGTTGTGAAAACACCTTAGGGACTTAAGTACATGCATACATGTGTTTCTTGTTTTTATTTCCATGACTTCATGTACAGCCACCCAGTTTACCAGTCAAGTTTTCTTTCCTGTCACTGCTGTCCTAAACCTTTACTATACCTGGGTCTTCAAAGTATATGTTCCATATGGCATGAAAGTGAATTAAGCTTTTATCAGTCTCACTGAATATTAAAAAACCCACCAAACAGATCGAAAGACAAAGGCTTAAAATATAGATTTTTTTATTATTCTTATGTACAAAATGCATTAATTCTATAATTAATTAATTTCTAAGGCATTAAGACAGGGATGTATTTGGATTGCTGTCCTTTTGAAGGCAGACACTGAACCCAGCAATCCAGTGTAGTCTCCAAGGAGCTAAGAGAGCAAAACCAGGGAGCCAAGTCTTAATGTAACAAGATCAAGGAGCGAGAAGAAGCACGGAGCACTGCATAGGCACAACTCAGCTCTACAGCTCCTTGCTTGAGCTAACAGCCATTGATTCTCCAGTCAGAGGGAGCCTAGCAGGAGGTAAACGATCCTGCTGGTGAAGTCTTGGGTCAGCCCTCCCCTTTTTTTTAGGTACATTGATAAACACACTTTTTAAAGCAGGTTTAAAAACATGCATGTAAAGGAAAATGTGATGACAAAAACTACCCCGAATTCTGTAACATATTTTCTTACTTAAAAGCGGTACTTCTGACTTAGCCAGTGTCCAGTGAATTGCAGTACTGCACCATATTTCTACTCACTCATATTTCTCATTATTCATTTAAGATATCAAGTAATTCCTTAAAATTAGCTTGGCTACGCTAAGAAGTTCTGGAGTCCTAGGAATCATTGCAGTACAGAATGGTTCTAGCTACGAGGCTAATATTGTACTGATTCTCTGAATCATTTCAAATTCTCCCATTTGCTTTTTGAATTACAATCAACAATAATAGAATGACATAACCAGCATTAATCACAATATGGCCACCAATATGGTAGCATCTCTGCAGTTCCTATATCCCAAAGCTGCTTTACATCATGCTGGTAGTTCATGTAGAGCTGGCTGTTTATACTAATATCCCCCCCCATCTTTCCTAATCCAAAACCAGTCACAGGTTTCCAGGAAGAAATCCTATTTTAAGATTGGATTCTTTGTTCCTAGAAGCATGACCTGAAATTCAGCTGTGTTACAATGAGCTCATTTTCACAAGCAAGTCAACCTTGCATTATCTTGTCAGTCCCTGTCATTATTTTATATTTACCTTTTACTTTTTAATGATTTTCTAATGCTACCAGCAATGGTTTTATATTGTTTTTCCTGCCACCACCAGGATAGTGTATGTAGACTGAGAATAGATCCCAGAGGGACCCACTAGAAACCTGTCAGACAATGATTTCAATTTACAATTGCATTTTACATTCTGCTGGTAGCTAGGCTTAATCTGTGTAATACTTGCTGTATGTATTGAATATACCGTATTATACTAAAATATTATTTGAGACTAGACCATATTCTTTACAAGTATTTGTTATTTCAACACACTTTCCTTATCAATCCAGTTTGTGGATATAGGAATCCAATTTTTGACAGATCTGTTTTCATTAAAACCTTGCTGAATGACATTAATCATTCTGTTACAATTTCTTTCTTTTTTATTTTGATTTTAAGCTGGATTGTCGAGATCAAAATTTCCCAGGTCATGTTATTTACTTTTCTGACAGTAAATGAAAAGCAAATAAAAGGAACTAAATACACCAGACAGGGAAAGATACTAGATTAAGACAAGATGAATGGATTTATATCAAGACGATTTTTGAAAATATCATTATAATAAGATATTCAATTTCATTAGCTACTATAGACCTTACAAAACTAGTAGTATTTTTTGTAGAAGTATTAATTTAGTAGTATTTTATGTAGAAGCAAAAATAAGGTTTATATTTTAATTTAGGTTTTTTGTTGTTGCTGGGAAGAATTTAATATGTGTGTACACATATTGTTTAAGTAGAATACATATATTATTTAAGTAGATTTAGAATATAGCATGCATTTAACATCCATGTTGTTTAAATGTATTTTTTCTATCTGAAGATGGAGTCTGACAGGTTTTGCCAGATGACAGTCTTTTGGACAGGACCTAGAATTCAACTATAGTGCACAAAACAACATTAAAAATGTCTTTATTTGTATTAAATATTACTATTTGTCTATGCTGGGCACTATGAGAGAAGAAAGAAATTCTTCAGAGTGGTTTTTTTTCCTCATATTTAAAACCATCTGATTTAGGAAGTATTGTTTATGATTAATAAGTCTACAGCATCGAGAAATTTGTTTACACTTCATCACCTAAGCAGAACTGTCATCCTTGACTTCTTTCAGTTCTCTGCAGTCTTGTGATGGTTGTAAATCCCTCAAGAGTGTCATAACTCTGAACTTTAAGTATTTGATGATTTCATAGGATTTGTACAGCACTGATGTGAGTGTCCAGCTGATTGAATAACAGTAAATTTATTCCATCATGGAATTATGACAAAGAAAAGTTTATAACAGTGAACAGAACAGATGAACCTGATAACTTTTAAATAGGATTGAAAATGAAGGAAAAAAGGTATTCAAAAGGAAATACTTTAAAATAATACTTTTAAATACTTTTTAAATGGAATTTTTTTTTTCATTTCCTGCCAAGAAACTCTAAAAATAAAGCCTGTACAAATATGAAGTTGGTTGTCAGTATTGGCATTATGTTGCACACTGTTATAATGCAAGAAAATCTATTGTATCTTCTTTGAGCTAGTTGCTGAGTTTCCTTACTGTTTTAAAATACCATCAAGAGAAAGAATGTTGAGAACCTTGGAAAAAAGCAGACTGGGGAAAATGGGAGCTTTTTCCATTGCCTTCAATACACTCCAGAAGCAAACTGACTTGGCTGGCCTTAATATTAAAACTTGGCTTTTTGTTCCATCATTTCCAGTCATATCTCTGATCTCCATAGATTTAGTCAAAGGATCTCAGGTACAAGTGTTCTCACTGAAGCTGCAAGACAAATTTCACTTTGGTGCACAGTCTAAGGGAGGAAATTACTACCAAGCATTTGGTTTGAGCGCACAAACACAACTGAACTTGTGGACAGACTTTCTTTGACAGTGATTGCAGCATGATGTAGAGAATCATTCAGTTTTCAGACAGGTAGATGCACTGACACTCTCAGCCTTTCCCCAGCCCAGAAAACTAAATACAGGCCACTTCATCCTGATGCTTTGCTGTGATGGCAATTTTGCATAGCTCATATTTGCACTTCTCTGAGCACAGACTAACTGCTGAATTTAATGGTAAAGTTATGTGAGTGCCACTGCAGGTACTTTGAGCAAGGGATAAAAATGAGATTTTACTAAGTAATGTATTAACATATAATAATAAAGTACCACTGAAACAATCTCTTGCCTGGGTTCAGCTGCTGCTATTGTTTATAATCTCTATACCTTTGCATTGCACATCTGCTTGGGGTTTTTTCTTGATAATACTTGGCATTTTGTTAAGAGTATTTGGCATTTCTGTAGCATTTTTCATGTTCCAAGTGTTAATTAAGTGGGTTTTTTTCTTGAGGAATTACTGAAACTATCTGCTTAGCAGACAGTTAGAATTGTCTTAAGGAGAAAGACAGTTGTCTGAGTTCTCTCTGAGAGAGAAGTTGTCTTAAAGAGGAAGTTCTTTCCTCTGGAAAAAAAACACTGGGAATACCTAGGACTTGCTTGGGTTTCTGATGATTTGGGGGATGGAAGTGTCTTGCCAAAAAAAAAAAAAAAAAGTTAATTTAAATAACAGGATGATGTAATTTTCAAGATTCATTTACATTAAACCACTGAGCCAAACCCAATTATTCCAGAATCCTAATTGTGACACCTAACATACTTCCTTTAGCAGTGTTTATATTTTGTGTAAAGCAAGGACCTGTGATTATGATCTTGATTTGGTACCTGATAAATGTAACCACAAGCAAATGAGGAGGCAGCTCACTTGATTAGATGATCCCCAAAATTGTACCATTCACAATTTCTTCAAAACAAACCAAAATCCTACTGTACAGCAACAGAAAACTTGGAAAATTGTGCTACACTACTGTACCTATCTGATTTTTTAATGCAATATCTTTCCATCTTTAAACTGTCAGATCTTTTAATGTGTTGTTGGAACCAGGTTTTATGTCTGATGATGGGTATGTGTCTTTTTGCCAACCACAAGGCTGGTACTGATCTTTCTTTTAAAGGTACAATTTCTCTAGAATGTGCCCTACTCTTTGCTCCTCTCCTCCTGTTTTTCCTGTTGATGTTTCATGTCACCAGAGGAAAAAAGACAATGTGACAGTCTTAGAGTGATAGACAAAGGACCCTCTGGGTTGCAGTGTAGAAGTAAGTATTTAGAGTAAAAATAATTCCTTGTTCTATTGCTGGAGTGGTCTTTTGGTAGAGATTACAGAGTCTGGTAAATTTGAAGACGTACTAATACCAAATAAAGAAATTATATCACCAACAATCTAAATTCTCATGTTTTGTGAATTCAAACGCAAAAGTTTTTTAGAGCACTGAGAAAGAAATATCTCTCAAGGACTTCACTCAAGTCTTATCCAGGACCCACTGAGGCTCAGCAGGAAATTCACCCATGTCTCTTTTGGCACTGCAACAGCACTCAAAAATTAAAGTTTAAGATAAAGTTTACATAAACTTAACTACATAAAGTTAAGATAAAGCCGCAGAGCAGAAATACAGTGATGCGATTTCAGGCTAAGTGAAGTTGCTGCACTGCTGTATTTAGAATCATATAGGACAGTATTAAACTTCAAACGAGTATTAAACGTTTGCAGTTCCAGCATCAAAAATCTCAGAATTCTTCCAAGATTGTTTCAGAAATTTGCATTTTTTTCAAATGAACCACAGTTCTTCCACAAGCTACAAATTGAGATGGAATAACAGAAGTTTTTTTAAAGGTGAATTACTTCTAATGGGATTTGGGTGCCCAAACTGTTTGGAAATCTCAGTCAATATTCTTTGCATTAGCAGCATATGGTCTTAGTATTTTGAAAAAGACATTACACTTACTCAAAAGTTTATTTCCAGTGTGAGCATTCAGACAGTACACTGGATTTTTCAATATCATAAACAGCTGAAAAAAGACACCAGTCAATCCACCAAACCTTATATCTTAGTGCCTTTTGAAAGGCTTTTTAATATGATGTAGATTCAAATTCAGAGTGGCGAAGATATTATATCCTAAAAAATTTATTCCCATGTCAGAAGTCAAAAGATGTTTATAGTTCCAATGGGCACTGAAAAAAGTTGAACGCAATCAAAAGCTCCAGAGTGGTTTTACTATTCTTATTTTTATTACTAATACTATATCTAAAGCAAAGACTATAGAAAAGTGTGAAGAAAAAAAAAAAAAGATTTACCGGCTGCCAGATCGTCTCCCAGTTTGGCAGCTGATCAGTCATTTCCAGTTTTGCTCTGTCTTTTTTTCCCCCTTTCCTCTCAGCATACACCACTGCAAAACACAGCAATTGTAAAGAACGAAGTGAAGGAAACATAATTCTAGCCAGCCAGAAACATGGACCAGATCACATAGGAAGATCGTGGAAGAAGAGAAGGAGAAGTATACCTCTGAGACATACAACTTGTGTCCTTAAAAGCAACATTAAAAAGCAGAGGCCCTTTTAAAACTCATGAACACTGAAATGATGACAATCTGACTTGGGCTTTCTCCGCATATTCAGATGCTGCTTACAGGTACATCAGCATCTTCTGCATCTGCCAACGGAAGTGTATCATGTTACACAGCATTTACAACTCAAAATATGGATTTCAAGACCTCATGATCTGGACAATTTACAAAGGGATAACCATCAGCAGCTGAGCTATATGTGGATGTCAAGACTTTATGTCATAATTATTACCCTTCTAGTGTCCAAACAAACCAGTTGCCTCTTTACAAGAAATAACAAGCGTCCAACCTACACCAGACAGACATAGGACATTTGGGAAGCAGAGAAAACATAGCAGCATTATGTCCTCTTCTGATGACTTTTATCAGCAATAATGTTTATTTGTTTAGCAGGGACCTTATCTGCATTAGAGCACTCAGCAGCTGTTCTGGTATGTGGTCTCTGGGCAGCTGCCCATGAGCCCTATGGCTCGAGGTGGCACAGGAGTCTCAGGTTCACTTCCCCGCCCTTCCTGGGGTTGCTTCCAAGCACACACCACCGCTTCTAGGAGAAGGCCCTCTGCCTTATATTGCGGCCATCCAAGGGTGAAGTCCTTCACTCCCTGCTATTGACACCATTTCATGTTACATTATTTCCCATTTCACTGGGAAATAAATATAGTTGCTATGGCAAGTGCCTGTTTCTGAGTGAATCCATCTCACAGGGTCCCTGTCTCTGTCCACACTGTTGTTTGAAACTCTTTTCAAAGCGAGGACAGACAGAGGTGAGAAACCACTGCCACCTACAGAAGTATTTTTCCAGTTCTTCGGTTTAGCCACAAATTAACAAAATAGCAAGTTCTTGTTCATTCATGGCTTTGCTAAAAAGGGGCTGCATGGATCTGTCCTTGGCCAACCTGCAGAAGGCTTCTGAAACAGAACCACTTCATTCACAGCTTTCTTGCAGGAATTAACCCATCAGCTCCTCAACCATCTCCAATTGGGTGCCAAGCGTCCCTCTGAAAGAGCTGCAAAGAGCAAAATTGCAGAAGGCAGTGCACTAAAGTGCAGGGGGCAGATCGGTTTTTGCTTTTTGACTAAGCTGATGCTTTCATGGCTGTGAGCAAATCATTTAATCTCTGGTTTTGGTTTTGTTTCTAGAAATTTTTCTATTAAGACTGTTTTTCAGGGAGATAGTGTCTCTCAGCAAGTGCAGCACCTTCACTGGTTACAGTTTTAGGAACTGTTTGGCATTGGCTACAATTTGACCTCAGAATCTATACAATACTTTGGGAATGGATCTGTTTGTTAGACATTAAAATGATGTTAAATTCTAAAATACATGGAACTTTTAAAAACAGATTGGATAAAATAAGAAGGAATAATATATACTTGTTCAAATATGCACAATCATTTTCTCTAACTTCGTTTTTTTCTCTCTGTTAAGCACTTTGTGATAAAATATATTGTAAACAGATCAACATTAATATTCCATTCACATTTTTAAGTGTTAATAACCTTTTTCCATTTTGCAAATAAAAATGGCTTATAAAATCTTTCAGATTAAGAGATAAGGATGCTCAGCCTCACAGAAAACATTTGGTTGGTTGATCTAGCATTAACAATTATGTTAAGGAAACAATTTAACAGCCACAAAACACAACCTTGTAAGCATTAAGCATAAGTGTTACATATTTCTACTATAATTAAGTTCCAAATAAAATATTGCTTTATTAGTACATAATAAAAATAAATAATGAATCCTATTCTTTAACAAACTAAGATATCACAAATACTAGGGGAGGAAGGAGAGTTCAGATTTACTACCCACCATTAAGATTGGAAGCTTTCTGACATTAAAATTAGCTGCAGCGTTACTTAATTGGAACAGTAGCTTGAGAAGGAATATCTTGTGTTGATAATTTTTATATTATAAAATACATGTTTCACTATTAACAGAGAACAGCAAATTTTAAACAATTACATTTGAGTTGCGGGCAAGGGCTCTAAAAGTCTGATTTGGGAAGAGAAAGACAAATCCACTGTTCTCCCCAGTTTTTCTTCCTTCTCACTGAGAAAATCCTGAAAGAAAACACCTGACAAAAAAAAACTAAAACCCAACAGTATTAAAATCCAATATACTTATAGATTCAAATAAAATTACTGCAGTCTTTAAAAACCAATAATGTAGACAATCAATCCTTGAATTTTCTTTTATGTAGTCTTGAGCACTTTTTCTAAGACCTGAAGTTATGCTGATGGCTATAATTTCCCAGGGTCAGCCCTGGCCCTATTCCATCCCCTGAAGTTACTCATCCTCCACAGTTCCTCAGCCATCATCTCTAATGGCTCAGCCATCACCTCAGCCAACCGTCTAAGCACTGTAGACTGGATTCCATTAAGCTCAAAATAGTGTAAAAAACATAGTTTCACTTTACAGTTTTCCTACAGAAGTGATAGAAGATAAAACAGAGTTGGACAAAACCGTTTATGAGTAAATATTCCAAGGCAGACCAAAAGCTTTGTCCCAAAATGTACAGAAATATAGAAATAAAGGATTCCTAAAAATGCATGGTTCAGCTCCTAAAATGCATATAGTAATATATTTTATGTTATAGCAAAGACTATAAAAAAAAAATCAGGTAAGTTACATTAAGCTACAATGATATAAAGGTAAATTGTTAAGTGTAGAAGGTTTTCTATGGTTTAGCTTACAAGATTTTCAAATTTTTGTTGTTTGAAGGAGGAAGTGAAAACAACAGAAACAAATTTAAGAAGTCTTGACTATGAAAGTTTTCGTAGTTAGTGATTCTACACTGAGAATGATTAATCTTTGTACAGAAGATATATGTTTTAATTTAAGTAAGTGTTGCTTTGGCTTCTTTAATTAACCAGAAATCCATAGCACTGATTTTAAGCATGTCCACTTTCACAGGATACCATGTTGAGTCTGATCTGCTTGACACCCATGCTCTAACACAATATAAGATTTAAATTGTAGGAGCTTCACACCTGTATGAAAACCATCTCACTTACCACATGTGGCAGAACCTGACCTTTGGGCTCAGTTCAAATCCTCCTTTTTGGATATTTTTATATGAACTACGGTTTATGTCAAGGAAATACTTGTGGAAAGGAAAAGAAGCAAAAGTGCTGTGAATGCTCATTTAAATATAGACATGTGAGAACATTTGCACCAGTATTCTCTCAGCAGTGTGGGAAAGCTTTCTCCAGTATTCATGCAGCATACCAAAAAAGCTATCATGGATGTTTTGTGAAAAAAGAGAAAAAAAAAAAAAAAAAAAAAAAAAAAAAAAAAAAAAAAAATCTCCTTTCCTCTTCTTCATAACTCTTAAATTGGACAGCATGTGACAGTGGCAATAGCATGCCAACTAGTATGTGAGCTGTACATGGACTAAATGAGACACATGTTTCTGACCACTGCAGGGCTTCCTTATGTGGATTCTACAGGCTTTCTGGGATGTGTGTATCATAGAATTGTAGAATGGTTTGGGTTGGAAGGAATATTAAAGATCACCTAGTTCCCACCCCCCTGCCATGGGCATGACACCTTCCACTAGCCCAGGTTGTTCAAAGCCCCGTCCAACCTGGCCTGGAACACTGCCAGGGAGGGGGCAGCCACAGCTTCTCTGGGAAACCTGTGCCAGTGTCTCACCACCCTCACTGTAAATAATTTCTTCCTAATATGTAATCTCAATCTACCCTCTTTCAGTTTAAAATCATTATTCCTCATCCTATCACTACACTCCTTGATCAAGAGTCCCTCCCCATCTTTCCCATAGCCCCTTTAAGTACTGGAAGGCTACCATAAGTTCTCCCAGAGCCTTCTCCAAGCTGAACAACCACAACTTTCTCAGCCTGTTCTCATAAGGGAGGTGCTCCAGACCCCGACCATCTTCATGGCCCTCCTCTAGGCTTGCTCCAACAGGTCCATGTCCTTCTTATGTTGGGTGCTCCAGAGGTGGACACAGAACTGCAGGTGGGGTCTCACGAGGGCAGAGTGGTGGGGCAGAATCCCATCCCTTGACCTGCTGCCCACAGTGCTCTTGATGCACCCTAGGATACAGTTGGCCTTCTGGACTGCAAGTGCACATTGCTCGCTAACAGTCAGTTTTTCACCCACTAATACCCCCAAGTCCTCTACAGGGCTGCTCTCAACCCACTCATGGCTCAGCCTGTATTTGTGTTTGGAATTGCCCTGACACATGTGCAGGACCTTGCAATTGGCCTTGTTGAACTTCATGAGTTTTGCACAAGCCCACCTCTCCAGCCTGCCCAGGTCCCTCTGGATGGCACATCCCTTCCCTTCAGCATGTCGACAGCACCACACAGCTTGGTGTTGTTGGCAAACTTGCTGAGGGTGCACTCAGTCCCACTGTCCATGTCACCAACAAAGATGTTAAACAGTGCTGGCCCCAACATCAACCCCCTGTGGAATGCCGTTTGTCACTGCTCTCCACTTGGATATCAAGCCGTTGACCACAACTCTTTGAGTGCGACCCTCTAGCCAATTCCTTATCCCCTGAGTGGTCCATCCGTCAAATGAATACCTCTCCAATTTGGAGACGTATGATATGTGTGGGACCCCAACAGGACTATATGGGATGCCTCCATATATCTGCCTATTCCACCAATCGGTTTCAAACACAGTTGCCCATTTGTACCTCCCACATGCAGATTCTGAGAGAATCCAATACAGAAAACATGCTCTGCCAACAGTTCTCCAACTTTCTGCTGGTTCTAAATGTCTACAATGGCAGCTCCTAAACTATAGTCCACAGCCAGAGTCACATCTGGTGAGCTGGTCCACAGAGTGATGCCACTTTTATCACATTTTTAAATAAGTAACAATGATAAGGGTGCATGATGGTTTGTGGGAAAGGTGTGGTGTTGGCATGGGTCTTCACCCCTGCTCTCCTGAAAAAAAACATTCCCCCCGTCTGTGTTGATGAATGGATCTAAAGGACCCACATCAGAATGCAATGCTGGGTTTCATCCCAGGAAGTATTTTTTCCAGAGACCCGAGGGATGTGCTTCCTCTGAATCTGTCTGCACTTACATGCCAGTACACCCTCATTGAACAGCAAATGGAAATGTCTTGATGGAATGCACCGACAGGGAAAGCCTACAGTGGTGGTTTGAGCTGGCTCACTCAGTACATACAAATTCATTATCATCTGAGTATGTGGAGTCCAACAAATCAAGTCCAGAGTTAAAATATCTAAGAAGGCATTATAGACACCAAACAAATTAACAGACATAATCAGCCAGATCATCAGCTGGTATAAGTTGGCAGAAATCCACTGCAGCTACATAAGTTTTGCAAAGCTAACCTGAATTATGCCAGATGAAAGACTCAGTTTATTTTTTTCTGCCATTGTGCGCATGGAATAACCTGGGTATCTTAAGCTTTTCTTATTTTTTTCCACTTTTTATTTTTGTATGAATCTTGTCTTTATATACACAGACATGCAAATAAATTAAAGGGTCAGTTCTCTATCCATCTGCTCTACAGCAAACCATTTGCTGCTCTTTAAATGACAGCTGCTTGGCCCAGGAACAAGTTTGGCTGCCACTGTGCAACACACGTGTGTTCTGCTGGCACAGCAGCAGAAATCCCCAGCTCCTCACTGCCCTACCTGGTCCCAATCAGTCTGTGCCCTGCCCCGGCACCTCACTCTGGGGGAGCAGGGCTGTGGGACATGCAGGAGGTAACAGAGTCGGGTGTCACTGAAGAGTTCCCCTGAACATTTCCACTTGTTCGTTTTTTCCCTGTTATTAGTAGCAAAGACAGGAGGTCCTGGTCTAAAAACATGCTTATGTTACAAAATAAGAATAGCATAAGAATCACCTTAACATGCCTAGGACTAGTTCATAATTTCAGATTTAGGAAACCCTAAAAGCTCTACGAAACTCTAGCAATGGTGCCCACAAAAGGGGGCTTATCAAATTTCTGCATTAGGAGTTTGCCACTAAGTTTTATTAATTAAAATTATCTGCTCTCACCCTCGTGAATTAATAAAATGTGTCTGGTATTTATTGCAATATTACAAGCCATGGTTGTTATGAAAACATAGTTGCTAGGATACCTTCATTATTTCATCCTTATGTTATACTGGTCTACAAATCAATGAAGAAAAACTCAAGCTACTTCTCAGCACATCTTTGCACGTTCTTCATCCCTCATCTTGTGTGACACTCTGCACATTTGCTTTTGAACCACAGCTCAGGAAACAACAGAGTGACCACTTCAGTTTGCAAACCATAGTAATGGTGCAACTCTCCTACTTGGCCTTTTCTTGTCTTTGTTAGAGGACAGAAAACCAGATGTCTTTACATCCAATATTTCTCCACTGAATGGACCTGAAAAAATAGTTTTTTGAGGGGCAATTTCACAAGTCTATGCTATCCATCCATTATCCTTTTAAAACTTTTTATCGCACAACCTCAGCAGTATAATGCCTATTCAAAAATGAGATCCTGCAAAATTATATATTTCTCAAGGCAGTTATCTAATAAAGTACATGAGTTATTCTCATTAGGTATGAGGAGGCAGCCAAAGCTCTGGAAATACTCAGTCCCAGAACTGAATTTATTTGAAAGTCTGATGCAATCTGATAGACTACAATGGAAACTCACCTTGGATACACATGCTAAGCATTACCCTCTGCAGAAACATAGAGCATGTGCAACAAAAAACTCTTGACACTTACAGTCTAAATGGAAATTAAGTAGGAAGCAGGAACTATACAGACTTTCTGTTATACTGAATTTCACAAGCAAAGCAGACTGAGCACCCTTCACATTATTCCCAGAGTAGGAATGGGAAGTGGGAAAATATTCTGGTTGACCAGCAGTTAGTGAACACTGAGAGACAGAGAATAAACAAAAAACGTATCTGCATATCAAGCTCCTATTTTTTTTTTACAGTTTGATCAAATATAATGTGATGATCAAGTGAACAAACAGAACAGCTACTGACATTTTCAGACAGATCACCACATCTAAACAGCTGATCTATAAATAGTCTGCTCACTGTATTGCAGCACATGCTGACCACACAGATGTGATCTTGCAAAGCAAGTACCAGAGACTGTACACAGCTGTTTTCACTTGGTTAATGCCTGTGTGGTCTTTCCTCCAGGACAAAGAAACACACTCTTTTTTTTTTTTTTTTTTTTTTTTTTTTTTTTTTTTTTTTTTAATGCAACTCCTACTGCAGGGACTAATAGATTTTATATATTAAATAGGTTAATTTTGTCCTAAAAATGATCAGTGGTTCAATAAGCAAATAAAGGCTCTCAAAAAACCAAAGTAGTTTGCATAAAACATTAGGAAAATATTCCCAAAGAAATTTCAAAATCTATTAATGTTAATATATTAATGATTTGACATGATTATGTATGATTTGTTGGACACAGAAGCATGCTTAAGCAGAGAGCAGGAACACCTACGACTGCTTGAGAGGCAGTTGCTACATCCAGGAGCCTGACTTTTCAGGGTGCATTGTGTTAAGAAGTACTGAGCACTCGGCTCTCAGTGAAACCCTGGGGAGCTGAGGACGACCAGAGTTTGCAGATGTGCAGAGCATTGCAGAAGATGCTCAGCATTTAACAGGTCTGGGAACCATGGACCAAACAGTGGGTGATGTCAGTCTCCTAAGAAACCTTGAGAACAATGGTTTCACTTTTCCCATGCTGTACAGGAGCTGCTTTAACACCCCTCTGTGTCCATGCTGATGCTTGGCTGTTTTCTGTGGAGGGAAAACAGAGCCTCACAAGAAGAGCCCCATGAGCCCTTCTGTGCTCAGGGCTCTTGCTGCGGTGTCATCAGATCCGTGGTGTTCAGTGATGTGCTCCCTTCTGCCAACGAGTCCCACCGCAGCAGCTCGGTCTGTCATGAGCTACTTCTGAGCAGCTGCACAGCCTGTGTAAGTGTCCCAGTAAGCCCATGCCCACTGCATACTAGGAAGGGGTTCTGATGTAGCTGACTTTCCTCCTAAGTCATGGCAGAGGAAAACTGCTGATCCCTGAGCTGTCAAAGACCAAAGCTCTGCTCTTCTATATGGTTGCACACTCCCATCCTTCACTACATGTAACAGCAGAGTATGCTCATTTTATATGTACATGTGACAGACCTGGGGAGAAGGACATGATAAAAACTTCATTGGCTAGCAATTAGCATGTCTATCTCCTAAATGATGAAGTCATGAGCAAAATATGTGATCTCAAGCAAGTGCTGATTACAGTTCCTTCAATGTAAACGAACTGCACCCATTACATTGATTTCTTTACAACATTCCACTTCTTCCACTGTTCTATGTGTGCTCTTTATTCCATTTGTATTAGGACATTGTCTTTCATTGTTGTGTTCTCTGCCCTTCTCTTATAATCAACTCTTCTACCTTTTGTTTATGTCATGCCCATTCTTCTTTCATTAGGCCTTAATTATAGCCTGTGTCTATAACTTTCTGCCTTTGGCTGTTTATAGAATTGGTTTTCTGCCTCACTCACACATACACTTCACTCCTACTCTTTGTTAGATCTCAACTTCTATACAGTCACCACCTTTTGAAAGTGCAAAGCAGGACAATTAGTCATTGTAACAAGTTTTCCAAGGCTGGAAGGTCACATTACAACTCTTAAACTTCAGTGGTTTAGATGTTTTGAGATGCAATGTGAAAAATGTCTTTGATCTTTTATTTGCCTTGGTAAACTTTTTATGGGGCAATCCATTTACCTAGTCCATTAGAGATCTCAATAAAATATTCTGTGCACAAAAATACTGCACTTCACCAATTACGTATATATCTTTGCTCAGTAAAATTTACACTTCAATGCAAAGGTCTAAAGTATTTTATGAATACAAATTATTTTAAACTCAAAGCCCACCATTGCAGCAAATTAGTCACTAACTTATTTTCTCAGTACTTTTAATCCATGGTATTAAGCATCCAATTTTGAATGTCATGCCTCCCACTTACAAAAATGAAGTCTTAAACCTGATAAGTGTGTAGTTGCTGGAATAGAAAATATGAGTTAGCTACTTGTACAAGAAGCCAACCAGCTCCAATGTATCTCTGGTCAGCTGTTACCCCATTTGTATGCCCAGCTAGTCCCGCAAAGGTGTCTGCAATTTGCACACACCCCATTCTAAAAGACCAGACTTCAGAGATTAATGCAAACTCACAACCCAAGCCAAGGCTGGAGCTGGAGTCACCAGTTTGGACTCCTCATTCCCAGATACAATATATACATTAAAAGTGTAAATATATACATGATACTGGCAGTGTCATCTTCTCTCACATCCAAAATTATCTGCTTTTGAATTCTAGACAGCAGAAAGGAAATTCCTGGCAATTACAAAACTCTGGACCCTCTTGATGATGGCCCCTTTGAACTAGCTCAGCTCCTTCTGTTTGTGCCACTTCAGCGACATGAAGTAACCACAAAGGCAGCTTCACTGCTCAGGGAAGGTTCCTCTCCCAGACTGAGGACCATCTTCTCACAGTCAGTGTAAGAAGCACAGAAATGGGCAGAAACTGAATTATGTCTTCTCAGAGTATAGGAAAAGTAGGGTTTCACTTCTCAAATGATCCTAAGGGCTAACCAAGGATCCTAGGACTGGAAGGAGCAAAGTGGGGCCAGTGTGGAAGAAAATTTGCCATTCCTGTCACTACTATGAACAAGGGGAAGGTAGGGGTAGGGACTGGTACTAGCAGGAGGATCCACTCACCTTCGGCCCCTTCAGTAGTCACCACAGCCCCAGACATCCAGGCCCTTTCCTGTTGGCAGCACCCATGGCAGGTCTAGACAAGAAGTCAGGAAAGGCAGGGCTATTTTACTGCCTCAGCAATCATTTATTGTAGGCAGCTGCCTACCATGTTTCTTTGGCAAGTTAGATGTGAACAGAAGGACAATGCAGCCTCAGACGAACATCTGCTGACATCTTTAGAAGCCAGTTCATATCTGAGTAACACACTGCTAGTCCAGGGATTAAAGAATTGTTGAGGTGGCATAAAGCTATCAACCCTGTTCTGCACCAAGTATCATTTGTCTCAGCCCAGGAACACAGACCCATTTTCCTTTCGCCTTCTCAGTCATGGAGTCAATCAGATACTTTTTTTCCCTTTCTTCCCTGTCTCTCACTTTTTGCCTTTGCTCCACCATCATGCCACCACTTCATCACAGGTCTATTTTCCTCCCTTCTCCACCTTCACATGTTTGCTCTCCAGCTGGGCCTCCATGTCACCTCCCTGTCTCTGGCCACTGTCCCTCAGTGCCCTGCGAGCGAGCTCATCCACCCTCCATCCTCCAAGGGATTGCAACCCTCCCCGGTGGTGAGCGCTGAGCATACAGCAGGCTTTGCTTGGTTGACTTTTCTGCCTGATTTCAGACTTGTTCTTGTCTATCTCTGCCTTCTCTGTTGCTGCAACCTTTTCCCTCACCTGAGGTGCCCCCTTCCCCCTCCCTTCATCTCCTGCCTGAAAGCTCAGTGACAGAGACCGTTTCCATAAGCCACCTCCTTGCTAGAGGCAACTATATGCATTGCTATTCACTTAGTTCACATTCCCCACCTCTTTCCTCCTTCCCCTGATACTGCAGCATTTGACCTGCATTATAAAGATGTGTTGGCTGCAAAAGGAAATACGGTGACACCAGCAATCATTTAATTGGTTGGGTGAGAGAATGAACTGCAATTATTGTATATGCTCAACTAATTTTAGGAGGCAGGGATCCTATGGAAAAAATGATATCTCTGAGGGTCACAGCAATTCACAGTGTTAGTGACTTAGATTCATGTGAGACTTTTATTCCTCGCGCTGACAGCATCATAAAGTTTTACAAACACAGATTTACTCAGAAAACAAAAGGAAATAACAGCAGCCTAAAAAAAAAAAAAAAAGTCTATTAAGCAATGTAACTTAACAGGTATAGCAGTATCAGTGACCTAACTCTGCTATTTAAACCATGAAGATGTTGTGGTCCTGGAGAAACTAAACAATTCCCTGGCAACAGTAAGCAGCAGCATGAGGCCATTAATTGAAAGCCTAGCTATGGTCCTGCAGTACACATTGTAATCCCACTAGGCATCATGTAAAATTATTTTTATGAAGTCAGAAAAGGATTTGAAAAGCTTAGAACCACAGGATGTAAATCTAAAATTACAGGGTGAAATTTTGCGATAGTTCAGATACTACATAAACACAATTTTTAGACTTTTGAACCTACTCTCTGCATTACATTGATGGTATAGGAATGGATGAACACATTGATTTCAGGGCTTAAATTCATGTTCTCTGAAAACAGAAAACAAAGCTCAGATTTAATTTAAGGAGATCATTCTCCGTTGCTGTGAGTACCACAGGTGAGAATATGTATACTGGAATTATCTCCAGTCCTCTTCAGTGACAATATCCCTGCGTGGAATACAGGAATTGCTTACACTCAGAGGTAACATCAGCATTTTATTTAATATAGAATGAGTCTGATCTCTGTCAATTTCTGATGGGATGTAGTCAGGAGAAAGATCTGGAAAAACATACCAGTATATATCAAATCTGTTAAACAGATTTTCATCTGCACCTTCCCCTCCAACTCTTCCCAATAGTACTAAAATATTACTGATTAGATCTTTGGAGAAAATTTCAAGTACTGCAAGTGGCATTACTAAAATGTGTTAAGACAACTAAACAAATCATCAAACTTATATCAACAAACACATACTGTGTCTGTATCTGATACAACAAGAGAAGTAGAGAGGTAGAACAAGCAGTGGAGTACCTGTGATACAATGGCATGCGATGGGTGATAAGCACTGTTCTCAGGCATTGCACTGCAAAAGCAATAGAAGGACACTCATTATTTTATACATATTATGTTCTAAACAAATATTTTATTTCCAAATTTAAGTAATGTCAATGCAAACATTACTCATTCTGGAAGTCTGTTTAGATTTGCAGAAGACATTGTTGATTCTGAATGCTATGCACTAAAATTGATTTTTTTTTTTTTTTGTGCCTCAATATGCATTCTTTTAGTTTTATTATGTCTGCACGTATATCTAGAACACTGGAATGATGCATAACGTGCCATCTCATGCAATTAGGATCTAGGACATGAAAGGCTTGTTCAGTACAATGTTCCATGGCATACTGTCCAGGAGATCTAATCATGAGTTAACTCCAAAGCACAGACATATGTCTGATTGCATGAGTACAGAGGATTGCAGCATGATCTAGTCCATTTCTTGATCCTTATCTCATTCCCCACCATGGTCTTGAACACAACCTTTCCCCACCCGCACACTTTCCTCTGGAAATGAGTTTTGACCCTGGTCTTACATCTTTTCTGACCTGGAAAAAGTGCACAGCATCTCCCTGAAGGACAAGTTCTTTAACTCCTGAACCTTTTGGCAACCATGGGTTTGTGGTAAAAACTTAGAAGTCTTACCCCAGTAGTATTGATATAACATGAGGAAATGTGCTTTCAAAAGTCAACACAGATCATCTATCCAGCTCCACCCTTACTCAGTTTCTCTCTGCTGGGTCCCCCACATGAGGCCTCTTCACAGTTACTGAGACACTGCTCAGTCCCAACCCTGATGGTGATTTCTTTTTATCACATCATCTTTCTGGTGCAGACTCTCTGTATGTAACATATCGAGGTACCAGGATTTAAAAAGAGATTATCTGTACAGGCTTATGCCACCCTTTTCCCATTCATTTGGAGCTTCTTGCTGAACTAAAGGTACCCTTTATATCATCCAGGAGACATGCCACTGAGTCATCTATCCCATTATATGACCCCTCTGACACTCATTCAGCTGAAGAGGAACTCTATGCAGGGCAAAAATGAATCTCAGTCCCACCCTCATAAAGATCCAGCATATCCTGGGACCTGGTGTGCATGTATTTATTGATACAGTAATCACAGCCAGTCACATTCTCTTTCTGTGTATTTAATGGAGACATTATTATTCTGCCCCCTTTGCCTCATTATAATAAAATCCTACCTTGGATTTAATAACTAAAATAAATCTGTTTGAGTCAGACCAAGAGCTAAGTTAGTATTCTTCCTAAGGACCATCTTAGCTATGCAATGGAGAGATGACACTCTACATCAGCCAACATATGATAACCTATCTTTAATTTCTCTCTGCTCTGGTGCTATTATCTCTCCTCTGCCACAGCTGCATACTGCTATTGTCAGTGGTAAAGACAAGACATCTCTAATTAGAGGGCAGGATAAATTGCTTTTATCTACTTTTAACATGCTTTTACATGGCACCTGGTACACAAGTCTTAGCTAGGCAACGATAATTTGAAAAGCAAATCATTGCTTGGAGAAATATGATACATTTTAAAAAGAAAATTAAATGTATAGAATAGCAGAATCAACATATTGGAGATTGCTGAGCTTTAAAGCTGTCAGAAGTCTTGTATTCTTATGTTTTATATTGAGTTAAAATAAGCAATCACAGTCTATATACCCAGCAGTTTCTCTCCCTCTGTCTTTCTGGATGATCCAAAGAGCAAGCTGTGATTTTGGAACTATACATGCAACACAGCAAAGACACCCTTGCCATGCAGCAACTCTGTCTTCTTTGATGGTAAGTCCAACTGAACAGTTTTAAAACATGCTCTACAGGATCAGCATTGACTCATGCAGATTTATCCCTGGAATAGACCCATCCTGTACAGTACAAGTCCATATTACTGCTTTATACCATGCTTAACAAAAAGAAAATTAAAAGAAAACTACAAATGTACAATGACAAGCATTTAACTCTGGAGAACACGACTTATTAACACGATTCACCTGTTCTATTGACCCACCTGTTACAGAAAATCAACAAACTAGCTACTAAGGTCCAAAAATTACTGATCTTTGGCTGACAGCAACCATCAAACGTCAGTCAAAAATTTCAGCTGTCCATTATCTCTCTGAGTTCAGTTCACATACCTGGGAGTGCATGACTGCTGTACTAAAACCACACTGTTCAATCTCTTTGCTCATCATCAGAAAGTATCAAGTGCTGTTCCATGAAAGGCACCGCTACAGAGACATACATTCTTTATCATGCACTGTCAGTTGGCTTCATCTTCACTAGCAGAGTCAAGCAGAACTCATACTTCTAACACATCCTCCAGGCTTTTGATTACACTTTCTTAAAAATCTGTTAAGCTTGTCTGATTGTTAGGAGCTTTCTGAGATGTAAAACTTCATAGATCCAAATGGTGACTGGGCCAAATTATTTTATTTGCTATTTACTGCAACTTAGCAGTTTGGAAAGTCTATAGAAACATCCAAGAGTGACAGCTTGCAGAGAAAAGCTCAGTAGAGCTTCTGCTGTTAGTTTAATGAAAGGGAAATCTCTTTGCCTCCAGACTATGATTTCTGGCCCAATTTTCTCCTGTGGTGGTGTGCACATTACTAAACGTGCTCACAGATCTGTAGTCTGCAACATGCACCAGTTGCTGCCCGTCAGAATTCCAAGTACAATGCTGGTAAAACAGGGTCGGGGAAAACACCCCAGACTGGAACAGAGCTTTAGTCATACTGGATGAGATTCCATTTAATGATAAAGCTATAAAGGATCTTGCTTTCCCTAGCTCATTTAATGTAAATGTCCTGCAAAGAGAAACCACTTTTCTCTGTTGTCTTTAATGTACAGCTAGGTAGCCTTTTATTCAGCCTATTATTCATTTCTCAAAGCCTCCATAAACCATGAGAGATGGTGTGCATGCAGAGTCATTGACCAAAGCAGCAGGAGTACATCAAGTGATGGGTGATGGGAGAGGCAACATCATAGCGATGATGCTCTAAGGCAGTAAGGAAGGATTTGCATGGAGAGTGAGTCTAATACCCTTGATGATACTTAGGAAAGAGACACAAACTTTGGGCAACAAACCTTTTTTTCATCTTCAAAAAGAAGGAATAAACTTCAAGAACAGGTTGAGCAAAATTGCCCCAGTGATAACCTATGTTAATGTATGAGGCAAGAAATGCCTGACTAGGATATCTTAGCAAATACAATGTGCAGAGCTGATGCTGAGTAAAACTATCAAGTGTAGGTGACAAGATACTTAGTGTTTAATGACTCACAAATCACAAAGCTGCAAAAGTGCAATTGCAATTTAATTACCTGTCTCTAATACAAACAAAATATTTTAAAAAACAGCTGAAGACCATAACTTCGATTAGAAAGTCAAGCACTTGTAAGTTAGAAAATGCAATTTTCTGTCAGTAAGTTTTGTAACAAGGTCTCTGATAACCTCATCACAAGCCATTTTTGAATGGTATCCTGGTTTCACTTAGGGCACAAAGTAGACTGTGCTCACTCAGTTAATGAACAACTACCCATTCTTCTTTCTCCTGTCCCATTTGCAGCCCCCTGATGCACACTATTCAAACAACCTTCTAAAATCAGAATGATTAATATTTCTCCAGTGCTCATCACAACGTTATCCAAATCTTGTTTAATCACACTTATCTTCATAACAACATTGTGAAATGATGAAGCGGCTACTCTTTATGTTTCAGCTGGGAACATGAGGCATAGATAGTAATCCTAAAAGTGTCTACTGATGCTGGGTACCCAACCTGAGACCTGTGACACCCCTTTTTTTGATTAGTTAGCATTATCTTGCTCTTTGTACATTGAAAACAAAGCTATTCTTGATGTCAGTTGGAGCAATGAATTCTGAGCATGCATGAAAAATCTGTCTTGGTTCAAACCCTTTAAAAGGCAAATTAGTGCAGAAGCTGTGCTTAGTATATCTTCTCCAGGATCACCTGGGGATGTGTTGGAGAGGCAAGTATAGAATCTACTTCTTTACCTAGGTATGCAGATATTAGTGCATTATTATACACATACATATACACAAATATATGCACACACATTCACTTTATCAATTGATTTTTACAATGAAGGAGATAAGTTATACTTTTATTAAAGATAATAAGTACCAAATAATAGAAAACAAAGTTGGCAAGAATTTACCACTTAAAATGCACGTAATGTTTGGCGTAACTTACTCTTGCTTTGGGGTAATTCTAAATTATAACTTTTTTTTCCTTGATTCTCAGTTCATGTCTTTTAACATACCAGTATTGTTTTCTTGGAACATATCGCTTCTATTTTTCAGCTGACTTTGTCCTCCTTGAGACATTTATACCCCATGAATACATAAGTGAATAAAAGGATCAGATTAGATGGAGGAAGAAGCAAATTCAGGAATAGATAGCAACAAGCACTTTGCAGTACTTATCATCATCAGTGAATAAGGTCTGCATCTTTCCCAAATAAATAAGCAAACAGAAAACCAATGTAAATACATGGATAACCTCAATGGATTCAGTGCTGCAGACAGAAAAAGTGCTATTTCAGGGCCTTCCAGGAGTAATCCTGACAGAATCTTCCTTGATGGAGGTAAAACATTGTTTTAATTAAAGAATTTTAAGTGCATCTTCCTCACCTGCTTGGACTAGTTTTTATTAAAAATACGTAAAATTGGCTAAGCCCTATTTGAAAATCAGAAGCTGATATTTATGTTAATAAAATTTAATTTATAAATATAATGAAGGGCTTTAATTATTTTCCCCATGTTTGTCATGTTTTAGGATATTGTTTTCCTCCATTAGTACCAGATGCACAGTAAAGACATGTTTATATTTCCTCTGCTTCGAGATATCTAATACATAATACAGTAACATACACATGTAACTTGCTGGTATCTATGTGCCAACCTAAAAAGGCTCATCGTCCTTATTAGATTTAATTAGATCTAGCCACAACTGCCAATTAAGCTGTCGCTTTAATATAGAACCAAAGTGTATGCATCAAATATGCAACCTTAATTGAAATTAGTCAGTCCTTGTTCCTTTTTTTCCTAAAAAATTGTCTTCCTCTAAAGGAAGTATTTATTTTAGTTTTAACTTTTACTAATTCACTGCGAATGCTAAAAATAAAAATAGATAAACGCAAGAAGGAGATATTGTTAGAAAAATTGGAATGTATTATGGTCTGTATTATTTATGAGTGACTAGGGAGACTAGGGACAAGGGGAAGTTTGCACTAACAAAGCAAACCATAGCTTTATATATATATAATCTCTGAAATGCAGAGAGAATATTTGTTCAGTTGAAACACATATAAAAGCAGGCTGAATTACATTTCTAATCAATGCAACATAAAAAAACTTGTGTAAAATCCTGCAATAGGTGAAGTATGATCCAACAGACTGACTTTCTAATGTTAGAGTGATTCTCATGGAAAGTCCACTCTTAGAGACTGTTTCTGGCATGGCAACATATTCGTAGAATAAGAAAAAAATAGCAATTTTGAAAAGTTTGAATTCCATCAATCTAAGCACAGTTCAGATGTATCTATTGACTTTCAATATCAATTTCCAACCTGTATTTGAGCTTTTTAATGGGAGTTAACATGCATGTCTGGCAAAAAAAGACCCAGAAATGCTGACATAAAAATATACTTCCTTCTATATATTACATATTTTAGAAGGCAAATATCTACATTAGCTCTGCTCACAGTGAAATAAGTTGGAAAATAAATAACTGGAAAAAAACCCAAAAATCCAGCTGTTAGTGAAGTTAACAGAAGCCTCACAATTCTTCCTTCTGAGCAGAATAAGGTCTTTGGTTATGAAGTGCTTTCTGAGTTAAAGTGTACATCAAGCTGATGACTCACATTCTTGAAGAGCACTTTCATAAAAAGACAAAAGTACAAGTGCTAAGGTGTCTTTTGCTACTTGCAGATGTGGTGGTGATGCAGTATTGATGCTACAGTTCACACTGACTCAGCTCCTATGTTACTGGCATTATAAGCACTGTGTTCATCTCAGGTGGGACCACTAATCCAGAGATAACAACTTTGGAACTGCTCCAGGCACAGCAAATTTTATACAAATTGCCCTATGATAGAGAAGGCTATATTTATCCATCTTCAACTTCTTACTGAAGAATAATAAAAATTCAGGTCAAACCCATTCCATCAAGACAGGACAAGAGGGTCTTTCTCCTGTCTTTCAGGAGAAGAAGGAAGTATTTCTTTTTTCTTTTGTTCCCTCCCCCTAAATGGCTTCCTCAGATGGAGACACAGGAAAAAGATTAAAAGAAGTGCATAGAAAAAAATTATTTCTGAGCAAGATTTTGAGCCATCTCTCAATTGCTCACATGCAGTCTTATCTAGACATTTACACAAGTGATGGAGGAAAAGGAACAGTGTAAAGTAGACGAGGAAAGGAATGCTGGTTGCATTCAATTTTCAGTCAAAGGGCTATTCATACACTGAAAAATAAAGATTCTCTCTGATAATCTTTTTCCCACATAGTTTGGTATTTAAAATTACTATAATTTTCATTAAGAAAGCTAACTTTTAGGTATAGCAAAAAAAAATTCTAGCCACAAATCTCCATCTTTAGTCTAAAGTTTTATCTTTTCATATTTTACCCCCACTATGGAAGATTTTCTGGACTCCTGGACTGCGAACCTAAACATTTACATATGTACTTGGTTGCTTGGGGTCCTCCCTGTGTGTAAACTGGAGCCATCAAGCACTTTTTATGGACCTCTGAACTGTCTTTTTCACTGTGAAATGCTTTAGTGATTTTCCCCTTGTCAAGCTGTGTCACAGTGGATATCAACCAGAATTAGTGTTGGGCAGCAGATTTACAGGAGAATGGACCCATGATGTTCCCTTTCTGCAGCAAGACACACCACCCCAGACCCAGCTGCAGAGTGAAAGTTGGTCTGTGCTCCTAGACGAGGGAATCTAACCTCTTAATATCTTTCTCAGGGCTAGACAGCAGGGTCAGTTTTTCCCTGTTAGCTTTCCTTGAGAATAGCAGAAACAGACAAAATTTCCTGTAAAAATATATGTACACAGTAAAAATTATGACAAAAAAAAAGTCTTTCCAAGACAAACAACTCACAGCACCATTACCTTTGAGAGTTCAAGTATGTATTGTCATAGATAGGTAGATCTGGCTTGTAGCTCTGAATGACTCACAAATTAATGACTTTAACTGTTTTAACAAAACTGCAAACTTCCATGGAAAGAATTCAACTCATTTCTTTCCTTCCCCTACTTCTTCTAAATCACAGAAATTGAAAGTTCTGACATTGCTTCCTCCAAGAACGTTTTCTTTCCTGAAATTAGGATTTAGACAACGTATTTATTTTTTAAAAGCCTTGCTTTCTTCAGACTGAACTTGAACTCCACTTATTGCCAAGTCTGCATTTACAAGGCTGCCAGCTAAAAATAACACATGAAAAAAAGAAGTAATGTGGAACAAGTCAGGGCATGACACAGACATTAAGAAATGAAACTTCTTGCAATATTCTGCACTCATACAGAAAAAGTTAAAGTTCATGGTCACAGAGGAAAAAGCTTGTAAGCCGTCCAATGCAGTAGGCTAACTATTGTTATAAATTAGAAATGCAACCTACCCCAAACTATTCTTTTCACAGTAACATGCAAGTATGACAATGTATGTAAAGCTGATCAGGTGAACACTTTTTATGTATTCTGGCAATTGCAAGGCAGTCCTGGTTTATGATGGATTGATGGCATAATTTGAATCATAGAAGCATAGAATACCAGGTTGGAAGGGACCTCAGGGATCATCTGGTCCAACCTTCCTTGGCAAAAGCACGGTCTAGACAAGATGACCCAGCACCCTGTCCAGGAGAATCTTAAAATTCTCCAGTGTTGGGGAACCCACTACTCCTCTGGGGAGATTATTCCAGTCATTGATTGTTCTCATTGTGAAAAATTCTCCTCTTGTGTTCAGTCAGAGTCTCCCCAGGACTAACTTGTACCCATTACCCTTTGTTACTCCTTGTACTCCATGTTTCCATGTTACTCCTTGTAAAAAGGGAGTCTCCATCTTCTTCATAGCCACCCTTTAAATACTGGAGCATGATGATAAGGTCTCCCTTAAGTCTTCTCAAGGCTGAACAAACCCAGTTCTCTCACCCTTTCTCCATATGGCAGGCTTCCCAATCCTTTGATCATCTTTGTGGCCCTCCTCTGGACCCTCTCCAGCCTGTCCTCACTGTCATGAATAAACCAGCCCAAATTAACTTCAAAATAAGCCAAGATTTATTATATGTTCAGAGTGAGATTGAGAAGAGGTTTAGAAATCAGTTGATATGACCTAGGATCTTCCAGCTCTCCATAAAATTGATATGATAATAACTATGACTACACTGTAGCATAATCTATTGCTTGCAAAGTGCTTTGAAGTTTTTAGATAAAAATTGATGTGTAAGATATTGAAACATAAATAAACTGCAACATGAAGTTTGCATATTGAGAGCATTTCAAGATAAATATGGGTAAAACTTTTTTTACTGAACTTTTGATGGTGAGAAACAGAGATTCACAAGCGTCAGTTCTGTGGAATCTTCCACTTAGTATATCTTCCCTAAAAAGAAATAAGGAGTCATCTTGAAAATATATATAGACTATTTCCAATATTAGACATAACTATGACATAACTATTACAAAGTTCCCTTTAAACATTTTTAGGAAGATGATTCTATTTATGGTAGCTTTCTAATCATTTACATTTCAACATAGAACATTTATTTTAGAATCATCTTTGCCATGTGGTTAAAAATTCTGCTTTTTACCCAGTTCTGTTTCAAGATAAGAAGGTTAAGACTTCAGACTGCATGCTCAGAAAGAGCCATGTGCTGCATTGTGTAGCTGACTGGTGTATACATAAATAACAGTGTAGAATAAAGTGGATTTGTGAATGGACCTAATCATGTGCACATGCAAGCTAAGAACAGTGGCCTTTTATACTGCTGTTTGTGCAACACAAGTCACGGATATGCAAAGTATAAATGTGCTTCTGCCTTTGGGCTACTGAGTAGCTATCGAACAACAATTTGTCTCAAATTAAATGGCTTCAGAGATGCAAAATAAGCATGTCATTCACCTGCTATCTCTTCCTTTATTATTCCTGATGCTATCATATCGTATTCTTCCTAATCCTTCTTCGTGGGTGGACTGTTTGCACCACTTCTGGTTTGTCTCTGAATGCGGTGGCACCACTGTGAGTTTTCTTTCAGCAAAACCACTTTCATTTGGCAGCATTGTAATGTGTATCACAAGAATCGAGAGCGAGTCCTTTTTGCTGCTCTGCCAAGATCTTGAAACTCACCTCCTTGTACTGTGAGCATTTTTGACCTGAGCTAATGCGATTCTTGACCTGTCTAAGAACGCCGAGAATCAAACCGCTGTCTCTTGGGAGAGGCAGGTTTAGCAAAATAATCTCAAACTCATTGAATCACCATGGCAGCAGAAAGAGATACAGATTTCCACTGAGCGAAAGGATCTACAGATTGGAAGCAAGGACACAGGAAAAAAAAATAAAATCTCTTCCCTTCCGTTCTCTATCAATACTTCAGAAAGGAGTCATAGGAAATAACGGGGGACTGAAAGCTGTATCATTATGGTTGGGGTAAGCGAAAGCTATCGAACAAAGGCATCGGGCTCGCAGGGAGCCCAGGGGAGGTTAATCAGTATATGTGCGTGCACACAGGACGCAGCAGGGGATTACCCACAGAGCGACTTACAGCCCGAGATCTCTGTCACTGCTGTTAGCTCAGGTACACTGGAGAACAGCTAAAATATCTCACTGGTTTGGTCCGCTAATCACTCCAGGCAAGGTTGTGGCACCCTCGTTAACACACTTAAATCAGTCAGGCTACTGAGGAAATAAACTGCACAGCAAAGTAAACAGTGATAGAATTTAGGCTATTATCATCTCTCCTCATACGCAACAAAGTATTAATTGATAGAAAAGCTACACTCTGGAAAAGTTTTCAGTGTAGACTTGCTGTTCTCTTTTCAGACAAATAAAGAAAAACATAAATATTCAGAAGACAAGCAAGAAAATGGTAAAGAATCAATGTGGTCCTCTCTCCCTAGGTGGCTACTGCTCCTCTGAGTGAGATTAAGAATGGAGGGCTGATGCCCCACCACCTGACCCTCTGCATCAGGTCTGCGTAGGAACCTAACACAACCTACATCTCATCCATCCAGCTGCACAGCCTTCTTGTTGCCAAACACCCAGCGTCAGTATCAATTAATTCCTTCAGTATCCACGTGGAATAAGATAATAACCTAAATGCAGGACTTGGAGTTCCTGATGTTTGAACTGATGCACAAGAAAAGGGACAGAAAGCACGCAGGGAATCCAGTTCACTTTCCTTCTTTGCAAAGCGACATCAGTGACACTTGCAGTCTCCCAAATCCCCTCAAACACCAAGTGCTGCTGCTTGAGACGATGGCTGGTTATGTCAGGGAGCAGAAGTGCAGGCAGAAGGAGGGCACAACTCGCAAAGGAAGGAACACATTGCAGTTTTGTGTGGTGAGCATGTTCATTTTAATTGCTGGGGAACAATGCTACTCCACACCACCCACGGCTTGGGCCTGTGACTTAGTGGCACAGTCTGTCCCTACACATGCAATATGGCTTGCTTGTTTTTTATTATTATCTTTTAACATGACTTTACAACGAGCAATTTAACAGTTTCCTTTCCTGTTTCTGAGTGGCACTTGCATATTGTTTACATGGTAGCTTTTCATAATTTGAGGACCACGGTTCTCTGACCCATCACTCTTGCCAGTTTGGGAAGGAGACCACAGATACATTTTTACTGCCCTGAGCTACTACCTTAGGAAAACAGATGCCTACTTTACCTGCCTCTACACTGTGTCTCACACTAATGTAGGGTTAAAAAGCACTCTAGGCATAAGAAACATACTTACGGTAAATCCACGCTATTTTTAAACAATCACAATGAAAACCACTGTCACGCTTTCCTCGGTGCTGGCATGCAGCTGAATGGTACATAGGGTTCCCTCTCTTGGAACAATTTTTTACTGATCTTGCTTTGTTTAAACTGCTTTGGTGCATGATTTGATGGAATGTGTGGAGCAGAAGGAAACTTTGGATTGAATGCCAGATGCCTGCTTCATTCCTCTAACCTACAGTGTTATTAAAATATTACCAACTGGTTCTCAAGATCTTTCCACTGCAACAACTTAAAAATAATTTGGATATCAGTTTTTTTGCTTACTGTTGTGTTGTGATTGTTGTCTCTGTTGTCACAAGTATGAATATCAGGTAATGGGTACCATTCATTTTTGTAGTTAGTAGTTTTCCTGGGGTGCTAGTGACAGGAGAAATGTATGCATTAAAACAAGCGTGATGGAAAGCAGCTCTCTTTATAATTTCAGCCCAGCTGCTGTATTGATGGATACAATCTTTACCACATGCTCCAGGTGGCTTCTAATGCCTGACTCCCTGCAGAAACCTCTATTTACACATCTTAAACCACTTATTGGATTTGAACAGGATTTTTCAGCCTGAGTGCAGTAACAGTGTTCACTTATGTAATATTTGTAAATCCTGGCTTTACATTTCACTCACCAGACTATCTTCAGAGGTATTCAACAGGGCCTTTATGTCATCTGATTCTTGCTTTTTAGTGAGATCCCGTCAACTTGTATGGCTACAAAGCACATTGCTAAATTTATTTTCCATCATTGTCAGAGGTTTACAATGAAGTGTAACTCAATTAATCAGTCCTTGCTGAATAGTGCTTTTCTTTGTCACCAGATTTCATATAAAATTCATCTGAAAGCTTTGTATTCAAAGTTCACAAAGGTTAACCTTTATTCAGGGCATGCATCTCCAAAGGCTCTAATCAACTTGTCTACTGTTGTTTAAAACTTCACTTACTACTGTACCAGTTGCTTTGAATTATTGTGTTTGAGACCTTTATTTGGTGCCTGAGTGACTGAACTGGCACAGTGAAAACTGCAAAATAAAGGGCTTTTATAATTATGGATGGGTAGAGTGGCCACTAAAGGATATATATTCCACCTTGTCTTACACATTACAACTGTCCACCACCCAGACATTTACTGTACACTTTGTAGCTGTGCAATAAAACTTCAAGTGTTCTCATTCCCCCAGTAATTCTGTGCACAGTCCAGATCTCGTATAATATTTAAGGGACTTAATAATAAGTTAGTGTACTAATTAGTGGAGACAACAGTAGACACCCATGATTTATAGCAAATGCCCAACAGATGATTACACTGCTGAACCACAAGTAAATCTTTTCAGCAGTGAGCCTTTACAATTAATTGCACATCAGTATACTTATTTTGCTCCTTTATATTAAAGAAAAAGAGAAAAGATGAAAATGTTCCCTTTGAAAGGTGGGCCTTATGGTGGCTGCAGGTGTTTCTGCTGATAGAAGGCATTGGTATGCAGAAACAGAACCATTTTTAGATAGGATAAACTTCTATTCCCATCCTCCTTTGTTTAGTATGAAATATTATTCTCCACTTGAGTGATGTTTGCATTCCTTTCCAACACAGTTTGATTTGTGACCTGAATACAATGACATACATACCAATGATCCATTACATGAACTAACATACTTGGGATTCTTGAAGGTGGGAGTGCAAGGGGACAGCAATCTGACTACATTATTTCTTTGAATTTCAGCATAAATTGCACATCATTCTTCTTTTTTTTTTTTACCCTAAAATCTCATAAAGATATTAAGCACATAAATTTAATACGAATGCAAGGCAGCTGGACTGACACAATAGATCTAAGGAAACATTAGTGCTTAGATTATTGACCCAAAAGGCTGTAAAAAGGATTAGCATGACAGACTGTAACAGTTCCTCCTGAGCCTTTATAGTCTGCTGGGTCCAAAGTCCACTTTGCACAATCTCCCAAGCAGAGAATGTTCTCCAAATTAACATGTTTTCTAAAATACCTGTTAAGATACAAACCACACTCCAACAGAGCTTTTGAGGTCCATGCAGTGAGTATTGGGCAAACCAGAATATAGATAGAATGCAGAACAGAAGCCATCAAATAATAGGTTTGAGAATGCGCTGTCAGAACACTAAATATGGCGGTATGAAAACTTAACAAGAATATTTACTTCAGATATTGGCCAAATCTGAGGTAAATGACAAACAGAATATAGTTTATAATTCATATTGGAAGATTATTTTGGGCTAATGACTATTACCTTTAATATAGATTATTTTTCTTTTGTTAATTAGTACAATATAAAAACAATAAGTTTGATCCCTATATGTTAAACAATAACTAGCAAGAAGAGGATTCAAATTAGTCATCTGGCCTCTCATGGCATCACTGACTTTTTCTTTAGTCTCACTGATGTAAAATTGTCCATGCCTTTATCTTAAATAAGGCAAACTTGGCGTTCTAAAGCAGCTTTTAATTTTCCATCTGGAACTTCTTCCAAAGCAGATATGGTCATTGCATTTCCAAAAAGAAAAATGAAAAGTACTCCTAACCTTTCTTCTATTTTTTCTCATTTTAGTTGTAATGTAGCAAATATTATTTGGGGCAAACTGAAAGATAAGGAAATATGAGGGAGGGGAGGAGACATAGAATCTCAAAAGCTAAAAATAATGGAAATCCCTAACAGTTTTCTTTCTGAAAAAAAAAATATATATATATTTCTCCTTCAGAGAATTAGGTTTCTCCATTGATATACTGGAAAATTGAGGACTATCCACGAAAACCATTTTTCAACCAACAGTACTGTAATCACAAGGCTGCTAATGACATGCTGCATAGCTTCAGGGCAAATCAATTAATCTGAACATCAATATCTCCATCTGTGATATGAATATAATAATTCTTCCCTTTTTCTTAATTAATTTGTAATATTCTCTCTCCTTACTTGCCAAGTGCCTGTAGGATTCATTGCTGAGGACAAATTCCAGGGAGCCGGAGGGGCTAACCAGCAGGGAGGTCATGAACCCACAGACAGAGGTCTGGTCCAAAGTGTTCACAGACAGCGGGAACCTCCCAGAGAGTGAGGTCTCTGTCCTGCTTACTGTAGGGTAACACTATCCCAAGGAGTTCTGGGGGTGAGACCCATCCCAGGCAGTTCTTGGGGTGACACCTCTCACAACGACATCCAGGGACCCCAGTCTGACCCCATGTTTTGGCCACCCAGCAGTGTCACCTGCCTTTGGCCCAGGGAGCATTTGCTCATGAAGCTATACCTAGCATCAGCTCCCTTACTGCAGCGTGACTCTGATCGAGTATCAAAATACTGTATCCAGCACGGCTTTAAGTCTGCCAGATGCACAGCAATAGGCTGGTTTGGCCTCTCATGAGGTACCAACTAAAAGCCCTCCAAAATTGATGGGCAGTACTGTCATTGCAAACAGGGTCCACGGCACTTCAAAACTATTAGAGCCAATTTTATTTGAGAGTCATGTCTTCTAGGAGTTACTTATCAGTCACTCTGCTGGCGTGTTGCAGTCACAATGCTATTACAAGTCTAGTCACAGCCCCCATTACATGACAGTTGCTTTAGAGTACAGAGCAGTCCCATTGCACTTACTTTATATTGACAGTTGTACGATGCCACTGTCATATCACAGATATTTCCTTGTCATAACTTAGCGACATTGTAGTCACATGACAGATACTTTTTTAGAGCATGCTGAATCTTTTGCATGGAAAACTCTGATAACAGCAGTCACTGCTTAATCTCTTACCTGTAGTTATGACAAAAACATTCTGTGGTGGTCACTTCTACTTTGACTGTTACACAAAGAACCACAGAAAAGTTGCTGTTGCTCACTATAGACCAAGTTCTGGGTCCTTAGAACAACTTTGATGTCAAATTAGTGTAGGAGTTAATTATATTTGCAGCCAATTTCATGTTTTATAGATGCTTCTTAATCTTACTGTTCAAATACTGTAGTCATTTCCTCTGGATTTTGAATTGATATCCTTATTAAAGCTATGTGAATAATTAAGCATATAATTCTGTTTGCATGTTTTCACAAACAAAGAATCATTTTTTAAAAAGCATTTGTCATATAATTTCTCATTATAACTTTGTAACCCTTTGTAGCCAGTGTCACATGCATTTAATAAGCAACGTGTAAGCTATGTATTGATATAGTTCAAATGGCGTATTTCTGCTCACTCATTGACTATAGAGTCCAAGGAGAAGTCATCACTGCTGTTAATGTTCCTTTGGGTTTTTTGAGCAAAATGTTACACTGGAAGCTGAAACTGCTTTTAAGAGACATTTCTCCACATGCCTTTAAAAGTAATCCTTTTGTAGCTATTACATTACAAGAAAATTTAGAGAAGGAAAGAAGCTATATAGGGTCTAAGTGAGAGAGTTTAAACATTTCTGTCAATGGAGATTTTGCAATATTGTCATTACTGTATATTTATCTGAATATTACAAAAGCTTCTTTTCTTTAAATCTCCATAACTACACACCAATAAGGAAATTCTGTCCTAATTCAAATCTGCATCGAACTCATCACCCTGAAGTCATTTCACCCTAGGACCAGGTAATCAATACAAGTCCCTTCTCTAATTATATCAAATTTCCCAGTACAGAAGAAATAATAATAACAAAATCACCCGCCCCCAAATGATTTTCTTTGTCTGTCTTTGATACTGTAATGAACTATTGATTCTGTGAGTAAGTGTTCCATATTCCAGTCCAAATAATCTTGGGACTCATAATATGAAGACTGGCCCTTGTCCCAGGTTCCCAGCTCTACAGTTGGACTTCATTACTGATCCCAGACATCACAGGGGCTGGTACTTCCCTTCAAGTACTGAGTTGGATGTAGCAGAATAATTTCTTCTTAGCTGTGGGCAATCTTTGCTGAAGACAATTTTGTTTCTTTTTGAATTGTAAGACATGAGAAAAAAAAATTATTTCAGGTCTTTCTTTTAACAACTTTCTTATAAAACCTAACGATAGCTAGCCCTCTATTTAAATTTTGTTAATTTCAACATTTTTTCCATCTTGATTTCTCAAACAGGTGGTTTTTTTTCTTTAAATTATCTCAAAGGCAAGTGCTGTTCCTCCTCAGGGGATGTTTCTGTATATTCAGAGCAGAAGCTCACCACAGTGGATGTTAAACCATAGTATGACCGTTCTGGGAGGGAGACTGATTTTTAATACAGGCTGCTACGCTGATTGTGGCATTATCTTCTAATTGTTCACTGGGTGTCTTTAAGATGCAGCTCTTTAAGTTCTCTCCCTGAATGTCTCCCCAAGTAAAATGTTCTTGTTTGCAAAATTAAGAGCATGCTGCAAATTGTGTTAAAGCTTTATGAAATGAAAGGACAAAGGATGCTCTCAGAAACATCACCACTGATAATAGTAGAGGTAATATAGACCTTACTGAACTTGACCTTGAAGCCCAAATTTTAAAATTATGATCCCTCTGACTTCGACAGGGATCAGATTGATGTATGAAAAGTGTATTTTTACAGGCAAAATCCCATTTTTACTTGCAAATCCAGCACAACTGAACAGGTTTTGTATCTGGTTACTTTATAGACTGCCTGCTTGTGCCAGCGCTTAAAAATGACATATGTACATGATGTGCCAGTGCAAAACCACATTAAACAAGAAGCCTGATGTTCTGCTGATAATCTAACATTTACTCTAGTTGATACCCTTAACACTTATTTTCATCACTGCATTACTAAAGTCTCTTGAAATAAAATTGAAAATGAAATAAAATTGAAAATGAAATAATCTTAGTGCAAAGTCAAATTAGAAAGGAATCAGTAAGTATTAACATTTTAAGAAATAACCAGGGGAAAACTAGCAAATTATCCCACAGAAAAGAGATGATATTAATACAAATGAATAAGAAGCTAATCAAGAAGAGGAATCTGAACACCCACAGAGGAGTTTGCAAGCTGTCTTAGGTTTATTTCATTATTATGAATATACAGATAATATCTGATGAAAAATGAACACAAAAATCTAAAATCTACTTGTACTGCTATATGACTAAAATCATAAGCAGCCAGATTATGCAGACCTGCCAAGTGAAGGCTTCCAGTCATTTCCCTCTTCACAGCACATTGCATTCTTATACCGCAGAAGTACTCAGCATGGAGCAGATCTGCAGCCGTTCAGTGGCCTCCAGCTTCAAGATTTCTCCCAGAAAACAACATGCGCCAGATGTACATACAGTCTAGTTTTGAGGCTTTGCATTGTGGGGCAGCTTTTGCACCAAGCAAAATCTATGTTTTCTTAGGCATCAAACACTCATCTCCAAAATTCAGACCTGAACCTGTGAACTGCAATGTTGTTTATGCCAACTCCAAAGCAATTGTTCAGGAAATAGAGAATCCTTTCAGAATGATCCATCCCTATATACAATTTTCCTAGCACCTCAAAACAAACATATTTGTTCTCATTTTGAAGGAAAATGCGTTGAAAGCATCTGTTTTTCATGTTGTCACACTTTTTAAATTTAAAGAGCAAAACCAGAAATATATAACGGAACTAATATGGGCCACAGTCTTTTTACACTTGTATGTACTATCTGTAACAGGAGCAATAAAACTTTCAAAAACAAACGACCTTTTTTATGTCCACTTTTATTTGTCTACCATTCAAATAATAAAGAAAGTCCATAAAATAGTTCTACTCTGTAACTTGTGAAGTTAAATCCAACTCACCAAAATAATGAAGGAACAACGCTCTTTTAAAAATAGATCCGGCTGTAGCTTAATTAAAGAAGTTAAATACATTCCATTGCTATGAGGCACTTCGCAGCAACACACAATTTATTATCCGGAATTAGTCACTGGGTGAAAAAAATTTAAGTTCAATGCTTACTGGTATGGATTAAGGTAGTAGAAATGTAGGATGCTACCAATTTATTTTGTTGTTATTTTTAAACTGTGCTAGTGATTAGTTTCAAGCAATTATATTCAAAGACAAGGAGTTGCTTGCTTGGATTTTTTTCATTATTGCAGATAATTTCATTGTATTTCTTTTATGTATTTCAGAATATAAAAATACGGTAAAATATATCAAGTCAGTATGTTTCATTGTTAAAATGTTATTTCTGAATAGTTTCCTTTATGCATTGAAAATATGTTGTATTTGGGTTGTTATGAGCAGTAACTTACTTATCATCTGGCATTACATGATTCGTGTATGCAGTATTTATTGTATACTACCCAGGTGAAATGTCTGTGTAGAGGGCCAGTATAACTGTCTACAGCAAGGAAATATCAGGCACGAGACCTGGTATATCTCTTCAGGTGCACAAACACTAACGGGATGATTGGCCACCACACCAGAGTCATGTATGCACCGATGGGGCATCAAGCCTGGCCATAGCTGAGGGTCATTGCTTAGCCAACCTCTGCCCATGCCAGAGTGCACACACTGTGTCTGTGGGACTAGATAGCCAAAAAAGATATATTCACAGGTCATGTGCTATGTAGACCTGGTTTAAGTAGTTGAATAAATAAAATTAGCTATCCTTGAGTTGATACACAGACTGTGTTAATGGTTTCCTGACTACCAAAAACTGCTGACTAAATCTGACCATAATTCCAGCAACATGAAAAAACACTCTATTTACCCCAAATCAAGATTAGGGGGTTTTATAAAAAAATCTAACTTACAATTTGGAGGTTTTCTTCCATTTGCATCATTATGACACCATGACTGTGCACTGTGGGGGGCTGCTTAGTTATGGGCACAAATACATACAAAGCAGCCCAAAGTTTGAACAAGACAATGCAGTGATTTACTGTTGGTTTTCTAACTTACTAGCGAATAAGCAAGGGGTAGATCAGAGAATTCCACTGTGGTTGTTTTTATAGGTGAAATTGTGAAATAGCAGAACATCTGGAGATGAGAGGGACAAGTGCAAGTATAAATAGGAACTACAATGCAGATCTTAAACTCATGGTGATACTGTATGCAGAAAAAACTAACAATTGTGAGTCCAAGAGGAAATATAATGTTACTGAGGCAAACGTGCCAAGACAGAAAATAATCAAAACAGAAGCTGTTATGCACTAACTCAGTGAGGAAATATTTCAGAGCCTGAAAAAGGGCACTTCTATGAACTATCACAGAATCAGAGAACCACAGAATAGTTGAGGTTGGACGGAACCTCTGGAAGACGTCTAGGTCCAACCCTCAGCTCAAGCAGAATGATAAGTTGCAGAATGTGTGCACAAAAAAGGAGAAAAGTGTGGAACCCTAGTTACACAGGAAATCATTAAATGGAAATCTCAAGGAATAGCACAAGCATGACAAATTACATGGCAAAATTTCAACATCAGTAATGGCTGGTGCATACATACGATGTGTCATAATGTTTTTTTGCCTATAGAGATGGACTTTGCCAAAATCTACCTTCCAACTTCACCAAAAAATTCATTGCATTCCAGCAATATGTGACTGGATTGCATCAAGGTCACAGTTAACTGCTGAGCCAAATGGGAAATGTAGATGAGACACCAGTTTCCTTTGATGAGCCATCCAATAACAGCATTGAAGAAATAGGCACAAAATCCGTCATCATCAAAACTTTAGGGAATGAAAAAATGTGCATTACAGTAATGCTGGCAGTGTTAGCAGATGGTTTAAAATTGCCACCGTATGTGATCTTGAAGCGGAAAACAATGCTGAAGGACCAGCTGCCTACTGGAATAATTGTTAGGTGTCAAAACCAAGGATGGATGTCTACAGACTTAATGAAGGATTGGCTGAACATTGTTTGGAACAGGAGACCAGGTGTGCTGTTACGCAAAAGAATGCTTGTCCTAGGTACATTCAAAGGATATCTAATGCAACCAATGAAGAGCATCGTTGGAGAAATGAATGCCACTCATGCAGTGGTACCAGGAGGAATGTTACAACTGCAGGTGCCTGATGTAGAGAACAAACCCTTTAAAGAGTGTTTGTAGCTTTTATGGCTCTTATCAGGGGATCCTGCTGTAACTCCTACAGGGAAGATAAAGAAGTCCTAGTGCAGCACTGCTTTGCCATTGGATTAAGACAGCATGGGATCAGATAAATCCAGAAGTTGTCACTGAATGGTTTAGGAAATACCGTATTTCAGACTCCATGAGAGAAGCCAATATTGATTTGAGTTCAAAGAAGCAGCTGAGAGTGGTGAAGAAAATAAAAGTGGGGAAGAAGTTGAAGATGGTGAAGAGAGTGACAGTGATTGAAATGATGGTGCCAGACAAAAAATCTAAACTGCAGAAATGGTAAACCATAAGAGAAGAAAATCGACTAAATTCAGGCAAATCATTAATGAAAAGTTTCTATCCTTATTGTATGTTGGTTACAGCTACGTAATAAACTTCTTTGTTTATAACCTTTTTCTTTAAGGATGTTATTTTAAATTCAGCATCATTGTCCCTGGGTAATACAATATATTGCCTATAACTTGAAAATGCTAGGGAATAATTTTAATAGACAATATTCTGAGAAAGCAGTATTAGATGAGGAAATCAGAGGAGCTAGAGAAAGCAATTTCTCTCCAAACTGTTTACCAATCTGTTATGTAAATAGAACATTTGTCAAATTATATTAAAAAAAAAAAAAAAAAAACTGGACTGAATGATAAATTCCCCAAGCTCAGAGAAGAGGATCTGTTGTGAATAAGGGCTTGAAGTCTGCCCTATTGTTTTTACTTCAGTGTTGACATCCAGCAAAACCCAAGAAAATAACCCAAATATTGCTTTGGCAACACTTAAAGTGAGACACAAAAAAAGCAAGCCAGCCTGCGTCTCCCCAGTCAACCCCCAAACCAACAGAGCTGCCCTCGCACACCTCCATCTCCAAAAATGTGAAGTTCTGGAGAATTATAGAGATGTTCATGAATCAGTCTGCTTCAGAAGCAGCTGGAGAAGGAAGTTGCCTCCAAAGCTTTGATCATCATTGGTACCTTTCCAGAAGAGTTCTAGCTCTTGCATCTTCACTTACTGCAATGAGGCTGTTGTCTACAAGCAGCAAATCTAGAAGGTTAAGGTTGAAAGCCGTGAACTTCTGCCCCTGGAAACCAATAGCCAAGGCACATCCCAAAGCTGTGCTGTAGGGAAGTTTAAAAAGCCAGTGGCCATCTTGAAACTCAACCCATATCTGTGCTGGGAAAGGACTTGTGAGGTAGCTTGCAGCAGTGGAGAGCACCGTGCAGTTGTCTGCACTGGAGAAAGCGATAGGTAGAGATACCAGCAGCAAGGTCAAGACAGGCATGAGCCAATAAAATCTTTCCACTGACTTCAGTGGGTTTTGGATCCACTTCCTTGCAAATACTTTCTATCCCAAAGGTCAGCAGTGGAAAATTTGGATGTTTAATATTAGTCTTTGTTGTTGCTGTTGTTAAATTTTCTCAAGATAAAGATTTCCAGGCATACACTGCTTTTCTTGTTACTTTGTGGAGGACACCAATGGCCTTTTGCTGTGAAATGCACTTGTGTTATAACTGGTTTCCCAGTACATTTATCTCTTCAGCTATATATTGCCTTATTTATCCATTCCTATCAGTTTTTCATTTGTTTTTTCTAAACATTGGTGCTGACTACACAGAAGCCAAGAAAATTCAAGGCAGTTTCCAAAGCTGATCATTTTTTCTTACTTTTTGTAATGAAGACTCCAAACTAGCACTGATTATTTAAAAATATATGTCTACGGTTTATAAGCAAATCGACTTCTCTGCCATTCTGTGATGGAGCCTTAGAAATCCCACAATGCCTGTCACGTTTTCAGATATTTAATAAATCTGGTTCAATGATTTTCTGACAATTCTCCACCAAAATTATTCAGGCAGCCTGAGTCCCTCCTTTTTTTTTTTTTTTTTTTTTAAAAAAAAAAAAAAAAAAAAAAAAAAAAAAAAAAGTCAAAAATAATGCTGTATGGATTCAATTTTGAGTCAATAAATTGTTGATTAATCTGGCTCATGGTGTGTATAAACTCAGGCTTAGCTCTAATGGTAATCATCTCCAGAGTGCCATACAGCTGCATGCTTTCATTTCACACCAAGGGAGCAAGGATTAAATCCCTAATGGAGAAGACATATAAACAGTTTTAGTCTCTGCAACAAGCACAGTCCCCATGGCAGCATATTGTGTATACAGCATGTGAACGTGTGGAGAGGGAGAAGGGATTGGTTTAAAAAAAATCATAATAATCTTCACAAGGTGAATGGTGCAACATGTAGGACAACAGAAATGAGTGAGGGAGAAACATAAGTGGAGCAGGGCAATAAGTTTAGCGGGGAGCATTGCATCGTTAGGCACCTACACTAGCCACACTCAGGTGGTGTAGCGTAAAATATCTTTCCTGCTCTGAGTGACAACATATGTACAGTGACAGTCTGAGACAGTGAGCCGTTATGTGCAGGCTGCTGATAGCTGTAAACTCCTAACAGCTATGTGTGTTCATTAGTATGCCGCCCTGACCATTAAGTGGTTCCATAAAATGTGGTTTTACCCAGACCCTTATTTTCCACCATATAATCTTCCCAAAACTGTCCCCAAATCTCTAATATAGCAGTGTTAAACACAATGTATTTGTAAAGCTTTCTTTTTTCTTAGAAAATTTTAATCCCATTTATTGGTAACTAGCTTTTAAAATGACATTTTTCCTTGCTGCATTTAGCTTAGTCCAAGGGGAAAAAAAAAAAAAAAAAAAAAAAAAAAATGTCACGGGGCCAATAAGCAGGTGGGCCGAAGCTTCTGTACCAATTCAGACTGGCACTGCATCAAACCTGGTGGGTATAACCTTTAATTCAGTGCTTCCCTGGCACCAGATCTAGTGCCATCTGCTTAGCTTTGCTAAGCTGTGCTTGTTTCTGTGCAGGGACGATGCCAACAATGCAAACTGTCTCCTACATGTGCAGGGAATCATCGGTGCAACTAGTTTTTCAAGACCCATATGGTGGCATCTGCAAATGTACACTGTCAGCATTGCTACTCGTACCACCCTTCGTGTTTAAGAATGGAAGGAGAGAGCCCTGCTTTACAATTCACATTGAACTGAAGGGATATTCTCCTCCTCTGAGCGCCTGTTCTTAAGGGCGACTCTGGGCGGGAGGGAACATGTAACTTATAAAGCAGAAGCAGTTTAGAAATCAGGCATGGGAACTGGGGGAAATCAGTAATGGTTGGGAAAAAATATGATGATTTTGCAGAAATCCTCTTAACTCACTGCCTGAAAGCTTCCCCAGTGTAGTTAAAGCCAAAAAATTACCGTGTCTTGTCTCCTGGGGCTATGAAATAGTTTCATTTCCCAGTGGTCACCCCAAGACACGGACACTTCCACTTGGCAGGAATGGATGCCATCCTATTGCCTCTTCTCCATGAGGTGGTACCATCAATAAGACTACAGGTCAGAGGGACAAGGGAGGTGCAGCACAGCTATTTCAGTGCTTATTCCAGGCGTTAAGAAGAATGGCTACTGACATGGAGTAGGAAATGAAACGATAAACCTATGTGCAATGATGAGCAAACCCAGAGATATCAAAACTCACTTCAAGCTCTCCAATTTAAGTTTCTCTTTGTTAGAGAGCAGCAATACCTACTTCCAAGTGCAAGGACAGGGGAGCGCATGGGACCATGCCCAGCCGATGCCTCCTCCTTTCCTCTGCCCTGCCTGCTGACACACATCCTCGAGAGTGAAAGCTTTGCAAGCGCTTTACAGACCCGGCAGCAGGTGTAGGTGTGTGTGGCAGTTTGGAGAGGAAGGGCAGAGGGGCACTACCCTTACTCACACCTTTGAACATTGGCTTGGCATTTTCCACTCCTTCATAATTTGGCTGCTGAGACATTCCCACTGGCTCTGATACGTTACCACCTATCATCAACGCCAGTAAGCGAGATCCTGACATGCTGCTCTGCCAACCATCATCGAAACACCTCTGTGCGGTCAGGAAAAGTACATGTTGACCACAAAGAACAGTTCTCCTTACTGCAAAATGATTAATCACGCTCAGAGAAGGCCAGAAAAAATTGCACTGACAAGTTTGAACAAAGCCGTTTTCTTTGGATTGCAGACACTGTGGTGGAATGGTTAAATACAAACAAAGGGGGGGGGTTTCAGTGGAATAATTTTCTACATTTGATTTCATGGAAATTTTCTAAGGGATCTAGCAATCTTCAAAAAAATCGCTTTTATATAGAGCATAACTCTACCTGACTATGTGGCTTTAAAGCAAATCTTTCTTCCCGTGCTCCATGGTCCTCTGATCCCCAAATAGTTCTGCAACATTTTTAAATAAGGAAAAGGTTGATCCAGCAGTCTGGGAATTATGAAGCCTGCTGCCATTTTCCTTTGAAACCTCAAGCAATTCTCTATTCCTACAACATGGGCTCCCTCCCCTTTCCTCCTCCATGTCACTGCTCTCCCACTGCATGAGCAATAAAGACCACTCTGGGTCAAATCCTGCTTATAGGTCAAAGAGGGAGCAAAAATCATTCTTAATTTGCAGGAAACTTATGAACTTTCACTAATTCATGGTTTGGGTTCAAGATGTTTGAGCAGAACATGTAACAAACTGTGCCAATACTACTGGTTTAAATTTTAATTTTACCATCCAGATTGTCTTCCCTTTATTTAGTGTAAGATAACTGATCAGTACCAAACACAGATGTAAGTCATGTCACTGGTAATGAATGAGGCCTTTTTTTTTTGCTATTATGAACTCGCAGATAGCTTTAAACTGTGACCTTTAAATCACACTAGTCCAAAACGGCCTTTTATTTATTTATTTATTTATTTATTTATTTATTTATTTATTTATTTATTATACTCCACATGTTCCTTTCCTTGACGTCACATCATCCAAAAAATCAGAGCAAAAGATTATAACTACTAGAAATTAAAACTTCCTTTATGGAAAGGCCACTATCTTTGGGGCAGAAAGATAAAAGTAGAAGAAAGATTTATTTATTCTTTTGATACATTAACAAAGCGTTTATGCCACAGTAATCTGGCTCTGAGAGTTAGACTACAATTTCTTCCTCTAAAACATTTCACCATGATTGGTATACAATCTGCATAAATTTTCTGAAGGTCTCCTCATCATGTGCACTCCTACAAACAGACAAACAAGAAAAAATTCGCACTTGTTGCAAGTTCGATATGGATGCCACTGGTGCATTGCAGAAAACACTTAATTGCCCAAATCCACTGCTTGCACTGTTAAGCAGCATTTTTGTTTTTACAAGGAAAGATTACTTGCAATTACTCCCTCTTGTGATCAAAGCTAGAAAACCAATGGAATAATTTCTCACAGGTTCAAATCTTTCTGACTGACATTGTTCATACAGGATTTTTAAGCCTTTCCATTATTTGGTCTTGTAAATTGATGCTTGCCTTTCAGAGACATTAAAAAAGGTTCATTCATCTCCTGGTGAGGCATTGCATATGCTGAACTTCATATTTCATTTCATTACTTTGTGAAGACAACATATTTAAAAGGATGTACTTGTTTTTCTTTTCCCAGTTAATAAGACAGTATTTTAAAATTGCATGGTTTGGTGAGTCTTCAATGAAATAAAGGGGTGTTTAAAACAACATCATAGTTCCTTTTTTTCATCGTAGTGTCTTCACTGAGTTAAAAAAAAAAATTTTTTTGGATGAAAATCCCTTCAACCTTGAATTTCACCCATTGACCAAAGGTAGCTGCTGAACGTTATGATGTTAACAATACAGCCCCTGCTTTAGACTTTCCAGAATACTGATTGAAATGCACACAAATATTTAAAAGTAAAAGGAGGTTCATAATTCATGTTTTAAAGGGCTGCTAAACTGCCTTTTTCTCCTTAGGCCAAAAGAGATGCTGGCCTGAGAAAATCCATTTTAACCCCAAGAAATGCCACCTGAGTGCTCATTCAGAAAATCCAAGTTTATGAAAATCCAGCCGTATCTCTTAGCTCAAATTTATTTTTCACAAAAATGTGAATTATGCTCCTAGGTGTGCCCTGTGAAGATTTAAGTCTTAAATTTAATGTCCTGATGTTTCACTGAGTGTTTACAAATAGAATATTACTCACTGTTTACTTCACTGCCCACTAAACATGCTCCACCAATAATTTTGTTCAGTCAGCCACTATTGAAGAGGAATAACACTTTGCAAACCAAGTATTAGGAACAATGGAGCACACAGTTTTGATGAAGAGAAAATGTTGGTTAGAGACAAAAAATAGTTAGAGAAATTAGAAATTAAATACCCAAACTTTGACCCATTTATGCAATTTTACAGAGCTCTGGTTGCCCTCTCCAGCCACCTGAGGCAAATTGAAAGGAACCATGATCACTTATGCATTTCTATATGTAGACCAAAACCATAAATGCACCTGGATATGCTTCTGTTTCTAATAATTAACACATGCAATAGACATGCACTATTGCACAGTCAGTAGAGAGCCTCTACCCTGAACTACAACAGAGCATGTGACTGAAGGATCCCAGCCCTACATGTCACTAGATGATGACCTAGATCCTGAAAAAGTTTCTGTTCATGTTTCAAGGAGCTCCAACACAAACTGCCTCCAACTCTTCATACTGATTGCTCGTTGTTATTTACTGGACATCTTCTCAAATGCGCCTGTTTTTTTTTGCCCCAAGATATCTTTATTTATTGTTTTGGATTAAATATGTCTTTCACACTCCCCTCCTTGCACTCCAGCCTATTTTACTTTGGGCACCAACAAACAGTTGTTTTTTCTAGAGACGTTTCTCTGTTCTTTGTTATACTGAGGTTGTTCCTGCACTTTCTTCTGGACGCTCTTACACGTACTGCTGAAGTGCTTGAATCAATAAAAAGCTTTGATTATTTTATTCATACATATCTATGCCATCAGAATACCGATCTATATCTAAACCTATAAAGTAACATTCATGGCTTGGCCAGTTTGCTTTCCAGGGTCCTCAAGGCTCAGTAACAGTGTGCTGCACGCTCAGAGTAAGAAATGATCAATAGAATATGCCCTCAGTATTTTTCTTCATCTCACTTAATTATGTCAAAACATACATATCAAATTATTTATTTATTTTCTGTCAGCAACAGCTTAACCTTTTATTGTTTTAGCTGATAAATGAAAACACCCTGTAGAAACCAAGCAGAATAGAGCAGACAAGGAAAGGTCCCTCGGCCCAAGCTGTGCTAGAGCACCAGACTGACATTTCACAGTAAACAATGGCCGGGGTAAAATCCTTTAGTGTTTTTCACACTCCGCTGAATGCTGTTCTAGTGCATTTTCTTCAGGGGTGTTATAAAGCACACAGAAGTAACGGTCTCTAGGTTTTGCAAGTTCAGAGGACAGCGAGGCTGGCTCCCTGCAAGCAGGGCTGACCTTTCTAAAGCATTTATTCTGGCGTATCGGGGGCTGAATAATCTGAGAGACAGACGTAGAACACATATAAATAAATGAATCACACAGAGGAATATGAAAATTCCCATGCAGGATATGCCTTTTGCAACATGTTAACCCTTTCTGCAGAGAATTTATGGACAAAGAAGTTTTGTTGATAGCTCCAGTCATCTGTGCTGACTCTGCCATAACTTCATCCATGTGGAGTGAACTATGTCTTCAGCAATGTCTGGAATGTTCCCACATCTGCTTAATTTATTTCAGAAATACCAGCAGTGTCACAAAAATGTTCATCCACACAGGCTTGTACAGGGTCTCAAAGTCTAATAAATATTACTACTTATTAATCAGTGACATTCATTTTCGTATGTTTAAAATGATTAAACACAATGAACAGAGACAAGAAAAGTATAATCCCCACTGCCGTTACATTCCCATTTAAACAGATGTTTCCTTTCCTTGTTTTATAGACTGGAAGAAGTAAATTAGTTGCAGAGTTTGACAACACATTTTTTACAGCAGCTTACAAACTATTTAAAATCACTAAGCAGGAGTATTAGCATTTGCTCCAGGGCTACCATGGTAGTGAAACAGGCTTACAGGCATTTCCCTAAAGCCTATGAATGACTCAAACCCACTTTATATGTAAAATCATATATACATGCCCTCTCTCAGATATTACATGCTATGCCGATCCGTGAGAAGGAATACCCACCAGCATCGAAAGTATAGTCTTTACTTATATTGAGTAGAATTCCAGCTCTGAATGGGATCAGTTGCCAACCACTGTAGAAACATATAATCTCTGTCCTCAAATAATTTATACTGGGATTGTAAATCAAAAGGCAAAAGGAAGATAGAGCCAATAGAGCACCAGAAAAACAGGGGAGACTGTAGTTGTCCTAGTACATGAGATGTTTAACATCTGACAATATTTAGACAACCAGGTATATATAGATCTTATCAAAGTCTGTGATTATACTGTTACATCATTCGCAGTTGGCAAAACCAGTCCCTGCTTGTTCAGTTCATAACCATGCTTCACACTGGCCTGCTTTCTGTCCCCACCCCAAAAGAATAACGGCTGTCAAAACACTCTGGGAACAAAAGTATTAGCAGAAAAATATTTATTTGTTGTGAGGAATGCACTTCACAAAGAAAGTGAAGTTTCTGAAGTGCAGTTGCACTGCCAAACATAGAAAATCATTGAAAAGCACAGACCAAATGAATTTGTATACAAGGTAGATTCCCATTCTCCAAAATGCACATTTTTCAAAGGAGAATACAAAAAATTTTGCATTTAATTCCTGGCCTCACATGTAGCGCACGTTGGGCTAGGTTGTGTAGCAAACTTTGAAGATAGAGGCAATGAGTAAATACACAAAGGTCAGGCCAATCAGTAGAAGGAGTTTGCACAGAGGCAAATGACCAATTTCTGGTATGCATGATCAGGGAAAGATACAGGCTGAGAAACACTGAGATACAGTTCTTCTGGAGATGGCTGAAGTATTGTGACAAACTAACACTCTTCCTCTTCTCCTGCATGACCTTTGGTGAAGCAAGTGAAAGGAAACTCTATCCTGCTGCAACTTCAAAACCCCTGCTGCATGGTAGTAACACTTACATGGTGGCAAGGACTAGCTGGTTTGTCACCCTACACAGCCCTAGAATGCAAATATGCTGTTAGCTCAAAGGATGGAATCAAAGATTAAGAACATTCAGTTTGCACACATCCTGAAGCATGTGAGATGAACCATGGCAGTGGAGACAGACAAGACCACAGATTTCCACATTATGGAAGGAAGTAGAATCAACAATGCTTTATTCCCTCAGATCAGAAGTCTGCTACACCGAACGAAGAATGCCCCTGTTTATTGCTTTTCCCAACTTTGGAACTCCAGGATAGTCTCAAAGAACACACAGACAAGGAAAAGTCTCTGAGTTACATAAAAGAGCTTGCTCAATACAAGGAGGAGACATGCTGTGGAAACACAGTAGGACAATTATGTCTTTGAAGTCTCCAGACAATGAGGAAACTCAAGTAGGCTAAACCTGTTGGCAAACACACTCTCTTATCCACTTCTGCAATTGCACTGCTTGGCCCATTAGGAGAAGAACATCAAAATTCAGCATTCTGTCCTACCTACCTACCTGGAGGTCTGCCTTAACCGTCTTACAATATGCTTCTGAGGAAGATGCAGGAGACAGAGTTCCTGTTCCTTACAGTAGAATCTTCATGTCAGTGAGTACAACCACATTACTGAGCAGATGAAAAGTCTGGGACACAAGATACATGAACAAAGTCAACACAATTTAGAGCAAGCCGTGGAACAAAAATTCAGGAGAGCCATTCAGGAGAAGAATACCATCTTAAAAAGGGAGAATTGATGAGAGGCATGGTCGAAGTCACAGCAGGAACAAAAGGACAGGAAAGTACTGGCCCAGCTAGTGCAAACCAGTACATTGGTAATTCTGCCTTGATCTATATCAACTCTGGATTTGAACTTGATATTACATCTAAAAGAAATGCAAAGAATAAATAGCATTTCATTGGTTTGAATGAAAATATATTACTCAGGAAATGAAAATTGAAATCTGACTTTAAAAAAAACGACTATCCCACAGAAATATAAATCACATACCTGCAATTTACATTTCAAACCCCAGAGTGACTCTAGCATTGCTGGCACAGGGCCTGAAAAACCTGCAACGCAACTATGTGCTCTATGTGAACCTCTCCCACAGCTCTGTAGATTTCTATCCAAAGAGAAGCAGCAATGAGAGGAAAAGAAAGTTGAAGTACACTGTGGGTGTAGTTCCAAGATAGGGCCAATCACCTGTAAACGATTGAAAAAAAAACACCTAACAATGATAATGACAAAACAGGAAAAGAAATTGAAAAGCAGTTAAGTGGTGCACTCTAAAATGTCTCCGCTGAATTATGATAAGTATGTATTAGCTGCAGTATGTTTATCTATGTCCACAAGAGAGGATTAGCTGCAAACATTCTTCTGAGATAAACCAGAACTATTTGGTGCTGGCACTGTTAAATTTTTGTGATATGCAGGTGTTTGGAGTATGTGTGCAGCTTTCTCACTGGTTTTGATCCAGGTATTTCCATTGAGAGTATTTTTACACACTAAATGTGATGAGGTACATAGAATAATGGCAAACACTCCATGCATCTAGTAAAAATAGCTTTATTCACACTGAAGCTTAAAATAGTTTCATGTGTTAAGGGCAATGAATAAAATACTCACTTTGTCAGAAAAACCTGGGGTCAGCGGACTTCATCTGCCTCTAGTTGTCTGGCATCCCCACAGGCTGCATAGTGCAATGATTCTTGCAGATGGGTGAGAGCATAGCTACCCGGTTTCTGACCACAGAGAGGGCATCGTGTGAGCAGAAATTTAAGGTGTCTGAGAAATGTAGTCCTGGGTAGAAGGGTGGGTGAAAACAGACCTCTGCAGGGTCTGGTATCTTTGCAATGCACCTGGGCTGCACCAGAGCTCTTCATCCCAGCCTACCACCATTTCTGTCCTGCGCTAAATGGCCTCGTGCCAGGACAAGATCTGCTGTTTGTCACCTCTCATGTCTTCTTGTTCCCAAAGCTCTTCGGCTCAGCTATCCTCCAAGGGCCCAACTTTCCTAACCCTCTTGATGAGACAGGCCAGTAGGATTTCTCTAGTGACATTGAAGGGTACATACTTCTTTCTGTTTGGAGTCTTTTCTGATGTCCACTGCATCCTTACTGCCCTGAATGTGGTAGCTGTAATTTAGCAGTGGTGCTCTATGTGACATCCAAAATCTAGGCACAATTTTGATAACTAAATTCAGTAGACTGGATGCCAACTTAGATATCTGAAGAGGAGATTAAGTTAAACAAAAACCCTGAAATTTTACGATTGCACATTTTTAACTTCCCATTTTCACTGAAAAGCAACATTTTCCAGTTAAAGGATCTTTCCAAATAGCTAATTTCCTACATCAACAAATCTGATTCCTCTTATTCCTACCAACATTCCATTCCATGGTGCCCCCATTCCAGCACTGCAGTTCCTGCTGTGCCGTAACATCTTGGTCTATGCTACACTTACCTAAGATGCCGGGGCACCTCTGCACCTTCAGACTCATTCATGTGAAAGGCCACTATATACTTTTACCTAAGCATCACTGCGTAGTTTTAATCTTGTTGCTCTTGTCTGCTGAAACTCACATTCTAGCCCCTATTCAATCTGACTTAGTGCTCACATGTAATTTCCAGTGGTTTAGATGGTTGACTTTTTTTTAACCTCCACATGTCAGTGTTCCAATTCCTGAAACTTATCACTGTGTTCGATGGTATAATGAGACACCTTGAAGTCCCCAACTATTTAACTACATGCACTCTCCTCCACTGCAACTGCCTTTCAGCACAGGTGACTCCCACTGAAATCCTGTATTATCCATGAGATCTCATTAGTATTTCATGGATACTAACCATGAAAATGCATTTAATTTTTCTTTTCTTCAAATCTTACATTTAACTTCTCTTTGCAGTTGTGCAACTTCCAGCTGAAGTCATCAAGGACTTTTGATATTAACCTTAAGATGAAAGGAAAGAAGTGTATTTTCAAACATTCAAGACTGCAAGTTATTGATATGTTCCAGTGTACTGTGGATCTACTCCTGTGTCACTTGATTTAATGAGATTTTTACTTCTGGCTACAGCTAGAAGTGCATATGGCCTTCATTCACTGTAAGGCTAGAAGCATTAAAAATTCAGAATAATAATTTCCATTGAGTAATACATCGAAAGTGGACAAAGATTTACCTATACTAATTACACAGCAAGAACATCTATATATTATCACTTGAAGATAGAGGTCCAACACACTTAATATGCTCATAACTAAAGGAGATTTGCCAGTGCTGCCAGAAACTGAAAAGAACTATGGTTACACTACATAGAGGACTTATATCTTCCTGACTTTTATGCTAAATTCTGTAAACAACAACAACAAAAACATTTTGAATGCACCATCTAAAAATACAGCATTAAAATATTCTGCTATGCATCTCAAAATGACATGGCAGAACAAAATTACCACAAAAATTAGATAGTTAAGCAAAACTAAAACAGCAGCCCAGAACTCTCTGTGGTCTGAAAACATTTTAGCATGTCTTTTAGCCCTTCCACACTAAGCATAGCACTTTAGCATACAATTACCTACAGGCCATTGAGAAGTATTTCAGTGGACAGGAATGGATACCAGGGTTGAGATCCAACGTAACAGAACAACAAATTGCAAACAGCAGATATTCACTCTGCAGAAGATCTTGGGTCTATCAAGCCAAACCATTCTTTCCTCTTCCTTTAGTCAGTGGTTAAAAAGCCCTCTGTAAGTCTGTAACACATCTTACCAACTCATCAGGTCTTACCAACTGCTATGATGGGAACCATGTCATACGAAGTGATTTTTAAACCTCCAAAACTTTTTAAAATAAAACTTTTTGTTTGGCTGTTTTTTGTTTTTTACTCTTATACTTCCATAAGGACTCTCAAGTTCCAGGAAATTTCAAGACTTTATTCTGAAATGATCTGACAACTTTCTGTTCCCAGTTCTACCTTCATGTATGGCCTGGTCTGCTCATAACTATTAACCTTTAACTAGCTTTTGTCATATTCCCAAAAAGACCTTTCACTTGTTTTTTCATTCCCCTGATAGAAAGTAAGATGTTCCCTCACAGATCTTTTCCCCCATGAGGTAAACAAACCAAATCTTCTAATCTCTTCTCACAAAGGCAATCCATCCTTTCCCCCAACAACTATTAGTCCAGTTTGAATTCACCTTTCTTAATACAGGTGATCAGAACTGTAACAACCTCTCTGTATGCTCGTATTAGTATCTTTAGGCTGAGACATGAGGCTTAGCTGATATATCTGAAGCCTGGGCTTACCACCTTCTCAGAAACATCCCCTGGGTGGCTCAGATGTATCCTGAAACTGATGAGGTTACCCTGGTTCCTCTGCTCCTCTGCCATTTCCTGCCATTGAGCTTGTCAGAGAAGTTCTTTCTAGTTGCCTCTCTAAGTGACTGACCTTGCACATTTTGCTATTGAATTACAGCTCTTTTCTACTATTTCAGTCCTCTAGGTAACACACATCTTCCTGCATTATGCTTCGATCCTCTCCATATTGACAAAAACTCCAATTTTGTCTCATTACCACACTGCCACTTTTTATGCCTTTGTCATTACTAAAGCTATTAAGGAAAGGTATGGGCAGAGGAACTGGTTACCAGAGGGAAAGCCAGAACACATCATTTACTGTGCAGCAGCTGCCCAAGTGCACCCTCCTACCTTGCCTGAAAGACAGGGGATGTCTCCTATTTATCATGTGGTACTGAGGGGCAAGTTTGTTCAGAGAAAAAGCTACAGTACTTAAACTGCAAACTCACACTCTAGCCCATGACAGTCATGACAATTGATTAGGTCTTCTTAATCCGTCCCTAATGATCCCTCAAGACTTCAGGGTACCTCCTTCCAGCTTGATGATCCCTTTAAGCACAAGCCATTGCATGATTATCTTGCCCTAAGTCAGCTCTTTACCTATTTTATAAGTTCCCTGCTAATCCCCATCCTCTCTAGTGCAATTAGTAAATTCCAGTGGAACGCTCTATTAGATGCCCTACTGAAGTCCAAGCAGATTTGACCTACCTTACTTCCTACTTATGTAAATCAGTTATTTTACTGAATAATGATATCAAGTTCTGGTAAATACAAATTGCATTTTAGCTCCCTTATCTTTATATCTTTGTTTATAGTTTCCTTCCAAATTTATTCCAAACTATATGCACTATGTGAGGTAAAACTCACTGTAATTGTCCAGAATTCTTCTCCTTTCTTAATACAGGTTTATACTTCTTATTCTCCAGTCATATTCTCCACCTTTAAAAATAATATATAAAAAGAATAGCTATCAAACTCTGATTATTTCATACTGCACTGATGATTATGTGCATGTTTTCTCCCTATGCATGATGATATAAAAGTTTTTGGATTTTGATTCTATCTTAAATGTAGAGATTTCAGATTCTCTGTTTCCCTTCGATATTTTTATCTGTTTAGCAAGACAAATCATCATTCAACATCTTCACCCTTGCCAAAAACTGGGGAAAAAAAAAAAAATTGCTTTTGAGCCATAGCTAAATTTTAACCCGACCCTTCTGCACAGAAGTATGGCTTCCTTCGTTGTACTTTTGTTAGGTGTACTACCAATAAATCTTCTGCTATTTGTTTGTTTGGTTTTCTTAATTTTCTCTGCAATGCCTAATTCAGTCTGATTTAAGGTAGTTCTCTCTGTTTCCCCACAGGTTTTCACCTTTCAAGTAGTTTGCTTTCTTGATCAATACCTTTTTCCATTCTCTGTAGGTTTGCTGTTCATTCCTTATGTCTTTTTTGAGTCTTTTTTGCTTTCAGAGTATATGGACCTTTTACCCTTTCTACACTTCTTTCCTTAAAATTTTTAGAAAGATTTTGCAGTTTTGACTTTAAAATATTCCAGAGCTCATCCATATTCACGACACTGAACTTTTCAATCCAACTGACACCACTAATTGCCTTTCTTAATGTCTTAAACAGTAAAGAAACCTTACTTAAGCACCTGTTTTTATTTAGCTTCCATTTAATTTAAAAAGAAACCACTGCTGATCAGGAAATTCTCTGAGACCATTGTTTTTGTAATGTTCTCATTATCACACCAATTCATAACTTCTTGTTGGTCCAGTGATTATGTGGCAATCAGGCAGCTACCACATCCGGAAAGAGCTGCACCAGGCAAACCGCTCATGTTAGGCTGGTCTCCTTTAATGGCACAGCGCTTCAGTTCTCAGCAACACTTGGTCTATTCAATAACCTGTTTGTCCATTCTGAATCTAAGTGTGCTGATTACCACCTTTACTATTACTGCCATGTGGAAAATACAGTGCTTATTAGCCTTCTCAAAAACCATATTTATTCCAAATGTGGTATTTTGTGCACTGTTCTTTCCTAACAGTTTAATGCATTGTTAGTATTCAAAGCTTTGCACTACCTTCATTTTTATTTTATTTTTTTAAAATTTTCCTTCAGCAATTTTCCATCCACTCCCTTGGATTACCACCTTCCAAGCCCACGTTCTCTTTGACCAGATTTCCTCTACTTCTGTGTTTTCTGCTTTCACAATTTGTGCCAGGAAAATGTTTTTCTCAAGCTTCCTGTCCAGGCACCTACAATTAGGGTCAAAAACCTATTTCTCATAGAAGGTTTTCCTAGCCAAATAAACAACACTGTATTGCCCCCCAGCTACTTCATCTACATAAACGCTCCTTTTCTTAGTGTCAATTCTTCTAAAAGATGGCGTTTCTTTAGCTATACATTCAGAGACCTATATGCTCATCAGAAGGGCTTCTATTTTTGCATTTGTAGAAATGGCAAGAAGCTATTGGGATTTCTTTTCCTAGTTGGGGTTGATCCATCAGCAAAACAGTTTTCTTGTGTATCCATTCATCAAAGTATTTGCTGAATGACTTCTGGTTTTGAATAAATGACTACAACAGAATTTATTGTAAAACGTCTCCACATTTGATGCAGTTCCATAGTCTGAAAACCAAATTCCTGTGATCAGAAGCTCTCGCTCCAAAGCCAGAATTTGTTTCCCTCAGATGAGTTAGTTATTTGTCATTAGGATTGCCAGCAAAATAAATATACTAGAACAGCAGCTGAACATAAAGAAGAAACAAAGTTTCAGTTAGTTAAAAAATTTAAAATGTTGAAAATATTTTCAGAAGCATTTTCCCGGATCTGATATTTTTGTATTTATCTCTTTTGATCCAGTCAACATTTAGAATGCACTGAAACAGTAATGAGAAAAAAAAAAATAAAAATCAGTAGCTGAAAAAACTCAACATGTAATCTGTTCAGGAGGAATGGTGTTTTGAAAAAAGAGACTGAAGTTAAAAACTATATTCTGTTTATTTTCTCTAAATGAATTGGACACATTTATAATAAAATCATGCATTTTTTTCTCTATTAAATTAATTTAGGTAAATTAATTATAAAACAATTATCTGAGTTTTTATGTCATGCAGGAAGTGTCATTTATATGCCAGCTGTATGCAAAGAGAGAAAAGGTTGCCCTCTTAATTTATTGTAATGTATGCAACAACGAAACATGATTTAATTGAAACAAAAGACAAGAGGATGAAAAGAAACTTTTTTTTTTTTTCTCAGAAAAAATCCAAAGCATTTGCATGCAAGGCCTCGAAGCATTTACACATTATAAATTATATATTTATATGTAAATGGACTTCTGGCTTCTGTCCAGAATATTTGGTGAATTGAATGCTAGATTCTGCTGTCTTTACTTTCGTTGAATTGTGAATTAGTCCCCAAATACTCCTATAGATTTCTATGGTTTTGCATAATTTAAGCTACCACAGGTAAAATACATGTGAAGGTGAGGGTTTTATAATAAATGGGTGCATCCAGGAGCTGCCTGCTCCCCATTTGAAAAATAAGATGTCTCATACCTGCACAGCTGATGCAGATGGTCAAACCTTGCCTTTCCAATCTCAGAAATATTTTCTCCATTTAGAAAAGTCCCTTTTTACCCTGACATGAAGCCACGTTGGCTCAAAATTAGTTTGTATGGCTTTGAGGAAGAATGGTAGAAAGGAAGAAAAGAAAAAATCCTAGTGTACTTACAATATCCCAGGAATTGACAAGGAATACCTTAACCACCGAGCAAAATTGTGATCCCTCATCCAAAATGGATGCAACTGCAGGGTGGAAGGAGATCACTTAAAAGTAGGCAAAATTGTCTTTATTTAGCACAGGAATCCCTGACTGAATCAAAGAAATCTATTCTGAATAAACCAGTTCATATCTTCATAACTTCAAGATCAATTAATTGCTTTCTGGCAAAATTATTTTGTCAGGAAATTCCTGACCATCTCCTAATTATGAGCCTTATTTCATGACCATCAGCAACGATAATACTGCTGGAAGGACAAGTAGTTTAAATGACTCAATTCTGACTCCACAACATGACTCATCAAGTTAAAGGTGACTTGCTAATAAGGGCTATAACTTCAATATCAAGGAAGTGTGGGAAGACATATAGCAGAATATACTTTAACATTCTGCTTTAAAAAGGCAAAGAAATATATTACTTAATCCTTTATTGTAAGTGGAAAAGAAATCTTTGAGATTATAAAAATGTGGGAATGTGAACAATAATGCACTCAGTCACCATTCTGCAGAATATACCTTTCATAACTATTTCCTACCCCAAATAATTTATAAAATATTTATTTTGTTGATTACTGATGTATAATTTGCTTGCATTACTTCTCTTAAAATAACTCTTTTAGGTAGTTCTCTTTTGGGGTTCTTGTTTGAAAAAGAGAAAGGATTTTCCTTTGCTTAGAAAACCCTGGATCTCCACCTAAAGATCTCAAATTTCAAAGGAAAAGCTTTCCAGGTGAACACAAATCCCCTACCCCCAGGCATTTTATTTTTTTTTTTTCCCCAAAAAACCCAAATCCACCAACGAACAAACAAACCAACAACAAACAACAGTGGTTTTCTCTTTCGAAATGCCACTGCAGGACTTTATAAGAACTGTAGTCTGACACCTCATGCCGCCACTCTTTTGTTTGGGCTGGAACCTATATCACCACATTTGCCTCCACCACACTACAGCTAAGAAAGGACAGAATAGAAATACCCAAGAAAGATTAATGTAGGAGTAAATTAAGCTTTACAGCATATCCAGAGAAAGTCGCACAATTTTTCTGGAGCCTAAGCCACCTCAGGTAGCTCTTGCTACCACTACAGTGCATCATAAGAGTCCATGCGAGCATCAAGTCCATAGAGCAAGAACAGAGATGGAGGTACCAAAGCACTGATTTCAACTAAACAATTTCTGATATATGCCAAAAGTTGAAATTTTTCACTGCAAAGAAAAGGTATCTCTAGCAAAATTCTTGTTTCATAATTTGCTGTTACAAGGTCTGACACTGAATGATAGAGCTGATACTGCAGCAATGACACAGGAAACAGGAAAAATGTTAGTGTCACATAAAACTATTAACAACAATATTTTGCACACACTAAGTCTGATACAAAGTCTGCTGGTTTCCATACGTAGATTTCAGAGCAGGACTCTAAAAAGCTTTGTTCCAAAAGGCTACAATACAAGCACTCTTGGTTGAACCAGTATCAGAGTCCCATAATACAATTTTACAGCAGAATTTAAGGCAACAGTAGTTCTGCTTGTCGAATGTTTCAAGGGAAAGGTAGAGGCTCTTGATAATGATTTAAGATAATAAATAAATTCTAATTTTAAACTATCACTTTCTATTTTGGAACATGTATTTGCTTCAAAAATGGGTTTTGTCTCGTTTCAATAAAAAGCCTTTGCCTTGTTATACAGAAAAAGAGGTGGGCTGTATCATGTTCAGCCACAGTAAATCTGGACTCATGTTTTAGTGCTGGGCTACCCATGAACTCAGAGACACAGCTGATCTCCATCAATCTGGAATCCCTCCTGCAGTGTTAGTAAATAACTAACTGTTCCACTTAGGCAGGTGCTGTTACAAGGCAGATTATAATTACATCTACACTGTGGTTGCAACAGCAAAACCACAGTGCCTCAAAACCTTGAAATTAGGAATGACTTTGGGTTCAACCAACTTGTTTTAAAAGGTGGACTACAGCAAAACTTAGAAACCCTAACAAAATTTCACAGTCACCTAGTATAACTGAGTGAGCCACATTATTTACTGGTTAACTGTATAATTCCTCCTGGATGGGAATACATCTGATCTGTAGCCAGCACTGCTACAAATATTGTTCCTCTCTTTGGAGTTGAAAATAAATATCTCTGTTGTTTTTTGGGGGGGTTACAATCCCCCGTAGGCCAGTAGGTCACTGCCCTCTTCAGTGTGACACTAAGCAGAAAAGGTGAAATATTGTCAGCATTCCACTATTGATTTCAGCTAAACCAGGACTTAATTTCATGTGTTTCACCCACTCTTAAATTTTAGTAACACTTATCTATCCTAAGAAATTTCAATGGCAAAAAAAAAAACATTTGACAGGAATGTAAATTTAGAAGCTTGGAATCTGGGGTGAAGGGAGATGAGCTCTTGAAAATTGGTTCCACATTCACCGAGATATTCTCAGCCTGCTGTGGGAATGTCCAACATGTTAGTGCTTGATCCTACTTCTCCCCAACATCAAGTGCAACATCTTTTCAGATTTCAGCAGGAGAATGTGGTAACAGGCACGCAAAAAACTCTGCCTTTGTACGCTATCCTTCATAAATCACCTTTGTTTGCATAAGGTCCAAGGCAAAGTCCATTGAAATCAGTATAAGCCTTTTTACTTTGGATCGAGTCCATTATCTCTGTTTCTCCCTCTCCTTTTTCTTCTGGCTGAAATGTCACGTCTCACTTAAGCACTACAAGGGTGGCCAACAGAAGAGATGGAGCCAGCAGCAACAGGAGTGTCATGAGAATACATGAATGAGATATGTATATTCATAGAAAGATTCATTTTAAGGCAGAATAGCAGAGCGAAGACGCACCAGTTGCTCTTACACACTGATAATTTACACATTTTACACATTATTACTTTGCTGTTCTACAGCAAAAATGTAGTTACTATAGCAACTGGTTTGTCATATGATCAGAATGCTATTTTTAATATCACTCAAAGATACATATTAACATGCATAATATACGGACTGCTTATGAGGGCTGAAAATATATATACTAACATTTTTAAGCTTATAAGGGATAATTCTTTCTGATTTTTTTACTGTCTGCATTTTTTATTAGGCTATGTAATTAAAGACTGTCAAAGAGTGATGAGTAAAACTGTCCTTACAGCTCCTGGTGAACCCATACAGTTTTTTTCTTTTTGGTACAGGAGATCAGAAGCACTTATGAGATTCAGAGCTCCTGAGAGAGTCCCAGGGCACTGCCAAGGTCCAGCTGGATGTTACCAAGAGGTTTGGCTCCTGAGTATCTTGAACACCAGATTCTTCTCCTCCCTTTCTGTACTATGCTCCTGAGTCAGCTTATTCTTTTGGATGACCTATGTCAAATGAATCAAGAAGACATCCTAAAGTATAAGTTTCTTTTCTGAAGTCTAACATATAAAATGTTTCTGGAAAGACACAGTCCAGCTGCAACAGACACAAATAATCTATTCTGAATATCATAGCACTCCTGAAGTCCCATGCAGAAGACAGCTGATAAGAGACTTTTCCCTTTGCTGCTAACCTGAATTTATCAAACAATGGATTGTCAGTCCAGTGGTCAAACTGAGTGTGGGAGAAGGGGATGTTCAGGGAAAAAATAATTTTAGAATGGTGGTGGGAGGCAGTGTACACTTTTTTCCTCATGTCATCGACTATATTATTCCCAAATTTTTGGCAGTGTGGGCGTGGGGAGAACTCTTACTGAATTTGAAACTCCCATTCTGGGAGTGGAATACCCATGCACTCATTTGTTGCAACAGCCAGGGAATATACTCACAGCAGAGCTCCTAAGGTTGTACCAGCTTACAGTTTGTTTTGGAGGCCGATGCAAAGCATTCCTATTGCTCTATAGAGCCTTAAACTATTTAAGATTGTAACTGGTTAGGGAGGGGGAGGCTCCCAATTCAAATTATTTTAACCTTTTTACTCCCTGTGGAGACTTAATGTGCTGTCAAACCCCTCTGACTTCAGCTGATGGCAGACTTAGATGATTTCTATATAGGTTCAACCTTACAGCCCCCTTAACACGGAACTCCATCTATACCATGCCTTATAGCCTTCAGCAAAGTTGATCATATAGCAGTTCTGAACTCTCCAAGGTAACCTTGAAGTATGACTCAGTCCTTTCATGCCACAGGAAGCTTATAGGAATCAGTCTGCATGTCACTGACTTATGGATAGCAGAGACAGGTGACAGATGCAGAGGTGCAAGAAGTCAGGAAAGAGGACTTGTGGTACTGCTCTTGCATGTCTGAGCCCAGAGGATTGGGCCAATTCTCAGCCTCCTGGAGGAAAAAAAGCACATCTGTCTCAGCACATTCATATCGTCCATGGAGCCTTCAGCACATGGTTGATGCTGCAACCAGAACTCATGCTGACTGGGTGACTGTGGCACTGGTTGGCTGGTCTGGGATAAAATTATTCCCAAATTGATTCAAACTTGGGTCCCAAAGGAAAGTCTCTGTCTCTCCTGAAGTCATAATGCTGCAGCAAATCCCCTACAAAACACTGCAGCTGCTAGGATTCCCACCAGTAGTTTTCACATGAAAAGACAGGGTACTAGCGATGAAAAGAGCCTGAATGAAGTTATCCCCTTGCCTCACTAAAAAGGGTCCAAAAGTCAGCATTCCAAAAGGTTTGGGATCATGAAGAGGTTTGTGGTTAAAAAAGCTTTACCCTAGTCAGTAGCTAAATGGGTTGGACAAGTGAAAAAGATCTTGCTGTAGATAGTGGCTCTGATATCTTGGCATGAAGAATTTATATGTAATTATTTGTGCAGGAGGACAAAATCATGATGAATGACTTATATAAATCCCAGTAAATATATAAATCAAAACTTCTATCGTATAAAGATCTGTTTCTGTTCCTATGCTATTATCATGGTATACAATAGAAAGCTTCATTATCTATTTACATCAACACTCTCAAAGGCCAGAACGCTTTTTTGCTTTCTGTTGCCATTATGTTGTATTATGTGTGGCAATGTCATAGCAACCCAAGATAATACAAGTACTGTAGGGCAACAATGTAATATTTTCTGGTTTTTGTTTTTGAATGAGACAGAACACAGCTACCCGCTCTATGCAAGCAATCCACATATACCAAAATTTAATACCATGAGCAGCAATTAACAAATGAACATTACTTACTGCAAGTAAGCATTTTTCTTCATTACATTCCAAAGGTTTAAAATAACTAAAGGCTACAATTACAGCATTGCAAAGGTATGAGCAGTATACATAGCAGTGTAGTTCACAGGTTTGCTGTATGGCACCATGCACTTATTCATATTTGATCTAATTGAACATATGTATGAGATGTCTGGGCAACAATGATATATCTATCACATCTCAACTGGGTCAGATCTGGGATTAATAGGCTAAAGGCTGAGAATCACCTTAGGATGTGTTTATCCAGCATCCATCACAGCAGTACTATTTGTAATTGGAGTTTGTGAAAATATCTAATCAATACATGCATGCAGAATAAAATTACATCTTTAGTCACCAGAGACAATGAGTTCAGAGTGCCCTCTCTGAAATATGCAGTGATTACCATGCCATGACCTTGGTGGAATAATGTATTTAGGCAATTGGGCACAGAAAAATAAAAGAGTATCATCAGCCAAAATATCAAACTTTCCTCTTGCTGGAATTAGCTTGTGCCCTGAAATCTCTCTCTGATACTCTGGGGATGATGGAATCTGCCAGGACAGAGTTCTGCTTGTCAGTGTACTGGGATGTTCACCAGAGAGTGCACATTGCTAGTGGTTTGGTTTTGTGCCTTGTATCTAAAAATTATACACAATAAAACAGTTCACAATAGCAGGATACACTCTGTGGTAGGACACTGAATTAACTTGACTACTTCCTTTTTTTCCTTCTTTACAAGATATTTTTTCCCATGCTGAACTAACTTAGTTGCGTTGGATGGGGACCAGATGACAACCATTCTGCAAAATCTGATATATAGTTGCTATGCACAGAAACTAGACATCTAAAAAGATTTAAATACAGTTTTACAAGCAGTAATAAAAGTGGTCTTGCCTGTCAATGAACAGAGAAAAAACAACAACAAACCATTAGAATTTGGAATAAGCAATGTTAAGGCTGACATATGTTACTACTACCCTGATGTTCAGATGTTTGGGAGGAGACAAGAAGCATTCTTGGACAAACAGGTAATAACTGAAACAGCTTCCTAACCCAAAATACAGAAATATGCAAATCCCCTCAGGAATCTAACTTATATGGATGCCAAAGCTTGGCTGACCCCTGTGTGTAGGAGTGGATGAGGATGAGAGAGAGAGAAAAAACGTGCTTGGAGGCAGAGGATGCAGCTTTGGTTAGAGACAGAATTGGGATTGCAGTGTGGCTTTGCAGAAAAGCCCATCTAGGGCAGAAGGTGCTGTCTGGGACAGGCTTAATGATACAAGTAAGAAAAGACAAACTAAACCCCCCAAACAATCTGGAGTAATTTGATCTTCCTGTGTTTGTGGCACAGGATATTGATACTTTCTTGTAAAGAGAATTATGTGTAACATACCTGACTAATACAATATTTTTTTTCTTAACTGTTGTGATCTGCAAGATGTCCAAACTGCTTGATAGTTTCTTGGATTAAAAATGGAAATATAGTTTATAAATATAGTTAGGCCACAAGATTATTTCACAACCATTTAAAAAGTGCTCATTTTTACAGTGCACATGAAGCCAGAGTTAATTAACACTATTCACTGGAGACAGCAGTAACTCACTCACCTTTTTTTTTTTTTTTTTTCTTGTGCTAAATGGATTGCAATTATTCCCCCAGTAATACTGTGATAACAAAGTTTAATACACAGAAGAAGTATTAACAGCATCAGTGATGCATCATGGGAGAGCAGTAACTCGAGGAAAAAATAAAGTAATGCTTTTTTGTTCAGATCTGGAAAGAAAAGATTTTTCCTAATAAAGAAATGTATTTTCAACATTGTTTTCTAAACCCAGAAAGACTGCTAAAATTCAAACCCAGAAATCTTAAATAAGTCTTAAATACTTTTATAATTACATACATCTGCATTATTTTATACAGATGTTTATCATTACAAATACATTATTAGAACAAGTAAATGTGTCTTCTGTCTATAAGCAAGCAGGGCCACAATCTCAGGAAACTGAATAAAACGTATTTATTGTCCCTGCAGGTTTGTTTTTTCAGGGTTTTTTTGCTTCTTAAATGCTGGTACATCTTACTACATTTTGCTAGCAGAGCTCAAAAATAGCCTAGTTCCATCCCATCAAGTCTTATTAATATTGTTAAAGAATCAGATATAGAACATTGCTGAGAATATTCATAGGAATGGCTAAATTGTTCCATAACAGCACAGTATGGACAAGTGCAAGGCTGTACAAAACCCCGGGTTTTCACTATTGTCCCTAGGTATTGGTGAATAATGCCACCAATGTCCTCCAGATCAAGCTGGAAAATGAAACTAGATTTTCAGTTTGCTCATCTTGCTAAATTAAATTTTAATATGCTGAAAAAAAGATAACAGCGGATTCCTCTATTTAGTTCAATGTGAAGAACAAGTTTCTTAAAAATCCCACTGTAGGTAAAAGCTGAAGTCTATAGAACTCAAAATGAGTTAGATTTGTAACTATTTTGCAACAATATGGCATTTTGTTTTCCAAAGGGCTGTGTTAGAGAGGCATGCTGTAAAAATCCAGAGATGCTGCCAGTAATTAGGCAGCTGGGTGGCCTAGAAATCTTCTCCATTACACTTTTGTTTCCTTGCCAGTTCTTCATGTTCTCTCCTGAAAGAATGTTTTGGGTTTGTTTACATAGCTCTTGTAGGCAGAATGAATAAACCTTTTCTCCCCATGCTTGCCAGCCTTCACTGATACAATATCGGCTTCTCCATTTATGGGCTTTGGATGGGCATTTCAGAGTATTTGGTATGACCAGAAATCAATTTTCATGTCACTAAAGAAAACATCTTTATAGCACTCAAAGTATTTTGAACTATCAGCCAGGTAAAATTGAAGATGAAGTTTACATGTGTTTTAGAAAAAGAGATCTAGATGGAAACCTTGGTTAAGCTGAGTCAGGACCAGTTGGGCACCTGCTTAAAGGAAATTCCCTATGCAAAAAACACCTTTTCCTGCAAAATCCTCAATTTCCTGTCTCCCTCCTTCCTTTTACCACCATCTTTTCACTTTAAGTGTTATGTCTGTTCTGCTGAGATATTTATAATCTCCCCATTCAAACCACCCCTTTGGGGCTCTCAGGCTCAGCAGGGCAACTAGGTAATAGGAGCTCTCAAAAGGGAAATAATTTCCTTTGCAGCCTGAAATATTTTGGCAGAAGCTCATTGAGCATGCATGGGAAGAGATTAGTCAACTGCCTAAGATGCTTGTGTTTGTTAACTTCTGCTCAAACTATCCAAGTACATGGTCCTCACTGAAGGCAACAGCTCAAAATTCAACAATTTATGGTTTCTTGGAATAGCAGATATTAACATTTTACATTTTTAACATATGGGGCACTTTTTTTGTTTTCCACTGTCTGAAATGTAAAGAAAACAAAATGAAAAGGAGTATGAAATTTATTTCTAATTTTCAGAATAATTATTCTTCTTTGGCCAGAATCTAATCACAGTGTGTTTCAGAGCAAAGGGAGAAAGTTTCCGAAACATGAATTCTAAACAAAAATAGTTTTCAAATATAGCTATTTGTCCCTCAATCTTTAGACACTAAAACAAAGTGTAATAATTATAAAAAATAAAGGTATGAACATAATAGAGAAAATGTAAACAATTATAAATAGCAAGAGTCATGTAGCCAATTTCACTGCAACATCCCCAAAATATGGTAAAGATTGAAAAGTTTAAGACTTCAGTCACAGAATGTTCTTACACTGAACATTCAGAAACTTTTAAATAAAGTTTTTACTATATAGAATAATATAAACAATATGAGAGTAAAGTAAAGCAGAAACCTTAACTCTTTTGTTACCAGAGCTTGTAATTTAACATATTCTGCTAAAGATTAAATTTTTATATTCACCTGGAACAATTACCAGAAGAATCACTACAGTTTTGCAATGTTAGATTTTGCATTTCATATCACTTCTCATAGATACTGTCCACTATTTAACATTTTAATACATTTTCAGCTCCTGTCCTTAAATGCTCTGAGCTTTATTCTCTGCTCAAATGTGAGTATTTCTGGAAGTTTGAGAACAAATAAAAATAAAGTGTTCCACATTTTGGAAGTGGAATCAATGTTATTTTGTAGCAGATTAAACTTAAATACTCTAAAGATATTCCTCACTTTGCCACAGACATCTTACATGATTATATTCAAGTCACTGAGTCTATTTTTCCATGTTCCTATAGATAGTGAAATACTTCTATACTTGCCAACTGCAATGTTTTGTGCATATAGTTAGTTATCACCTCACAGATCTTCCGAAATCTATGAAAACCTGGAAAGACAGTGAATACAAAAATGTTAGCTATCCATTTCCTTTTGCATCCGTTTTCAAAATGCCCACAATACATGCCCCAAAACCTTTAGGTTTGAAATAGCAGATGCTGTGGGCACTGGTCTTAGAGGAACTTGTAAGTGGTTCATAAACTTTATGGTATATAATAAGCAGAAGTCTGGAGATACCTCCATTTGGCCAAAATTCCATTTGGAGACCTCCATTAAGGCGAAAATTCTTTTTTTAATTTCCAAGCATAATCCTTCGCACTGCTGTGTTTACCTCCAAGACACACGAGTGCAAGCCCTGCACCCAGGAGACCCGAGGCTTCCCTTGCACAGCGGCCATCCATCCCTACCAGCAGGGCTCAACCTGTGCCAGCTGCCGCCTTCCACGCAAGGGCTGTGCTCTCCTTCAAGGCAGTTCACCGCCTAGATAAACAATGCTGCTGTTTGTTTCGACAGCTTAAAAAAATATCACCGTATCACTGACATGCCACTGAACATGTCAGGAGCGAGGCCATTTCACTGCGCTGAAGTGCTTTTCCTTTTATTGCCAGGCCTATAACAAGATTATTGAAATGATTCAACAATAGTCAAGCTGCAGCTATAGATACTTGTTGAAAGTAAATAATAAAAGCATTTTATCAGAATTGCTGTCATTTTCCTGTTGAGGGATACATCTGTTTCATAAGTACATTTTTATGTGTGCCTGCCTTATGTGAACCTGCTCTAATTTAGTTACACTGATAGGTACAGTTGTAGCTTTCTTTCTAACAATATTAACAGATGAATAGGGCAGTCATTTTCAGGCAGCAATTTGCCACGGCTACAGTCAAAGTGGATTGGTTTGAGATTGCAACCTAGTAAGAACTGGGGTTTTTTATTATTATTATTGCAGTTACTTTGTTGTTAGCTTGGGTTTTCTTTCTTTTTTCTTTTTTTTTTTTTTTTTTAAAGCAGACTACAGGAAACTGTTAGTTATATAGTAATTTGAGATAAAGATTCATTACAAGGAAAACTAAAAGGGGGTCAAAAACACTCTTATGAGAAACCAGTGGTAAAGTACAGCCTACAGATATGGAAATGTACAGAAAATTATGTCCTGAATATTGTCTAGGAATATAAACCCTGATCACGCAACTCAGTGGTCTGACATACATACAAACAGCAAGGGTCATTTTTAGAAGATGACAGCTAAGGAGAACTGTAAAGCAAGTGGATGCATCATTGCATTTCTGTATGAGGAGAGAAAACTGTGCCTGTACTTGGAGATTCAGGGAAAACACGTACCATTTTGAAAACAAAGTGCTTTTGTAGTCAGATTCAAACCTCAGAGATATCAGCTAGGTAAGCCTAGATGCTGTCGTTCAAAATATCAATCCTATAAACCCTGCCCAAGCACTATCAGCACCTAATGGCAACTAAACTCCATCCCAGAAGCACCTGTCCACCTTTCCTGCCAAGTAAATTTTAACCTGACCGAATTCAACCAGTTTTAACTGACAACCAATGGTCTCAAATATATGAAGTTCCACTCAGAAGCTGGTGACTTGTCAGAGCATAGAGACCTGAACCAACATCCCCACCTAAAGGAAAGTTAGGGTTCAAGCTCATAGGTTCCCTTTTCTGCTCGACTTCTTGGCTAGCTAACCAAAAAACTGCTAGTGTCCTGGGCACTTACGGGCTTTCCTGTCCCTGCCCAGCCCCCCGGCATTCCTCTCATCCTACCTACAGCTCAGGACCCCATTTTAGTCCCCCAGGACCATCAGTCCCTGCCCCAGTGACCCAGCAGCAGGGCTGGTCTTCAGCTCCTTCAGCCTTGCCCTGCCCAGCCATGGGCCCTGCTGAGCCAGGGCCACCTGCAGGCCCATGCCCTGGGCCAGCCTCAGCATGTCCCTGCCCCCAGGGAGGTGCCCAGTGCCCAGGCCTGGGGTTGCCATGATCCCCTATCTCCACCTTCCAGGTCCTTTAGGCACTGAACATGTGGTCCTGCAAACACATAAAGATATCTTTATATCTAAGCCTATGTGCGTGTGCTAGAGGTTCTCAGACTTCTCCCTTCCGGGGGTGTAAGTAGGGAAATGTGTCACTGCTTGAACAGCCGCAAGGAAACCCCCATGGAGCTTTTCACCCAGTGCTTTCCTCATGGTAAGCTTGCCAGGGAAGACATTTCACACAAGTCTTCAGCAACACACTTTACTCCGTCATCTAATGTTGCTGTAATCCATCATCCACCCTGCATCTATTTTCAATGGCTAATAAGTCAAGGCAATGAGTAATGATGGATAGCTCCAGGAGATCATCTGCATTTCCTCTTCAGTGAAGCAATGGTTATAGTGATACCCCTGCCTCACCACTCCACCCCTCTTATGTGATAAGAGGCACTAGGAGAAAGATGGCCATAAACAAAATAATTTTGTTGTTAAATAAATAATGCCATCTTCCTGGCTCAAGAGGCTCAAAAGGTTAAATATATTGAAAATAAAAACAAATCAGTAAGCATAGAAATTTCCACTGCTATGACTTTACAAATGTCAGTGTTTAACTCATGTTACTTCTCTTTAATTTTCTATGTGCCTGGTCTCATCTGGCAAAATTCAGGTAACGGGGAAGACTGCCAAAGCCCTCTTTAATTTGCGAGGAACCAGGATCAGGAGCCTAGTCACCCTCCAGAGACAGTGGGTTCTGAACAATATTGCAATCTGGCAATAATGAAATCCCTTTATCCTCTTCAATATCGATCACCACCACCGCACCAAGGATATCACAAAGTCTGCCTATCTGCTCCTGTGCTCCTGAGTGATATGGAGCAGTGAAACCTTACAGGGTAAGGGAAAGTGGGGACTGAAATGAAACCTTGAACTGTGTCAGAAATTCTTTTTTAACAATATTTTGTTCAATTACCTTGGTTTTGCTTAGAACAATACTACTTTCCCTCACATTTATCTCCATCTTCTCCTCAAATAATTTCAGGAAGGAGAAGGTTAAACAACCAGCCCTGAAGGAACACCTAAATCAAAGGTTACCTTCAGGGGTATTTTTCCTAAATTTATTTCCATAAAAATATACAAAGGAAACAAGATATCTATTCTGCAACATAGAGGAAGGGAGAGCTGTGACTGTATGAGCTCAGAGACCTGGCATGATGCAGGCTCCAGAGAGAACTGCCAAACCTCACACCGGAGCACTGAGGAAGAAATGAGCCCCTCCCTGGTCCCTCAAGTCCTGCCTCCACTCAACTTTGCAGGAGCTGGCAGAAGCATCGATGTGAGCTTCTGCCGAGCCAGAACTTGTCCCCAGGATATGAGATCCAACACAGCGCTGTTAAACACATCCTGAAAATCTGCCACTTCTCATGAAAAAAAGAGTTGGAGGTAGTTTCCCTCTTCTCCTCTGCAGTGGAGGGAAGCTTTTTGCACTGTTTGTAATACATCCAAATATCGTCTTCAAACAAAATATTTCCCTCATGAAGCATCTCAGCCAAAAGCCTAGAGGAAACCCTGGTACAACTTTCCCTCTGACAGTCCTTACTCAGAAAAATAAGAGTATAATTCTGTGACTGAGAAAGACCTTGATATCAGTCATGTGGGATGTCAGAGTGGGGAAAGGAAATACTTAGTTTCCAACATAAAAACTGCATTATTTGCTTGTTGGCCTTTTTAAAAAGAACTGAAGAAGCACTCATGTTTTTTATACATGCATGTTTAGATAGATAAGTTATACAAATATATTTTGTATGGTAGATATTAAAAGCCTAAATAATTGTGGAAGTTTGTTTATTTTACCCAGGCAAACTAGACTAAAATTCTTGAAAGCAAGGTCTTTTCTTCTCAGTCATATGGTTTAGCACAAGGAGTACTGGAAAACACCAGGGACTCCTGGGCAGCACAGTGATACTAAAGGTATCTTACTCTTTTTGTCCCACTACGCATTTTCCTGTCACTTGAATTTGTAAAGTATTGCCCATTCTTTTCTTCCTAGTTACTTTTCAAAGCTCTGCTGCTCTTGCATTTAAATAAAAAGTTTTAATTAAACTCATGAAGATAATTTTCAGCACTTCAGAAATCCAACTCCATTGGGCTCTCCGCTTACAGTTGTCATACAGACAACTACTTATTTTCCTTTTCTAGCCAAAGTGGTCAAACTGAAGAGACAGTATAGACAAATATTGAAGTTTTCTAACCCGTCTGAAGTAAACATTTCTCTAAGTGAGATGGCCCATGAGCAGCAGAACTAGCAAAGCCTTTTGTCCAAAACATACATAACCAACAACCCACATTTACACTCATAACTCCTACAGACCTTCCCACAATACCTCCAGTTCCTCACTCAAGTCCTCCCACTTATTACGAGGCCTCATACCCATCAGATGGATGAACCAGAAGTAGCCTATAATTGTTTTTTTCGGAAATACGCATCCAGCAACTAGTTGTAGAACACACATCTGTTATTTGTCTGGTCAGCTACACAGTACACAGCTGCTGAGCTCAGGCTCCAGATGCACTCTCAAGTGGAAGTATTAATTTTGGCTATCCTGTCTGCTTGGTGATTATCATAGATTTGGCACACTATTATCTTTGAAGTCAGTTTTGGTAGAAATTGGAAAATGGGCTCAAAAAGTTAGGGAGGGGAGAAGACTAAGATTTCATGGTTACTTAAGTCTTTTCACATAAAGCTAAAAATGCCTACTCTCAAAAAACATCTTTTAAAACATATTTTATCCACCAAATTTTCCATGCAAGTGGTTAATGTGCCACGAGGAGCAGAAAATCTGGAAAAAGATGTTTTCAGTCTACTTTTCTTGGGCCCAGCGTCTATTTTTTCATTTCTACATTAAACAAAAGAGCCAGTCATATGTAGGTTAATAAAGTGAACACAAGGGAGATGTACCTCCAAATTGAAGCCAGACGGTGAATAACATAGCAGGAATGTACTTAAACCTCGGTACCAGCTCGTGACAAGGTCTGCTCTCTGTCTTAGCCCTTGGATTTTGGAAAAAAGCTTCAGGAGCTAAGAGAAAAACTTTCAACCTGACAAATACTCCTTGGCTGGAAAAGGCTCCTGTTTTAATTCAGCACAGATGTGAATTTTAATGAAAGCATTATGGCTTTGCAGCTGCATGGATGATACAAACCTTTTTAAAGGAATAAATGACTCAAAATGCTTTATTTTCACTGCACCATTATGCTTGACCTTTGCTGGGGTACAATCCTAAAACCAGCTACAATGCTGTTTATGGTTACCTGTCTCTTATCCAGTCTAATCTTAGGAGAAATGGGGCAGCCTGACTCCTGCTAGATGAGAAAAGAGAATAGCTGATACCTCCCGGGTAAGACTTGGCACTTTGCAGGATTAGGTGCCTGGTGAGTATAGACGCCAATGGTAAACAAAAAAGGAAAAAATCTAAATGGACCAGGCAGGTAACAGACTGAAATACTGGGTCACATTAGCACAGAGTCACTAGGTAACATTGAAAACTAGGTCAATGTGAGGAACACTGGGAGCTTTTTCTACAGCAGTCATTCTCCAGAAATTAAGCTGGATCTAAGGGCTGGCTATTTGGCTAGCATTCAGACACCTGCTTCATGCAGGCACAGGGGTAAATCATGAACTTAATTTCTTCATTTCATGTCTTAACTCTGCTGGGCAAGAGACAAGACAGACATGTCTGTAATATTTTTTTTTAAATATAGTTAGTCGGGTATCATCATCTTCATTTCACCTAACTTCTGTCTGATCAGAGGAAGTCCACTAGTCTCCCTCCACACAGTGGCATCTCTGGGAGTAATTCACCACATACCCTAGGATGGGATAAATCAGTTCCTAGAGAGAGCCTGTCTCTTTCCACATAAAAAAACCTCAGACTAGACAGTTTTCAGATAGCCATTAAGGTGCAGCAAATCCCACCCTTATTATATATGACCTTAGTGAGTAATTAAAAAAGAAAAAAGCCAGAAAAATAATGAAGATCAAGCAAATCTTTTTCATCTCACCGAACAAGAACTATTGTTCTAAAGGCACAACTTAAAGTTACTTTTAGGTAAGACTTTTTGGTCCATCTTCTTCCTTGATATTGTTTCTTGTACGCACATAATTCTCCTGATTTATTTCAGATTTGATTCTCTATAAGGAAGAACACAGACCCCTGCAGTCAACATTTTCTTTCACCCAACATACCCTGTACAGGCACTGCACTCTTCTGGCCCCGATTCAGCAGAGCACTTACCCATTTATTTAAAGACTGCTGAATCAAGGCCAGAGGTACCATCCTGTGCTCAGCAGTGAACTAATAAGCCAAATACTATGGAGTCAAGTTCCACAAGCTGATAAATTCACATGTCTCAACTTGGATTCCTGGAAGTTTCCACGTTACTGTAAAAATTTGGACTCCACTGATTATACTCTTTGTACCAGAGGTGTAATATATTACATCTTCTTTTTGACTCAGTGCAGCTTTAAAAAATATTTACCAATACTCATATAAACCACCAGTACAACAGTCTCCAATAATTTACCCATAAAATGCATATAATATGCAGAGCACAAGGAAATAAAGGAAATATTGTAAGAAAAATGTTCATTTCCAAGAGTAACAAGAAAAGGAAATAAGAGGACCCTGGACAACTGATGAGAAAGCCCTAAACAATTCTGTTTAAAGGGAGAAAGTTTGAAGTTATTATTCTTTAGCAAATCACCCTGAATGAATTTCATAATTCTTGATTCAAATGTGGGTTTTTTGACACTTTAATTATGAAGAAACTGTTCCTGAACCATACAATATGAGCAGAGATGCCATAAGTTTAAGCAAAATGCTATTACCTCCTCGTTTTACAAAATTCACAATCTCATTCAAATTAAACAACATTTCTCCGCAATAGATAAAATGAATATTGCAAAAATGAAATTGTCTGCATGGGTCCAGGTCAGGAACATTTCATATACATATATATATGTGTGTGTGTGTGTGTGTGTGTGTGTGTGTGTATATCAAGAATGGCTTGCTGGAAACTTTGCAGTTTAATGAGTATATCTTTTTCCCATGGTAACATACCCTCTTATCTTGGAAATGAGAAACATTCACTATAGCAGTATAGCGAAGCAATGTTCATTTAAAACAGGGTATGTAGGTACCACATTTCTATTACCACATTACACCACCCACTTAACTAAAATATGAAGCACTCTATGCATTCACCTAATTTTATTGCTTGTACCCTCCTGCTACCCATTTATTATTGAGCTACCACATTTATAATTCATTTGGACAAGTTTGCTCCAGAATAAAGCACAACCAATCTGCACAGTACAATGTTTACCTCTCACCCCTCCTCTTTTTTTTTCCCTGTCTTCCCTTTTATAGTCACAAATCATTTTTATAAGCTATGGCTGATTAGTTGTCAGTTTGCTCCCCTTTTTAAATTTAATATAAAAAAAAATTTGAGCTCAATTTGTTTTTCTTTAATAAATACGTGCTTCTGAATAATGCAGGGTGAGCTGTTACTTCAGGTATTACATAATACTCTAGCTCAATTGATAACATTTTAAGCCTGTAAATCAGGTTTTAAATTTGCATGACAAGTACAGCACATGACATTTAAGCTAATGACTTGCTTTACAAATTTATGGACCCTTCTGATTCCTATAATGCTAAAAAAACAGGAAGCTTTTGTGCTAAAGTATTTTGATTCCAAAAACGTTGCAAACTCTGTGTTTCACATTTACAAGATCTGTGTTCCTTTGCCATGCAGTAAATTTTCAGGTGGTAAAAGGGCACTGCAGAGGGTGCAAAACATAGAAAGAGACAGACCATAGCAAGCCCTTTTCAACATTAACCAGAAGTGAACTGGAACACTTTGCTCTACTATATATATATAAAGAAAAAAAAAGCCAACCTTAAAAAAAATCTTTCTTTAGGGAACAGGGCAGGTATTTGTAGAAGTTTTTCTTTTTTTATAAGGTGTCCTCAACTCTATTTTGGCTGAGGGAGAGAAGAAAGACGATAGTGAACAGAAGGGAAAAGCACAGCAACAAACCAAATGTGCCACATTACCTCACTCCTCCATTTTCACATTCAGGATAGATGAACGTGCAAAGAAAAAAAACAGTCTGGCCACACTGTAGGTAAATATGGAGATATTTAATGCATTGGCATTAGGGAAGTTTTCACAGTTAGTTCCTTACTATACCGCCTTTGTCCAGCTCTATTAAAATACAGAACATACATAAGTGTATTAATTCAGATTACACAGTTGTATATACACATACTGACCTGATTTATAAGAACAGTCTTCAGTAAGTACTTAACACCTTGAATCTCCAGCTCAGCTGCACTCAAATAACTTATATTGGACTCAATTCTCACCTCAGCTTGCTCAAATACAAAATTCCCTGTTGTTCAGAAGGCTGGTGGCTAATCAAATGCCAACCAATTAATGAAAAATAAGAGGTAAGATACCAGATACACTGAAAACCACCAGCTAGCACAACAGGAAACAAAGCTGAGTGAAAATATAATTTCAGAATGCTATTATTAATTTGCAATTGAAGAATGAAGACTAGTCTTGTGGTTAAGAACCTCTAATAGGACTTGGGACTAGACACGTGATTTGCTTCATGGCTATGTTGAAGTCTCCCTGAATAACTTTGTACTGGCCAATTTCTCTTCCACGTCATTTTCTGATATAAGACATGATGATATTTACATTTGTTTATCTTCCTGTCTCCCTGTCCTCTTTCCTCACGTTCATCTACAGAAACAGTGGAACAGGAGCTGCTCTCTCCTAACTGCCTGTTACACAGAGTTTCTATCCTACTGTGGATTTTCTATCTCTATTATTATCAAAATGGAGAAACCCACAAGGCGTAGGTTAAAGAAATCCAAAATGCAAAATTTTCAAATAATACTGTTTCCAAAAAAAAATCTATTAGCATTGCTAAATAAAAAACCTGAGGACTTAGTGAAACTACAGGTATCTGCTAATCATAAACCACAAATAGTATGCACATTAAGATATTACCTATATATTTCAACACTATGACCTCACCATATCACAAGCCCTAAGCTTGACTCTGTAGCAGTACTATTTTTTCCAGTAATATTGAACTGCACAAAACCTTCTGCAAAATAAATACAGATATGAATTAAACATGATTTAATCTTAAGTAAATCTGCATATATAATTTTACTATAAAATCAGTAATATTTTCCTATTAAACAATATAGTCAGCATTTTTCTCTAAGTAAGGCTCTCTTTTGGTGATGTTCTAGGGCTTATATTATGCAAAATAACAAACTACAGGACCCACTTCATGAATATATATACCTTTTCTTCCAGCAATCTCAGCAATTACAAAAAAAACTCCAACACTTTTTTTTTAAAAAAAAAAAAACTCTACACTGAAATACATTAATTGAATGGACAATATCCATGCATGTTAGACCAAAGGGGGTTGAGTGAATAGATAAAAGCCTTTTTTACCTATAACAATTGGCCTGCTGAAAGACTTACATCTCTTCAAAGAAATATAATCAATAAAGGTTAAATGTAATATTATAATTTAAGAAAAAAATGCAGAAAGGCTTGAGTACACATAACACCCCCCATCCCCAATAAATTAAAAATGCTTTAAAAATAGCTTTTCTTTACTTCAGCAGTATGTATAGCATGGCATATCTCAACACATTAAATACATTAATATATGTGTGCATTAATAGATCAATACCCAGAACACACTTGTTCATAATGCATTACAGATGGCTCTCCTCTAATTATTTACATATTGCTATATGGAGGCTACGATGCTTACTGCTTTGATGGTACTTTGAGTTACTGTTTTGATGACTCCATATAACTTTGAAGCACTTCAAGGTGATGCTGCGTTCCACTTAGAAGTCCTCTCTTGTTCTTATATATGTGCTTAGCATACGAATTGGAAGATTTCTATTTGTAGGTCAGACACTAAGTGAACAACAATCTGTACTGAATAATCTAAAGAATATACTAACCTATGCTTCTTGTTCATTGTTTATATAGTTGACTAGACAGCTTAATGGTTCAAAATTTAAGAATTATTTCTTTGCTTGCAATGTTTGTGTCGCTTTCTTGTCTTTGTGAATAATTATGCTCAACAACTTTTCAAAGCGTTTCAGGAATAAATCTCACACCAACCCTCTGATCTACCCTATTCTACTGGAATGACTTAAAAAAACATTAGTGGAAGCATCATCCTTTGTAGATTAGTTTTCTCCATCCAAAATCTTATTTTTTATAACAAAAGACACTTTAGAAGAGAAAATTATATTATTTAATGCAATTTAAAAGAAAGAGCAATGCCATATTAAACAATAATATTTCAACATTCAGAATAATCTTCCAAACATATACATCTTTCAGTATACCATTTCCATTGTTTAGCTATAACTATGAAGTCAATTTAGATTTACATACTCTTTTTTGATCTACCTGAAGGAAGAATGATACTTATCAGAAGAGTGAAGCACTTTGGAAATGGTCTTGCAGGAGTGGAAGAGGAGACTTGTAGTTTAAAGGTGGAAGAGGCTTCTGCAAAAACTATTCCAAATTACTTCGTTCCTCTGAGTCAATTTAATCCCTTGGAGAGAATATCTTCTGGAGTGACCTCCTTGAACCTTTGTGACCAATGCAATAAAACACTAAAAGACCTAGAGATTAGAAAAGAGAGCCTTGAAACTAAAAAGTGTTCCTCAGGGCTATAAGTTACACCAATAGAGTGAGAATGAATCCCAGTGGGAAGGGAAGATCCTGTATCCCTACCATTAATTATCTGCTTCGTAATCTACTCCCATTATAATTGTAATACTTTCCAAATGCAGCTCTCCTTTCTCATGCCTGCAGCAATGCACATTGTTCCCTGTCTGACAAAACCCCTCTTTGTTTGGGAATCGAAAGCTATGTAAACTGCATAATAGTCTTTAAGAAAAGAATTGGATCTTTGTTGTGTTTATGCTACACATTTCTCTTACATGTTTTATACAAATGATTGCCCATAGAAACCACATGGATGTTCCAATAGCATAACTTAAGTACTGATGTACATGTCTAAATGCTGCTTTATTCTGTGCAAAGATTTACCCAGTGTATACTTCTTCATTAATTATGTTCTTCCCTGTTCTTTAAAAATAAAGAAAACTAATTTTATTCTTGGGTACAACTGAGGACACCAAAGGCTTGGTCAGAATTATCCACAAGAATAATTTTGACCATAGACAAATACAATGCATATGTTTAAAAGAGGAGGAATGTGTTTATTCCTACAGACCATACAACTTGCCTCCATCTCATACTGGGAGCATCGTCCATTAGTACAACACCAGCTGCAAACTACACTCCCACACGTGCTGGTCGGAGGCACTACAGACATATCCTCTGCTTTATGGTCTGACCATCCGATGCCATACTCCACCTGAAGCCACAAGACAGGCTTTTGGGGCAGGGACTAAATGCTCTGGTCTCTGGTTGCAGACCACCTCCCTGGTCTTGTCAGGATTGCTCGGGCTCTGTTACTGCACACAAGATGATAATAGGGCCTTTCTCACAGCTTCATTGTCCTGGGCCTTCAGAAATACAGGACAAGGAATTTTTCAGAGAAGGTAGTAAGACATGAAATGCACACCTATAATTTCAGAACAAAGTCAAACTGTATTTTATGCCTATATTCTACATGACCATATATAGTAGACATAAATTTTAGAGGCTTTCATTATTTTTTTCCTTTTCCCAAAGGTGCAAAATTACTAGAGCACTAAGACTCCCACAGTCAGCATTGCTGAGTACAATCTTTGCTAAAGCCTAATTCCTGAGTATATCAAGTATAATTCAGCAATGGCTCAGATGTTAATGAAATGTAAGAAACATCCCTAAAAAAGAATGAGGCCTATAGTTTATGAAAGGATTTGTGGGAATTGGGGAACAATTACCATTCACTAAGACACTTGCTTTGCCAGCTGCATACGTATATTCTACCTCCATGAAGACCTTAATCCACAAAGCTGAAACAATCTTTCAGGAAAGGCCAATGTTTTGAGTGATTCATCGTTACAAAGGCAAGCAAGATAATCAGGAACTAGTCATTTATAATCAGAGCTTTTAGTAATAGGCATGGTTGTTTGAACCAGGAATGTTTCTGAATTATTTTGTAGTTATTCAATATCCTTTTTCTTCTTTGCTTTGAAATTATTTTTTTAAAAGAAAAAATATTTGGGTCAGAGTTTATCTTTAAGGTTTGCTGTTTAATTTTATAATACTTTTAAAACACAGAAGAAAAGTGGTAATAGAGCAATCATTTTACATTAAGCAACAGCAGAAGAGTAATGAAGTGGAATCACAGTGTTCAAGTCCTTCATTTACAAAACACTCTTTTATCCTGAACACCTGCATCTTTCCCCAGGCTGAGGGAGCATTTTGACTTAAAACAGAATGTTAGAAGCTCTAGTGCATTATCGCTTCAGATCACCTACAGCCAACTGATTCTGGGTGTCAATTAATGTTATTACCACCTAATCAAATGGTACTTAATGCAAACTGTGGGCTATACCCTTGGCTTTGTGTAGTTTGGGATTCACAGTTGAAGAAAATAAGCTGTTTGAAAAGGGCAGTTTACAGAAACTGCAAATATTACACTAGTTTCTAAGCCAGACTGAGAATTTAAAAGAATCATGTGTATTTTAAGGGGGAAATTTTAGTGTAATTACTTTCAATATATTATACAAAGGTCATACTGCCTAGAGTATCAAAGGTTTAGAAGTTTCAGAAGCATAAAGTCTTTATATTAGATGGTGGGACTCACTCCTCGCTCTGTAAAAATATTCCCAAAATTGGAGTTGGGGTCAGGGTGGACTAGATGATCTCTAGAGACACCTTCCAACCTCAGATGTTCTGTGATTCTCTAATAAGCAGGTTTAGTCTTCCAGATGGTGGCCACGCCATTATGATACACAACCAGCAATGGAACACAACCTTGTGCTATCTCACAGTCACATGAGCAGATTCACACATACCAAATCCAAGGTATCTTCCTTTTCACCTTCACTTTCCTGAGAACACGCCTTACAGTTTGTAATCTAAGGTGACATCGTCTGAGTTCCTCCTATTTTCCCAGGGAAGGGGTAGAGTCATGATCCCTGGAGGTATTTAGAAAACATGTTGATGTCATCCATAGAGACATGGTTTAATGGTGGACTTGGCAGTGCTAGGTTAAGGGTTGGACTTGATGATCTTAAAGGTCTTTTCCATCCTAAATGATTCTATGATTCTTTGTAAGCATTAATGCAATATTCATATTAAGAGGCCAAATATACAGAGTATGGGCCTCCTGTGCAGAGTAAAAAGTTCAGACAAAGAAAAATTATCCTTTGCAACAATTATGATATCATATGAAACATCAAAATATGCACTGCAACATGGTTTGGAACTTGGGGAATCTGGTATTTCTTTCCTGGATGATACCAGGAACACCTAAGCCTCCTTGTTCTTTCATCCCAGTAACTGCCAAGACCTCGCCTCCAGATCCCTTAAGGGCTGGAACTTACAGCTGTGTCCTGGGAGTTTGCTGGTGGAGTGTCATAGCCCCACAAATGAACACAAATGAAGGACAAAGGTAAACTCAAGACCTTCTTCCCTTAGGGTTGTACTCCAGTTGCTGACACCCTGAGTAAAGAAAACTCTCCCCACAGGCAAAAGCATTGGTCACAGCATGAGCTTTACCACCAGAGCTCTCGCTAAACAGAATATGGACAAACCTGTTCCTGTAAATCCTGGTGGGGCAAAAACTGCAGTAGCCATATGATACAAAGAGCTAATCTAGCTGTTTACTTCATGTTTCCAGCCCAAATTAATTCAAAAATTCTGACAAAACTTTCTCACAACCTTAATGCTATATTCTTTTTCCTGTCAGAGTAAAGCCAGCATAAAAACATTGTCTAAACTCTGTATTGCATGCTTTGGCTAATTCAACAGAAATAATTTTTGATCCAGGTCAAATCTGGATTTAACAGGTTATATCCTGCACCATGCAGCCACCACCTTCCTGCAAAGGGGAGTAAGCGCTTCTCACATTCTCTGCAGAGGCCATCCTATCAACCTCCATTGGTCACAATTTTTGTGTAACAGTACGCTTCTCCACCCCTGATGCAATATCAAAACATCTTGCACACAAAGGTACCTGAATACAGACTGAACTCTTCCAAAATCTTCTCAGCACACCATTAAATTTGAATGGAAGCTGAGCTGCAGTAGCTGGGCCTGTATAATGTGTTGGGTTAGTTGTAATCCTGTCACATAATATGCGATCGCTATCTGATACATTATTTGAAACCCTGCCAAAACATACTTGAGAAATAAGTTATCTTATAAATGATTTCTGAAGAATTTCTTTTCTATTATAATTAAAAGCCCACTTTATATACACTAGGCATCTTATTTCTGTAATTATTTTCAAACAGTTCCTGAATGGTTTATACATTCATCCCCAAACACACCAGCCTGTTATTCCCCACTGGAATACAGCATATGCTGAAATTAATTATTTGAACACCTAAATGACAAGTATTCTTTTCCAGTATCTGTTTGTTGACCAAACGTTCCATTATGAATTAAGCATGGCTAGGGAAGTTGTCTATTATAGGAAGAAAAGAGCAATGACATAACACAGACAAAAAACTAATTTATGGTTTGGACTGGTCATACTGCCAGATCTGCACTGTGTGTTGCATGCCATGTCATGGACTGCGTACATAAACCTTTCAGATTACATAACTGTAACAGCAGCTGATTTCCATTTGACATTGCCTAGGGTTCTCTAGTTGGAAAGGCAATGGCCACCGTTAGACCTCACTGGGGCTCCAGGCCTTGCAGAATCCTATCTACAAGTTGTGTTTGATAACCACCTTCTCAGTCTCTGTGGTCTTCTTTTCTTGCCTTTGAGGGCCACCTTGAGCATTTCTCTCAGAGCTGGTCATGTCTGCCCTGAGTTTTACCACCGAGTGCTTCTATTCTTCTCTTTGGTATTGTTTTCCAGTCAAATATAGACACAGCCATCTGTGTTTAAACAAAATCATCATTACTCTCTTCTGACCACATGCCGAAATTCTTTAAAATTAATGGCATTCAATCTCTGAATAACACCTTTCTGCAAACTTAAACATGGCAAAGAAACACTCTGACCTTTCAGTTTGAATCATTTGTATTTTATTACTGTATTGCGCACAACGACAATCTTAATAAAACAGGAAAAATATCTTTTTATTACATAGTATCTTTGATTTTTAACAAATCCATTCTGGTACATCTTTGTGCATCTATCACAAAACTAAAAATATACTTTGAATTGCATCGAAATACAGGAATTATAGTTTTAGCCAAGAGAAAGGCAATATAAGGCTGGAGTTTTTGTATGCTCCAAACTCATATCTAATTTCCAATATAACTGCATGAGGTTAGTGCCTTGATTCTAACCTTCAAAGAAGATAAGGGGTAAAGTAATTGCCATATTACTAACCGCTTTCAGCTCAGAAACCACCAAAGTAGCTGCACTTCTATATGCAAAAGCTCACTGTAAATGGTTGTGACCATAATGAAGGCTTGTGAAATGTGAAGGTAAAATACTGGAAGCTGTGAAACCAGCTCCTAGAAACAGGTCAGAAAAATGCAAAGTGCAACTATTTTGGAATATGACTCAATATTCAAGGCCTTTTTGACTTGAACATGCTTTTGCTGTAGCTTTCCCCAATGATTTAAGAGGTATAATACAAAAAATTTGTCCCAGGAAAACACAACTAGTCAGACTGGAAAAAAGTGAAAGAGTAAAAGAGGTGTTTTATATGGCTAGTGTTTCTAATGACTAGTAAGTTAGTAATGCAAACTGCAGAGCAAAGTTTCAAGCTTTCTGAAGTTTGGGGTTTTGGTTAGTTTTCTTTTGTTTTCAGTCTAATAGTTGCAAACTATTAAAGTAAGTATGGGCTTGCTGTAATTATAGATGAAATTCTGTCACTTCTATAAAAGAGCATAACCAGTTATTTTAAAGTGATATAAAAGACAGCTCCATGAAAAAAAAAGTCATATCTTGGTGTAATAAAATGCTGGCTGCAGAGTTTCTTAAGAGAATGCTCAAAAGCAAACAGAAGTTATTTGGGAGTTAGGTTTATTTTAATTAGCTTCCAGGAACATTTATGACATATCCACCCCAGTGACCACAGGTGGATATCCCTGCTGGGTAACACTCAGCTGCTCCTGAATAAAACAGGGGAGAGCAAACAAACACAAGAGAGGAAAGAAAAAAAGGAACAGATTTATGTCAGGGTACACTTAATGAACACCTGCACTTCACAGGCCTGGGTAACTATTTACCACCTTCTTCCCGTCAGATAAATATCTACTAAGAAATTACTCCTCTTTCTGTATCACTGACAAATTAAATGAAACCCTTGAAGAGTGCTTGGAGGCAAACTACGCATAGGTTAATTTTCCCTTTTTGTATGGCAGGAAAATAATCATCATGGGAGCACCTAATTGAAAAGGACTCAAGCCTTTGTACGCAGTCACGCTTGTTGCTTCACAACAGAATGACTATTGATCTGGACATGGAGAATGCAGTTAAACAGAGCTTCTAACTTTAGTGGTCCAGCTGTTTGGGATCAGAGAACCCTAAGAGTTATCCCCCATCAGGATATCACCTGTGTAAACTTCAAACTGGCCACAGTGAGAGAAGTCAGAAGGTATTATTACATACGGGAGAAAAGTTTCAACATCTTTTGCTTCACTGCCAGTTTAGGAACTTGGACCATTTGTAGATATCTGCCTGTCTTCCTCTCTTCATTTGTGATGAAGATTTATGCATGGGCATGCTGAGCCTGTGCAACACATTTGTAAGCCTAAAGCAAGCAATCCAAAGAGGCTAGTAGCCTATAATCAATGTTTGGCACTCTGCAACCTGAATGCAAGCTATATTTGCAATCCACACACCACTGCTACAGTGACCCGGATGTATAAACACCCCACCCCAAGTGCTCAGAAGCTACTTCCTCAGAGAGTGTAGAAGGACAGTAAAACAGATACTAGATACTGCTCAAAAAAAAAAAAAAAAAAAAAAAAATCTAGATTCTGCTCAAAAAAAAATAAAAAATCTCTCAGAGCATGGAAAACAACCATTCTCCATTACACACTGCAAACCAACTGGTAGCAGTTCAGAAAGAAAGGTGAGGCTATAACCTTCTCCAGAGCTGTTCAGACCAGAACCTGAGATTCTGGCATGTCCAGCACACTGTTGTTCACAGGCTGTAAACTGTCCCCAGGACAGTGTGTCATCCTACCTATCAAATGCTTCTGTTAACCACCAGTGCCCTTGTGGTATGAAAAACATGTATGCCAATGGACGACAACCTGTTTTTCAAAGATGCTCCCCCAGGGACTGACAGGAATCTGGAATAGCTGAAAAGTGATTTTTAAAGGCTAGAGGTAAAAGTAATCTTAATCAAATTTACTTAGGTGTCTAACCCAAATCAGTCACCTGAGCATATCCAGGAGGTTTGTTCCACTTAGCTTGCAGTCCTGATCACAGTCTGGGATGTTATTTCCTCTGAAGAGGACTGTTCCTGTTTAATGAGCATAAATGTAAATTTAACTTTAGTCTGGAATAACCACGGAGTGTCCAACTGTTTAGACTTGATTTAGATTAAGACACATTTAGGTACCCAGATATGCGTATGTCAGTCTCAGACTGAATCCTGCCCTGAACTAGCCTAGCCTAGGAAGATACTGTCTTCATGGGTTGAGGAGAAGCTACACCTTGAATAATATTCCCTAAGATCTGCTATCAAGCAGAGGTCTGTGCCATCATTTTTTAGCTCCTGACTAATCCAAATTGGTCATTTTCAGATTTTAAACCTTTATAAGCAAAGAACAACTCACAGCACAATCATAGAGCAGATCTTCCTCAGGTGTTAAACTCCTATTATTTTTTGATTTTCCTTTAGAACACTCCTGAGGAAATAATTTCTTTCTAGAAATATTAGTGCTCTTTCCTTCATTCTTTCTATTCATCTCAGTCCCCTCTTTATTTTCTGCTCACCATAAATAATAGCACTTTTGCTTTATCTTCTCCCTCCTTGTTTCATAGCCTCAAATGGCTCCTTTTATAAGTCTTCTGCTGCACTGACCTGGATTTCCACAAAACAGACCTTGTATTCTTTATTTTAAATGCTAAACAAGGAGAAAAAAGATGGAAGTCCTATTTGCAAACAATTTTTCACTCAGATTTCTATATTCTAACTACTGAACATGTATTTTTTGCATTCACAAACTTTAGATACAGAGTCAGAGCACAATACTTAAGAGAAAATAGAAGTAGGGGTATTATTTCATTAATGTAAAAATAAATGTTCCATGCTCTGATGGCTAGAAAGTCAGCCCATCACCAAGGGTCAATTGCTTTTGCTAAAGGTGGCTTAGTTGTCATTAAGACAAATACACTGTTGTGACAAAAGCATCATAGGAATTATGCTCTGTGTCCCTTACAAAAGGAGCCTTGACATCCTACAACAAAACTGGACCTTTAGTATAAAAGGCCAAAAGCTTCAAATACTCCGTGTATGACAGAAGAGAGCAGAAGAGGTCAAAGTGCACCTCCTGGTGTCTTACACCCTCATAATAGCAGCTAGTGAAAAAATGGATTAACCTAGGAAATGGACCATACACTACAAAGGCAGAAGAAGGGATCTCAATGTTCTCTGCCAGCCTGACCAGGAGAAATCCTGACCCCTAGTCCCCAGTGTGTGTGCAGTCAGGTACCCAAGCTGCTTCACAGTCGACTCAGGACACCCTCTGTGCTCTGCCCAACATCCCACTCTGACTACAGTTGAACTTCAGAGTTACTGAGAAGTTCATTCAAGAATGTGGGATTCTGTCTCATTTGGGAAGTGTGAATTTGCAGATTCTTTCAAACATATTGCAAAATGTTTATCTCACAGAGTGTTGATACCAAAAAGATACCCACTGTGCTGTAGTCTTCATAAACAAAACAATATATTGCCTGAAACTGAAAATAAGACAGTAAGTCAATAGAGATATTTATAGACAAGATACGACACTTGAATTCATTTTAAAGACTGCACTTACAGTCCCCCTTGGGTTAAAGCTTTTCTAACACATCAGGGAGAATCAAGCAAACAAAGTCTCTATTTTTGCATAGACTGTTTTATGTTCAATACTTCAATATTTATGTGTGGCATTATTTACCCTACACAAAAATATAGGCTTTGTATCTTTCATTTATTTGACACTTCAGAATTGCTAATACACATGGGTATATTACACCCACAGGTTTATTCCTCTGACAGTCCTTACCTCAGAAAACTGAAATTTTTACATTTTAAATTAAAGCTAACTCTTAATTTGCAATTGTAATGTACTGTAAGAGATTATTATACAGTATGTGTGCCAAAGGAGCTGCCTTATGCTGGTAAGGTACACTGTAGTAAGGGCTGCTGTGAATGAATGTGACACATGAGAACAGGGAGAAAAATAAATCAAGTAACTCAGGTTACTAACTGTAATAACTCCACACTGCTAAAGTAATTTCAGACATTGCTGATGATCTGCTAGAATCCACCAATCCCTTCAGCCTGGTAAGGAAACATCACAGACACACTACTGACCTGCAAGACAAACTATATCTTTGTAATTATGCAGAAAAAGTGATGTTCCCAGTGTATCTCCCTTTTTTAATTGACTTGGCATTAGCTCTTCTGTTGTAGAACATTTTATCAAGGAATCTTTCTGGATATATTGCATAAACAGAAAATCCTCAGTGCATGAGTTATCTTCCTATTGAGCCTAGATCTATTCTACTGAGCCTAGATCTATCCTAGGTTTCAATGTCAATGATCCCTGTTCCGAGAAGCCACCCCGAAACAAAGATGCTAATGCTCTTCCCAGATCAGTCTGATGCAGCCTGCTAAGCTACCTTTGTTTAATTCTACACCCATGCCAAGGAAGCTTATCACCATCCTCCTCTTCTTTCAGAGCTAGAAGCAGGATACCAGGTATAAATTTGCTATACCATCTCCAGGACCCACTTCTATACTGTGACTGGTGAAAAAAGGAAAGATTCACTCAGGATGATGCTTATGTACTTATGTAGTACCTTATGTAGAGCTGCCTGACACATATCAAGCTAAATGACTTGCTCCCTGATCGCTGCCAGACTCATATCAAGCCTAAATTGCACAGACACATATCAACCCTAAATTACTTGCTCCCTGATCACTTCCCAGACCGCTTCCACAGCCCTGCTGCAGGACACAGAAGTTAATAATCTCCAGACTGCTACTATTTCTCAAGGTGTAGTTTGTTGTCCTTAATGTAGCAGGAACGACAGAGCTCATCCTCCCTGACAGCTTTAGGTACCCTGCAGAAAGGGATTGCCCATCCCTTATGAACCACAGGGGTTCATGGGATTTGTGGTCTGAAACAGAGGTTCAGAGATTTGTGGTCCCACAGAGCACTTCCAGGGGTTGGTGGCAGAGGTGCTGAGTGTCCTCTTACACTGAATATATGCATCAGCTGGCCTTATATTAGAAGAGTATCTTAAAAAGACATATATGAAAATGGACCTCTTTGTCATCATGCATTGTTTGCTGCCAGTGACTGCACCACAAGAGTTGCTTTCCCTGATGTGGTCTATCAAGTGTTCCCTGCTTAAAACCAATAAGCTGCGAGAGTGTTATTTGTTCCCCCACCTCCCACTTTTTTAATTTTCACTGCAAACACAGCTTATTTACACTCTGTCTCTTTTAAAAATCAAGTGTCAACCAAGTGCTAAACTGCTGCTATTTGCCAATGTTTCATTAACACCTTATTAACTTCCAACAGCTGAAGGTGACTGGACCCTCACCTCTGTTTATTTCCTCAAAGTAACAGTTAACTGAAGCATCAGGATAGAGGCACCCCTGTAAATATGACTGAAAACAAATATGCATGCAGAATATAATCACGCACAACTTCAGCCAGATCTCTAACAGACACATCTAGTTAATTTTATGCACAGTCACATACTATCAAGTTTGGAGCTCAGAGTCTTATTAGAGATGATAATAAAGATCTCTGTGTGCTTTTTTTCCCTAGTCCATATCAGAAACTGATTAAAACAGAAATACAAATCTTGTACAAGTTATGCCACCAGTAGTTTGCTCTTTCGGTTTAAATACCAGGTAGAAAGGTGTGATACTCTTGTCATGTAAATCAGCACAGCTTCAGCAGTTACCAGAAAAACTGTAGAAACTGTAGTGGTTTACACAGTAAGCCTCCAGCACGTGTATATACATTCTTCTGTAGTCAATCCCAGTCCATGTAGATATAACTGTAAAGGAAAGAAAGAAGAAAAAAAGAAAGCAAAACCCAAGAAATGGGAATCGCAGAGCAGGGAGACAGGAAACATCCTCTCCTTCAGAGGGATCCCTGAGGGATTAAAACCTTTCTTTAGTTTTCCCCTATTCCCCTATCCTAATGTCTTCCTCTCCTCTCCCTGCACCCCACCTCCCCTTTCCCTGTTCTCATCTAATTTGAAAGGAAAGGGACAGGACATCTTATATATATATGTTTGCTGTATTATCTCTCTCTTCCTCTGTTTTCCATTTTATGAAACATCTTTCCTGCTGTCTTTTGTCCCACACTTTCAGACCATCATTCTGCACACCTGGAAAAAGAAGCCAATTTGGTGGAAAGCAATTTATAGAGGTTTCTGCTCCCCTGCCAAAATGGGCATGACCTTTTGATCTTCATTAATGCTGGAGGAGCTGGAGCTGTTCTGGTTGTTCTCCAGGTCATACTTCTATTTTTGATGTCATATTGGTTTCTACAACTGCGTCGTGCATGTATTAACACTGGGAGCTTGGCTATCTAAGTGCTAGTTACCACTTTTCATTGTCCAAACAGGCAGGGTATTGGTTTTGAACGAACCACAAAGGGGGAGGTCTCTTTTATCATAATAAGCATTCAAAAAGAACTTGAACCAATTTTTTATGATTTGGTGATCATTCTCATGCCAACTATAAAATTTTCATACAGTTCTTAATGCATAAAATAATAAAAAGTTTGCTTTCTGAAATGTTCTCTGAAAAAGCTGACAAATCACAAAAAAGCTAAGGTAGAAGGAGTACAAAGAAAGGAATTGGCAGGCGTTTGGGAGTAGAAGTATAAAGAATCATATGGGTAATTAATAAAACATAAATAAAGTAAATGGGATAATGAGGCCACCAACAAAAGTAGCATACAGTCTTTGCAACATCAGAACCTTGAATTATACTTCTCATCTCAAAGTATTGTGTTAAATGAGAACATTTGAAAAATAATTACTACTTGAGCATTCATGTAGCTTATCTGATATGGTCAATATATTTTCGCATCTATGCAGGAACACTCCCAGGTTTTCAGGTTTTACTAGTTTCAGTATAGGTTAGTTGATAAATATTAATCAGTTAGTCGTTTAGTGTTCACTCTCTTTATTCTTACTGTTACACACAGACTTGTTTTCAAAGATTTTAAAAAGTCTGCAGGGTGGCATATTTTACTTGAGGATTGAAGTGAACACTTTCAGTTCTATCTCTGCAAGTACATTGGACCAGATTTTGGTCTCATTAGCACCAATATAAATCTGGAATAGTTCCACTAGTCTCTGTAATGTTACTCCCAGTACATGCTGATTTAACTGAGATCACAAGCTGGTCCATTGACCTAAGTGGTGTCAGTGGGGATGTACTGAAAAGAAAATTTGATCTACTAAATTCAAATCCTTGAGGTGTTGTTCTAGCAGCCAACTTATTTAGAAAGAAAACACTGAACTTGAATGTTGACCCTCCATCCCAGCTGGATCTCCATGTAAACTGTGCTCCTGCTGTAGCCTTTTAAATAGATCAGCAATTTACATTTTAAGTAGATCAGCAATTCAAATTAGTGAAATGCAAGAATGTAGGTAGCATGGAGGGGGGAGAACTTAGCGCCACCTGAAATTTCATCAGTGTTCAACAGCGTAACTCTCCTTACATTTTCCAAGAGCAGGGAGTGGATGGGCTGTAAGGATTCAACTACTGCAGGTCTGTGCCCAGAGTTGGCAGAAGTGGCTGTTATGTAAAGGATGGGCAGACATGGACCATGGACACTGTGTCCCAGATCTTGACCAAACCTCAACTGGCCATAGCTGGTGGGCTCAGGCTCAAATCTTGCTGGGAAGAAACCTGCCAAGGAAACACTCCAGACAACTGCAGGAGACACAACCGTCTCTGGCTTGGTGCTTGGCTAGTTGAGATGTGTCCCACAAGCCTCCTCCAGAGCGAGGGATAACTTGCAGGGAGCAAACTATACAGAGCAACAACCCTGCCACTGACATTGGGCCCCGAGCCAACACAGGCTCATGGATCAGAAAGCCCAACCATGCTTTGGTTGCCTCTTGGCTGCTGCGTGCAAGCACAAGATGATGGTTTTGTGCTCTGACTCTTGCTCCCTTAAAGGCCCAAAAGTTTCTGAGAACAGGAGGTGTTTACTCCTGGCAGCTCTGGGGTCTAAAATCGGTGTAGGTACCTCTAGCGTTAAGCTGTGATGGCTTGCTGGTTTTTAAATCATATTACTGGATTTTAGCATAAAAGTAGGTGGTCTGAATCTCACCAAAGATACATTATTGGGAGAGCAACGTGTAAACATAGGAAAATGTAAATGGAAAGCCAATGTAAAACTGTATGACTATGTGGCCTTTTCATCTGAAGGGCCTGGCCCAGGTCAGTCTGCTTATACAAGAGCTCATCAGGCCCCGTGGGACAGAGATCTGTCCTTACCTCTTCCTACAGAGCCACACACGCAACAACAGAGTCACTTGTCAGTGAGGGCCCAGCCCATGCTCCTTACGACAGGCTTGTGGCATTATTTGGGAGCAGCCAGTTCTTCTGAAGCAGTTGCAAGAAAACACAGGACTGACACAGAGTGAGATTTTAGTAAGATGTTTTGTTTGTTTCCTGCTTTTTTGCTTTCCTTCCTCCATGAATCTCTCTCCCTTCAGGTATTAAACCACTGCTGCTGGGCACTGAAAGGGCTTTGAGTTACATTATTTCCATGTTTGACCTTCATTCTTACTCTGAACGCACTGGATGATTTTGGGGTGATAAAATACTGTTGTAGTTCTCAAGGCCAGGATCATTTCCCTCTCAAGAAATGGCAAAGCCTCGGTGCCTGTGTTCATCTACATTGCTTAGTTCACGTGCACCAACAGCTTTTAATTGCTGCTGCCAATTAAAGGGATATAACACAGGCATATACACCTCATTCCCATGGTACTGGGTCTGGCTGTCCTTTGCTGAAGGAATAGCACCGCATTTTATCTGCCTGCCTCACGCCCTGACACACAGCATACAGCAGTGTCATGCACTTCAGTGTCTGCCTTAAAAAGCATCAGCACCGATTACAACACAATTATTCTTAATCCCTCCAGCTCTGATATTTGTTCACCTCATGCCAGGAGGAAGAATAGGGGGCAGTTGCTCTGGATAAACACAAACGACTGTGGGAGATCCCCTCAGGAGCAGCTCTGTCACCGAGGACATTTGCCTCATTGACAGCCCCGCGCAGCCTGTCGTCTCGGCTGCTGCTCTCCGCAAGAGAAATGGCAGCATTTCAGGCTGTTAAAGGTGTGATTGATGGGTGCTGTCGGTCCCTACCTGTCAGCTCCACGTACTGACAGGAGTGAGAACCCCCCAAAGGAGACAGCCTTACACAATACAGCCCACCCACCCTGTTCAGTGAGACCCTAATGTCGTGCTGCACTGCTCCTGGCAGGTGGTCTGCTCAGCAGGGCTGGGGAAGGGCAAGCGAAGAGCTAGGAGCTCTGTTTTTGCTGGCAAGGGCAGCGACATCTCTCTCAAAGTACTTGGAGACACCAGGGCAGGGCTGAGAGTGCAGGCGAGGCAGGCTGGCTGCTGCAGAGGGCTGGTTCAGCCCGGGGTTAGGATGGATCCTGCTGCTGCAGCTGCAGCTACGGGGATGTCAGTGAGAGAAACTTGTGGGATGCTGGCACCACTCCACGGCTTTGCATGTGGAACATTAAACATGTGCAGAGGGTTTGCAGTATCTGCTCCTGAGCCTGAGGGATGACAGAGGTGATACAACCATTTACCCCTGCTTGGAGGAATCCCCCATGGATGCGCATGGCGGTGCTGGCACACGTAGGTGTGAATTCCTCACCCTGCAGGAGTGAGGCTCAATGTCATATGACTGTTCCTCTGGTTTGGCATCAACCTAAATAAAAGTAATCGGTTAGAATAACAAATCACCCTAGGAACCAGGGATTTTTTCCTATTTTGTGTTTGCTAGCAGACTTAAGGCTGTTTTTCAACACTGCAGTTTAAAGAAGATCCTTTCATCCACAAGACCATCTAAATCAACCTTCGGACCATTCAGCCAGTGTCAACAGTGAGAAAGCAAGAGCAAGAAAATCCAGTTGCGTTTCAGCAGGCCCTTCCCTTTCTTGCTGTTCCCTTCTCCTCCCCACCCTCTGCCTGCCCCAGACCAGTGATGGTTAACCTTTGTACAGCTTGACCTGACTCTCTCTGCATCTGGCTTATGGCAACACAGGGGCTCTTGGGCCAGGAAACCCCAGTGGGGCCATCCAAAGCCCACTGACGTCAGTGGAAAGACTCCCACTGACTTCAGGCTGTATCAGGCCCAGGTTGAAGCAGAGCCATCTTTCCTTCAAAACTTTTACTTGACAGTTCATAGGCTGTCACTGGCCATGCATTAAGACTGTTGGGGACTTGCTACAGTGCGAGTGCTGACACCACTGCTGGATCGCTCCTTTCATCTGATGCCTCAGATACGAGTGCGGCTCACAGCTTCCCTTTCCCCTCCAAATCAAAGGCAGCGACTGCAGCTGCACAGACCGGAGAGTCTGTTTAGTTTCTGTGGGCCAACAGCCACCAGCTGTAGAGGCTGCTGTGCTTTTTTGCTGGATGGGAGCTTTCAATTCCAATAGACAATGTGTACAAATATTTCCCATATCAAAATTGTTCCATATCTTCCTAAGTTAATTAAATGCTAATTTTCTAATGAGGTGACAACAATGGCAACAACCTGTTATCAGCATGCTAGCTAGTGCCCGTAACCAATGGGTGAGCACAGAACCCTTGTGCTGTTATTAAACTGCATTCCTATATTAATTAATCACTTTTGCAGCTGTATTATTCTGAAGCTGGACAGAAATGTGGATAGTAATTAAATGAAAAAAACATTTACATTATTTGGAGATTGCAGAGTTGCTTTGTGGTATTTATTATTTCACATTGTTGTTATAGAAACCCCTCCTGTTTTCATGCCTGCTGCATACTAGTTTAGCAAGAAATGGTGGAAGGAAAATTCACGATTAAAGTGCTGTTCAACATACACTGAGTATAAATTAAGGTATAGAAATTTCCTGAGTTATGCAGTAAGAAGGAAAAAGCCACTTGGAGTTCAGATGAAAGGATGGTCATATATCTGTCACATCTTCATACTCCGAAAAGGACTGAGGCTCTTAAAACCTTGGTGGTGGAATTTATGTGCTCACATCCAAAACAGAGATTCTGCTGTCTACTTCAGCAGATTGCCCAACTCTCCCTCACTTCAGCTGCCAGTACAAAAGCTCCCCAGACTTCTCAAATTCTGGTCAGACTCAAGAGCTCTTCAGTTTTAAAAAGGTCAAGTTGTCCAACATCCAGTTCAGGCACTAGCTTAGTTAGGACCCTAAAAATATGTTCCTCTGTTTGTCATCCCCCAGGGCTGGTTTGAGCGCTCTAAAAATTCCTACCGAACAGCTCTAAATTGGATTTTACATAAAACACAATGGCAGCTATCAATTTCTTTTGAAATATGGCCAATAAGCTAATACTGCAGTAGCTTAGAAAAGGGGAAGACTCCAGTGGCCATATTTCAAAAGAAATTGATAGCTGGGATATGAGAGATACAGTTCAATGCCTCACTCTGCCCAGACAGAGCTCATTCCTCTTGTGATACACTCTAGTCAGGAGACTTCATCTCCCTGGAAGTCAGGGGGATTTTCTCATCCCTTCTCACAGAAAACGAGTGGTAATTTCCATCAGGATTGTGACTTAAGAGATGTGACAGCCGCTCCACCTTTGACAGAGATGGGTTAGCCACCTACTGTCAAGAGACCATTCAGATGGTGGGGAAAGGGATAAGTCTTCATGATGGCACAGAAATTCAAAAGCCTATTAAAAAGCCATTCAAAACTGGGGAAGGGCATGGGATTTCAGACAGGCTCCTGATTTCTACATCTCTGCGTCCTGGCATCACGTTAAGGCAACATCCCTTGGGCACTCAATTAAGGATCAAGGACTGAGCCATTGCATACTGCAGTGGTAAAGTGTGGGGATGGGTAAAACCCTCATTGGTCTTGAATCTTCTTAAACCCTGGGGTTTGTATTTGGGAACCTCCAAATATTTTTCTGCCATCAGCTAGCATACTTCAGAGGTACATAGGACAGTTTTTTCCCCACTGTTGGAGAACAGGCTGTGTTAACAAAGACTGATACATATTTTATTAGGAATTAATCGCATGCACCATGTTTAGATAACCAGGTAGCAGATTTCCATGTAGAACATTTTACAGCAATTCTCTTAATGTTATAAATCTTGTCACAATGAACAACAGGTGAGATACACCTGTAAACCATTTCTCTGAGTGCTTCACATGGTTAGTGTAATGATGTCCTACAATGGAATAATAAAACCTGCCAGGAAAATTAAGCTGTATTGTGAAATTCATGTTCAAAACTGTTTAAAACAATTTATTTACTGAATTCAGACAAATACTCCCAAACTGTTTTCATTGCATTTAGTGCTGAGTCAAGGCAAAAAATACAAGGCTGATAATAATGTGACTCCATTTACATTAAGCACTAGGTAGATAAATACCTTTGCTATATTCCTTTGTGTGCTTCTTTCTACTCCAAATGTGGATAAATAAATTATTATTATTCACTCCTAGTAGTTGATGATGATAATAATAATGATAATAGTAAAATAATTTAAATAGAATGTTTCCTCTCAAACCACTCCACAGACTTTGGAAAATGATGCGGTGGGACCACTGTAACCAGTTACTGAAATGCAACCACCTCTAGAGTGAATCACATCTGCTTAAACACGGAGAATGTCGATGCTGTGTGATAGAATAGGATCAGGATAAGGAAGAGTGCTGTAACTAACTATAATGAAAGGGAAATTATTTGAGTTGAGGTTTGTAGGAAAACCACAGCTAAAAACCCTTAGCTTTGAAGAAAAGTTCTATGGGATGTTTAGCAATTATTAGTTTTTTGAGATTTGCCTCATCCTAACAGCAAAAATCTTAAACCATACAGCTATCCCAACATCATACTGGAGGAAGGAAAAACCCACCTGTGATGGACTGCAGCTTCCCAATGTCTGCAAAATGCCTTCTGAGCAAGTCTTGGGATGAAGCCTGCCAGCACCATGCAGTGAGTGAAGTGAACCACTTTTTAAGATGCTTATTTTCATCCCAACCTATCGCTTTTATCGTAATGAATTTGGTATTATTCAGCGTGGTGGATTTAATTAAGATTTTTAAAGTATTGAAATTATTAATGATTTAATAATTAGAAATAAGTGTTTTAATCCATGACTGAATAATGTATAAAACTATTCAATTTATTTTTTTGGAAATGAGGGTCTAGGTTTATACTTTTCCCTATATTTTCAATTCAGAACTATTTGGAAGTTGCAGCTCTGCCATACTGGCCTCCTGCAAAATCTAGTAAGTGCAAAACATTTTATTTAATGCAGCCCAAGAAAACACACGTGTGGGAGACAGAAAGTGATACAGTCTCCTAAAGTTCTGCTAAAATCTCAGTGGTGGTTAGAGAAACAGTTGTGTGAAAAATAATAAAAAAGCCCAAGTCACAAGTCATAAACAAAAAGGCTATAATTATGCCAAAGCAAATTTAGAACCATTACACCAAAAGTTGAATTACTTCGAATGTGCCCACAGTCTTTCTCAGCGCAATATTCATGCATATTCACCCTTCATACAGGCAACAAACACGGGCTCGGGGGAGCAGCAGGGGACAGACAACTCTTCAGAGATCACCTGCCCACAAAACTGAGCACAGCCACAGGTACATTTAATATTGCCATGATGTGAAGTGGGTCAGTGTGTTACCAAAGAGGTTGTTGCAAAAGTCATCTGTGGTCCCACTGTGGACAGGGAGCAGGCAGCCTGGAGGGCAGCAGCCCTTCAGAGGCACGTTCACGTATCTGCAACTCCAGGCTGCCTTCTGCTCTCCAGACACCTCTGGTGTGGGTCGTTGTTCATTGCTCACTCAGGACCAGCTGAGAATCAACCCTAAACTAAACCAACCTCGACATTCCCTTCACTTCTGACCAGTTGGATTTAGACACAGTCCTCCTGACAATTTAGCTGACAATTTGGCGTATGGGCTCCGTCCCCTGGGGCTTCTGCTCATCCTCCCGCGTGCATTCCTGCCTTGGTTTTGCCTCCAGGGTATTGCTCGCTCAGGTCTACTGCTCAGATACACGCTGTCAATACTTAAACTGCTGGGAAGGCTGATGCAGCAGCAGGGAGCACCGTCAGCTGCCCTGGCCCTGCAGGGACTCAGGGCTCCCAGAGCAGGCGATACCACTGGGAGAAGTGCTTGCGAGCGCATAACCGTGCACAGACTTCTGCCTTCTCCAACACAAGCTGCCCTGCCAGAGTGCTGCACCCATCTCTGCGAGCAAGGGCGATCTGTGCCAGCTGCAGTGAATCAAGTCACTATCTGCGTGGGCTTTTTTTTTTTCTTTTTTTAAATGCAGCTGCCATATATCCAAAAAACAAGTGATTAGGAACATTACAGTATTAGTCAAATCAACGTTGTTTTTCAGAGGGATGAAAGCCAATGATACAATTAACAAATGGTGGGTGTTGGTGGGTGATAGTATTACGCAGACGTTTTGAAGCTCTTTTCTCCTGTGTGAGCAAATTTTCATTCTTGGAGAAACATCCTGTGTAACTGCTGTTGAAGGGTCACACAAAGTTTGTTCTTCCCAAGCTCCCAGGCGGAGTGAGCTGGCCCGAAGGCTTGGGTTTCAGATGGAGAGGCAGCGTGGCTCCTTTGGGCCACCGCAGTGCTGTGGATTTGAGGCTCTGGAATAAGGGGCTGCTTTGCTTGCTGGTTGCTGTCCTCATTTCAGGGCCATCTATTCAGACTTCCACATCACTTCTGCAGCACTGATCACACTCCACTGGGATTCAGACGGCTCAAAGCTTTTTTCCACTGTGCTTTCCACACAGAGGAACAACACTGTGTTTCCCAGAGTACTTCATTCTAGTTCCACCTCCAAGGATGGCTGTGATGTCTGCCTCTAAATGATTAAGACTATCATATACTAGAGGTTTTACAGAATATCCTTTTTTCCTCCTCATTAGCCTGCCAACTTCAGCTCTCAGCCTATGGTAAGGTCAAGGAACACCCGAGAAGAGCAACATAAGACAAAATCTCTCACACGTGACAGTCTCTGACTTCTGAGACACAGGAGAACTTGATAGTGTATGAACATGTTGCTGGTAGATCTGTTTTGATATTTGGCCTGTGAGGCATGTAATAGTGGGGTATCTATGTAAGTTATAATTTAATGAACTGAGAGCTTTACTTCTGCAGATCTCTAAACTGGGGTAGTTAGGTAGCCTGGTGTTTTGTAATCCTGTTTTACTTAATTAAAGTATTCCTGTTGGCTGGGTGGAAAGATGTGTTATCCTGTTACTAGCACATGATGAAAGGAGGCAGACATCATTAGTGTACATGACTCCTTCCTCAGACCCCATAAGAGCTAGGGCCTCTGTAGTTCCTCTGAAACAGAATTAACATATTTCTCACTGAAATGTTTTTTTCTCTTATGTTCAGCTGCATAGATTTCCTCATTACAAGTATTAAACTGTTTGGTTATCTGTAATGTGCCTAGACTTTTGTGAAGATTCATTTACAGATGAACCCCTACTGTTAGGTTAAGACAGGTTTATTTTAGCACTTGCAGTTCCTATAATTCTGAGTTGTTAATGAATTGACCAACTTTTCATCATCCTTAACATGAGAGATGCTTCTCATGATCTCGACTCATACTCCTGAAGAGCAAGATTGCACTGGGGTCCTCTCGTAAGTTTTCTTGGGTTTGTGCCATTGGAGGAGGGAGTGCATAAGAAAAAGCATCTGGCAGTACATCTGCATCCAGTCCCTGCTGACATCCTGAGATCCGTCTGCCCAGGCTCACTCCTCCCTCCGTACGGAGCTTGACATATCTGGTACCCCACTGCCAGACAACCTCAGCAAATACTTCTCTCTCCAAGGGAGGATGAGTCACTTTTTCAGTGTCTTCATCTTATCTCATTGTTAACCTGATCTTTTCAAACTGCTCACGGCTGTGTGGAAGGAATCTGCTGAAAAGCCTTGATCTGAACAAGCTGAAAAACATGATCTAGGTAAAAAGATCAAAACCAGCCTTCTCTGGACCAATGACCATGAAGTTTTAATTCTTTACAAAGGACATGAAAAATAAGATGATAACTGAGATAAATGTTGATGAGTGGATGTGACAGATCCATTCCTCAAGGCTTTGCAAGGAAGCAGCAAGGAAGCGCTGAAGGATCCCAGGCCAGCTCCATAGTTAGCTGATCGGTTGAAAGTCAGTTCTATTTTTTTTCTGTTATTCTACATCACTTTGCATTATACAGTATTGTACATAGCCTCTGGTAGACCCTTCCAAAGCTACTGAATAACTTGGTGCTTAACAAGGATACTTTAATGTTTTTAAGTTCTGGGAAATACAAGATCATCTTTCATTCTGAGTCAGCAATGATGATCCCCAAACTAGTGGTGGAATAGGGGGAATAGTAGCTTTGTGGAAACTACTGTAGAGATCTGCACTGTAAGAAATGATGAATATATGACAGAGGAGCGAGGCTTACTTTTATACCTTATAAATCAGGAGTGTAACGAAAATTTCCTTTCCGTATTTGTGTTGTCTTTTCAATTTAGCACTGTTTATGCCTATGCACAACTCCTGTGCTGCAGGAATGATTCTTGTTTCTAAAAGCCCTTGCTCACAGGAAGCATTTTTTCCTTCTTCTATCTCTAAATTGTATATGAATATGTACAAAATAGAAGTTAACTTCTCTACATAGAAATTAATTTAGTAAGAGAGATCTCTTCTGTGTATAAGAGCATAACATAGTGTAGCAGAAACACTTGCCCCCATGAGTTTGAGACTGCAACAATCACAAGCAGATTGTCTCATGTGTTGCTTCTCCATCACCCCGTAACACTGACACAGTCCAGTCACAGCAGTATGCACACAAGAGTTTGAATAATGCCCCTGAAGAGTCCCTTAAGCATTCATTTTGTTCTTTTCAGTTGTCCTCCAGGCATTACCCACTCCATTATGGTATCAACTTGAAAATTTCCTAATACAGAAGGTAAAACTCATTGACAAGGAAAAATTTCAAAATTATTGCTCCTATTAGAGTCATAGTTCTGATATTTCTCTGGAGAATTTACCAAATTTCAGCATCACAGTATTTGGAAAAAGTGATATGTATTGCAAGTAATTCCTACTTTGAGGCAACCCTTAACCAAAGGGAGGTAAATATCATTCTATATCATTTCAGACAAGAAGCTACATTTGACGCAACTGTATCACCCACAAACAAAGCCACTTTTCTATTAATTAAAAACAGCCGATGACTGGTTTGATGAGAAAAAAAAATTCTCATGAATAACGCAATCATATTTATAACTTGTCTTATTTTAACGTGAACTCACAAGCTGTCATGAATAAGGGCAAGGACTGTCAAATGGCATTCACAAGAACAGAGCAGGTTTTAAATGGCTGCTCTTCAAAATAAAAATCTGTATAGCACATTGGGAAAATTTCCCCCACAAATATTGCCTAACTTTAAATTAATTTGTGGCTTTGGTAATGATCTGAAGAAGCTGCTCTACTGTCTTCTTTGTTCAGCACATCCCATTATTACTGGAACAGCAGAGACACAGTGGCATAAAGTACTGCCTGAGAAGAGCAGCTGGAGAGCAGCTATGATTAATGAACAGATAAATACAAATATGATTGTCTGCCTTTAAGAAGGAACAGTCATGAGCTCATTAGGGAAGTGAGAACCCATGATACCATTGTTAAAACAGCCATGCTTTAAGCAGACAATCACAGCACCTTAGCTCATCTTTTAAATGAGAAGCTGAAGGAAGTCATCAAAAGGGAAGCAAGCAAAAACCTGATTTTCACTATGCAGGCTGCTCTGAAGGCTCCTCAGGCAGGAGAGGCTGAATAAAGCTGCCCTGAATTCAGAATTTGCTGTCCTTCCCAAATCAGAGCAAGGCTTACTATATTACACAGCAATAGCCACCCGAGGCCTCTTCAGCTTCAGCCAGGTGAGAGCAAGGGAGATGGCAGGTCACTCCCCAGCCTCTCCTTACAAAAGGATAATGTCTACAGCTTTCCTAACCAAAAGCAGTCCCACAGACACAAATGGAAGCAACTATGCAGAAACAAGTTTCAAAATGCCAACAAAAGACAATTTTTCTGGCACCTCTCTGAGAACCTTATAAATAACAGTAAAGAGCCTCAACATCTCAGCTTCTATTTATTTGTGGTAACAAATCAGGCACCAGTGATGGTAGGAGACTCACCCTGTAGATTAAGCTCTGCTCTGTTCTTTTTTGTAGCCTGTCCAAAGCAATCCAGGACCGCAGCCCTACTCTAAACACCAGCAGCTCCCCACGGAGCGTGGATGATGCTTTAGGAGTGCAGAATCAGCAAAAGGGCTCCCCTGCCATTTCCCTCCCTGTCCCTCCTCTCTGCTGATAGTATTACAGGCAAAGAAGGTGTCTCTAGAGAAATGGGGACACTGCCAGTATCAGTACATTTGCATTTAACTCAATAACAGTCACACAGAGCTACTCTAGCTTGGCATAATGTGACTTTTTTATACATGAAGGCAACAGCAATTAGCTTGACGTATTCTTTGTGTAAATCCCCCAAACGCTGTTTATTCCTTACTTAAATAAATGAACCTTTGATCCAGTCAGAAGCTGCTTTGTTTCAGACATCTTTATCTCCTCTGGGACCTTTTTTTGCCCTATGAAAAATAAGATGTTGAGGTAGCTCTGATTTGATACCAGAATTAGCTTTTCTTCTACCCTCTTCTTCTTGAGCAACATCATGAGTTGTGAGGTCGTTGGCTACTGGTAGAATTGGCCATTTTACTTCCATTTTCTTCTATTCTCGTTCCCAGAGGAACCGAAATAGGAGAATGACATCAGTTTGTCACCAAATTCCATACTCACCTCCTGCAGCTTTGCTCTTTAAAATTCCTACAATCTCTTTGTGAAATGGCAAACTCCCAAAGATCTATGTGCTGCTCAGTTTTTCCAAGGTTCAGCAAAATGAAACTCTTCATAGCTTACATTTATAACTGACCTGAACAAACACCTTTTAGGGAGAATTTGGGCAAGGCATGAACTGTGCTGCTGGGCTGTCAGCTGTTAATCTGCTTCTTTAGTGATTCAGAATAAGACAACAGAATCAAGCCTATTGTTTGACTAGTCATGTATTTATTTGTGGTTTTAACATGCAAAACCAGTATAACAATTATAGAAGTTAGAAAAAAATATAGCACTGAAAAAAGTATTCATGCAGAATGAGGCTTCTACTTGAACTATCCTTCACAATCACCAGTTAGTCGATTTGTCCCAATATTTATAGTTCATCATTACAACTGCCAAAACTGGCAACCACCAGGATTGTTGTCTCAATTAAGGACAGTAAACAGATTGTCCCATTTTTTTTAATGAAAAAATCTAAAATGTAATACTTCACAGTTTAACATGTTTATTCATTTAAACTAGCTAAAAAATAGTGGTGTGACATCTGCTTGAGAGACACTGGTACCTAACATTTTGGCTGTCTCCCCACCAATTTGGTTATGATTAAGGGGGGATAAAAGGAAGAGTAGAGGATTCTGTCAATTAAATGCATTGATGAACTACAAAAAATATTTTTCCACTCTTGGAAAAGTGTAGAAATACATCTACAAAAGAATGTATTACAGCAAACTAAAAGGATGATGGGGATAAGTGTTGCAAAATATCTCCATTGGCTCTTTCAGGAAAAAATATTGTAAGCATAAGATCACAGACAATCTTTGCCAGTTTATTCATCTCATGGATTCATTTCCCAAAGTGCAGGCATAATCCACTACAAAATCTTTTAAGAAGCAGTTCCAACATCACATTTCTGCTGTCTTATTGATGTGCCATATTGTTATTTTCTTAGTCATAAGCACCACTAATTATTATGCTACTGTAAGTAAAACTTGAAATGCGATCAAGATCTGTAGTATCCTGTTTGTTGGCAGTCTAACTTGCCTAGTCTGCATTTCAAGTACAGTCCTTTACTGAGAATTGTCCTGAATGCATTTGACCTTCACCAACTGGTTCAGTTGTGCCTTACAGGCACAGTCCTGTACCAGAGCAAAATGAATCATCACTCTATCGGAAGCTGCTAGCAACATTTTCCTCCCTGAAAAGGCAGCATTCAAAACTTGGCCCTAAGTCAGCAGATAAGCCTCTTCCATGGTAGCAGTTTTCATGAAAATGGGATGAGCGATTTTGTAGGCCTTTTACTGTGCCTTCATTTAGTAGGGTTGTTTCAAACCCGCCTGTTTTCAAACACAATTTGTTAGGTCAGCTACTCTAGATGACACCTAAACAGATGAGTTTGTTCATGTTGTGTATGTTTGCAGTTATGTGTTGCAGCATAATCTAAGTGTCGTCCCTGCTACAGTTGGTCTGATGCATGGAAGGAGCTATGACAGATCCTGAATCACATGATGTCTATATGATATGCAACAGTGAACTTTAAATAAAGCGTTCTTCAAGGAAAGTTTAAATATATCTCTAGGGTCCATTAGGGAAATGCTTAACATGCCTCCTAAGCTTCCAGTAAAATATATTTATGGACTCTAGGAAACAGAGTTAAAGCCTTTCCTTGGCAATGTTCACCAGCAGCACTAGTAAAACTACTATACGGAGGCTTCTGTCCTGAGATGGTCTGCATGCTGGTTCCGCTTTTGTAGGGAAAAGTTAAAACTGCTGAGGAAAGATTTACTGAGCAAAATCACTGCTGGAAGACTCTCGTGCCTTCCTAGCCAGAGAGACTTACAAATGGGACATCCACTCCCACCCACAGCATGAGGACTCAGTACAGGCATCTCCTCCACAACCTCTGCTGGAAAGAAATTCAGTTTACTCCACAAGCAGAGGGCAACAACAGTACTGACATATACCCTTTCCCCAGAGGTGAATATCCTGGAAAAAACCTGCCCCATTAAGCTAGGTCTGCTGTGTAAATGGTTAGATCAGCAATCTTTCTTTGAAACAAGGGTATAGAAGTATTACCTTGAAAATAAAGTCAATCTGACTGAAGTTCATGCAGCTACATTGAACAACATTGTCTGCAGAAAGAGATCTGCTCTATTGGTATTGGGTAGGATGCCAAGGGAAGTTCTCTTTATGGTCTTTTAAGTATTCATAGGCTATGCTTAGTTTTAATATGAGCTTAGGGGCTTGAACTGCCTAGAATAATAGAGATATTCTAAAACTGGTGAGTATCACTGCTCACATTTGAACACTGTGCTATTTAGATTGCTTTAATGTCCTTTCAAATGCACATATAATTCAGCGTGACACATCCAACATTAATAAGAGCACCAAAATAGTAAAAATACATTTATTATTAAAATAGACACTGAGCAACTCATACAAAGGTAGGTGGTTCAAAAACCAAGAGGCATTCAGTAAATAAAATTAAAGGCAAAATAAGCCACAATTTGCAAGATTATAATCAGTCTCTACTTTAAAATATCAGGCACAGACAATGTAGCATTCCAGAAAGCAGAAATAACTTCAGGTCAGACTCTGATTTTCCCTTGGAGTAAATCAGTTGTAGTATCAGTGAACCCAGGGGAATCATAAATTAGTAGGCTCAGAATCCAACCTCATTGCTAATATTGTTGTGCTTGTGCCTTTTATAAAATAAAGTATGAATATGATGAAAAGTGGGAGCTTTTAGCTTTAAAAAAACTATTGACATAGTCCCATTAGAAATTATTGTACTTATAAGAGAAAAACTGTATTTGCTGCAATATTTGCCATGTATTTCTATATACACTGAACAGAAGTCTATCCAGTTTATCTAAGCAAAAGGAAATTATCTTGTTACATGAGAATAACATCTTTTATGTGGATAAAAAGGCCTAACCTAAATGAAGCCAACAGACAAACTGCAAATTATGACACTTGTGGGCAATATGGACTGATAAGTCACAAATCAGGGAAGATGCTTCAATCACACATATATGCGCTTTAGATTTTGTCTATGACTCAGAATTATGGGTAAAGCAATCTTTCTATTCTAGGAACTTCATGTTCATAAATTTGACAGTAAGAATAGCTTGCTTCTTCATGTAACTGACTCAGAAAGCAAGTTATGAGACAACTTGCGCGAAGGGGATAACTACACATCATTCTCAGACCAGACATCACCCGGAGAGCTATGTGCAGACATTAAGAAAGCAATCCTTCCAGCATTTTATGGAATAAAAAAATTGCTCATGCAAAGTAACAAGAGAGGTCTGCAGCTCTGTGACATGTGGTGTAGCACTGGTGAAGTGAAAGGCATGTCACATCCAAGGAGACAGCTTGTGATATGCTTTTTCCCTCCACTGAAAGTTGGGCCATGTGTCAGATAATGCTTCACCATAAATGTAACATGTTGCTAAGCATTTGATCATGTGTGCAATTATTAGCGGACTATAAATCATATGAATGCATAAAAGTTAAGTTTTTGTGTCTGTAACAGTCATAATTAGAAAATGAGAAATATTTGCACATATATGTTTATGCTTCTCTTTCATAATCTTCTCGGAAGACTGTTGTACTCTGAATTTCTAGAGTTGTTTTGCATTGCATAAAGTGAATGAGGAGTATGACAGATAAGAAGTGGATCCTTAGAGACTCATAATGTATATGGTCATAGCTACTGTATGGTTTAAAAATTAACTGTATTGATCTAAGTTCCTTAAATGGCGATAACAGGACTGTGTCAATTTAAAATATATTTTCCATTATAATATTTGCTATGATTTACATCCCTTTGTCTTCAAAATCACTGTAAGAAATCTTAATCAGGCATTTCTGGAACAAGTCAGTAAATATCATCTCAGCTGTAACTAAACCTAACATTCAGCCCTGAAATTGGTATCAAAGATAAAGCCAAGCTAGTCTGCTAATATAATTTCAAAATTATGATAATTCTTTTCTGGAAGTCATTCTGCCTAACTTCCCTGCCATATTCAGCATGAATGGCTGTATGCTTTCCTTGGTATCAAAGTGAATCGAAACTAGAGAAAGACTGACCACATTTTTAAAAGGATCAAAACTGAATCTTTACAACCCCAAGTCAGTTATATGTCAAAGTCGAAGCAGAACACAATAAAGCCAGAATTTTACAGCTCCCTGTAGCTGCATTGACATACTGACTTCTTCAAGTGGCTTGTGGTTATCAAAGGAATCAGAAATGTTATCTACAGTGCATATTCTGAAAGGTGCTTTGCAAAAACTGAAGGATGTCGTGGATCCAAGATTTTCTCAATTATCAGTATGTATGAAAAAAAGGTTTCTTAATACTTACAAATTCTCACATTAGTTTGATGATTAAAATGATTGTGTAACTGGAAAGCAATTTTTTTTTCAACATCCCCCTAACAGGTAGAGCAAGTTGATACCACAACCAGCAGGAAGAGTATAATTAAAATACGATTTTGACTTTATATTAATAATAGAGCAATACACTAATTAAAACCAACATCGACTGAACTTTCTATTTACACTAGTTCAGACAGCACAGGAGGCAAAGAACTGTGTTTCAGAGGCATATGCGAATGTTAGAGCTTCTGTCATCCAGGTGCCATTTCTGACAGAACACATGTGTGCTGAACAGTTGGCAAAAGAATGAAAAAGATTACTGCAGATATATGGGCACACAGAATCTGGAATGACATAAAATTAAGTCCATATAGGAGGTGACAGACTGCTTCTAAAAAGATATTTTTTCCTACAATTTCTTCCATCTTCGTGTGCGCGCATGTACACACATGCACAAGAAAGATTAAAAGGGAGAGAAAGGATGAGGGGGGTTTGATATATTTTAAATACAAATCAAGAAAAGACTTTTTATTTGGTATTCTGCTTCCTTTTGGGAAAGGAAAAGGAACCTAATTTGGCTATTAGGAAGCTTTGATTCCTAAATTTAGTCAAGGCAGACTCTCCTCCTGTGAAGTCAGCATCAATACCCATGATAATAATAGCACCTGTCTTTTGACATCAAAGTTCTCTGCCTGAGAAAAAAATAATGTAAACAATAAACTTCATGTATTGTACTGCTGCTCCTGGCTTTGGTGTTAACCAAATACACTTGCCAGGCATGAGTTTTCTCTTATTTTGGAGATCTGGAATGTAAAAGTGACTGATGTATTGCAAAACTTTCTTATGAAATTGGACTGCAAGAAATGGCATCATTTACTGTCTCACAGTGAAGGGACTGTGTGTTCCTATGTAGTCTTGTTCAAGCTGAAGAAATCTTGATGATAGATTCATTGCATCTGCTAGTTTTCATCTGGATCCAGATCAAGGTCAACTTCATTGGAAATGTTAAGATAAAAGAAAGCATAGAAAGCCAACAAAAATACCAGTATAGCTGCAAGGACAAGGGCAACTTCCTGTAGAAATAAGAGAAAAAAATTAAGCCAAAACCTGTTAGAAATAGTACTGTATTTTCATTATTTCCATTATATAATGCATATTAAAATAACACCAGACATATATAATTGCATAAGGCATTGATACTTTAATGATTTCTTCTTTGTGATTACCATTTCAGAATGTTATAAAATATATTCACTTAATAAAGATTCTGGTGAGTCTGATATAAAGCCAGAAATAGGATATTTGGCTTAAAGATCTATGGTCTGACCTAGAAATAGGAGCTTTACATCCTTTTATTATGATATCCATTCTTTTTTAAAAGACAGAATTCACAAACCACAGTTTTGAACACAAATTTAAGTTATGAATTTACACTGTGAATTTTGATGTTTTCTAGCAATATGTTACTGCTTTTTGCCAACAAATTTGTAATTTTTTAATGAAGCAAACACAGTATGGTGGAAGTCAATGAAAATTGCTACCTCTACCTCCCAACCTCCTGGCATGCATTACAATATAGAACTACAAAATCCCTCAGAATTGGATGAAACTTTTCTTCCTTCTCTTCTGCAATAAGGGAAAAAGCACAACAATTTGCAATTGCACTTGCCTCTCTTCTTGTAAAATACTGCAACTTGCTGCATCTTCCTTAATTAACATAAAGGAGTCTTCCAAAGTATACAGGATTTAGAGCAGCTTTCCGAAGCAAAAAAATGTTTTTGTACTACACATCATACTCATGTGGCTGCCCATCATCCTATTCTATCTTAAGGCTGGACTCCGTTAAGCTCCAACTTTAGACCTCAAACATAATAAATGGTTGTATGATCATCCTCTTTGTAACACTACTTCTTTCAGAGTCACAGTATTTCACATTTTTAAGTTCATTCTCATTTTGCTAGACAATGAAAGAAGAAATAAAAATTTGAGAAAAATCCTTACATTCCTTCAGTTCACAGAAAGTGCCACTTCCACAGCTAACAACATGCACTGCTTCACTTCATTCCTTATCATCGTGATGTATTTTTAAAATCATGCACTGAGGTGATCAAAAGGAACAGGTTAATTTGTACCCCCCAAAACCATTTTCCCTCTACAAAAAGAAAAAACAACCTCCCCTCCAAATCACAGCTTCATGCTAACCTACAAACCATCTGCATCTGAACAATCCAGCTATATACTTAAAAGGAGAGAAGAGAAACAGTTCAGTGACTTTATAACAACTAACCTGAATAGATGCCACATCAAATCTACTCTGCCAGTGGGACTGAAAGGAGATGCCTACACCACACCTAGACAATCAGACACCCTTTACTATCCAAGGAGAGAATCTGACCCTCTTTGGTGTAAGATTCATTGCGTCCTCTGAAAGAGGTCAGGTGATTTCTTCCTAAAAATGCCTATTTTTCCCCTTAGACTAGAAGGGGAGTGGAGATGGTAACCTTGGTGTGGAGACCTGCATTGTAGGATGAATTCCACCCAGTACCCTCTAGATTGGTGGTGGCTTTGTGACCAAATTTGTGTCCATTGCCATGAAGGAGTTAAAAATGCGTTAGCTTCATTTTTTAAAGTCTAGCCCATAATCTGGCATTCTTCTATAGAACAGCATTTCATTTGCATTTACATGAATGCATTATATAGTTTATCAGAATGTTGGATCAATAATTCAACATATGCCATCTAATAAACTTTGAAATACTACTGACTAGTTGGCGTATGCTCTATAGGAGTCTTTGTTCTATAGAAACCTTTGCTTTACATTTTACATGGATTGAGATGTACTTTAAATTTATTTTACATTAAAATTGCTCCTGTAAATTTGCTGAGACTGTTTGTTACAGATTTCAACTACATTTTCCTCTTAGAATTATATCATCCTCTGAACCTCATACTCCTGATTCCCTATGATTTGATTAAAAAAAAAAGAAAGTACATCTAATTCACTAATATATTAAAGGAAAGTGATTTTTGCTTTGTTGCAGTTGCAACACGTCAGTATCTCACAAAAGGGCATGGCAGCATCAGACAGGTTTCATTTATTTCCTTGTATCCACAGCTGTGCTCCCAGACCCATCTGGCCACACAGCTACTAATCTTAAGAGGATGTAATAAACAAGTGACATACAACTGCAAGCTCCATCTGCTCAGGAGAGTGGACAACAAAACTGTGCAATGCAGGCACCGTTCACACTTGACACAGAGAGCAAATTCATTCCAGTATTAAAAAGTTTTTTCCCATGTTTGGATGCCACGCTTGCCACTTTACAATAGGTTCACCTTTTCTCTCCTCCCCAGCCTCCTTTATGAAATGCTGTAGTAGCAGCAGCAAAATTTTGGGTAATGTTTGCATTAAAGAATTGTTTTCTAAGAAGTGGAACTGGGAAAATCTTGAGTTTTGTTCTCAGGCTGCCCAGTAACTGCTTTGATGGGAGTAGTTCTTTAATTTCTCTGCCTAAGTTTTGCAGTGAATAACACTGAGATAACAATACTACTTTCCTTACACGAGCATTAGAAACTGGGTGGCTGAATCAGTATTTATTAGCCCTGGGAATGAAAAGCCTTATTGAAATTCCAGGTTTTAGAATTACACAAGAACCTTAATTCTGAGTTACTAAAGAAGGCAGAGTAACAAAAATCTAAAATAAATGGCCTAACAAAGGACACCTGGCTCTCAGCTAGGGATAAGCAGTCTCTTAAGAATTGCATCCAGTTTATGAACTTTTATAAACATAAATTTTGCAATGTAAATAGCAAATGAGATGCTACACCACTATACTGTCTTTGCAACAATGGTATATATTGTCATTTTAATTTGCTTTATACTTATCAGGCTTTGCTATTTGTATTTGAAGCCATGCATAGAAATGAAATGTTAAAATACTTCCCACTCGGCATATATAGCTCCCTTTCTCTTGCACTTTATAGATCATCCCCATCATCCCTCTGCAAAATCCATTTACTCAGAGGATTTCATCATGAATAATTAACCAATATAGAAAAAGTCGTATAGAAATAAACTTAAAATGATCACAGAGCTTTTTCTCTTTTTTTTTTTTTTTTTTTTTCTTTTATAATATGGTACAGAATGCTAGGAAATAACATCCGTGCTCTCAAATCCCAAAGCACAGTCAAAGAAGCCTTTAAAAGGAACAGAATTTTCTATTATATTTTCTTATATTTAGAATAATGTCTGTAGAACCCTACTGAGTTCAGCTTAAGTTTTTCAGAAACTTTTCCATAAAGGAAACACTTGCCATTACAGTATAATGTAGATTTAATTTTCCTATGATTTTTTTGTCAGTTTTATGTCTCTCACACCAAAATATTTGGATAATGTCCTCAGATTCACCCTGATGGAGCAAGTTGCAGAGTTGGGATTTAAACAAGAATAATCAGAAGCTGAAAAAAATAGGGGTGAGGAAAAACTGTTCGTTATAATCACACAAATCTGGAAATGGTGTACGGCAGCATCATATCCTACACATATAGAGAAATATCACACTTTCAGGAAATTTCAAACTTTTTAGATAATTTTTATTGTCCTTCAAAGAGAACCGTACCTTTTTAATCTGAAACCAGCTTAAAACTAGGTGAAAGTATCACAAATTGCTGTCTTTGTAATGCTAAACTATCCCTAGTTATTTCTGAAATGAGATGAAGAGAAAATCATGCTGACCAAGGATACGTGTAGAAATAAAACAAACATACATGGACTTGACAATCAACCTTTTTATCCCATGTAATTTCTAACTGGAAAACTATCTGGACATTCATTGTGAACATTTTTTAGAGTTTCAGCAAAATCATATTTAAAAATGGATATTTACTTCCTTAATCCGGGACATTCTACATTTAACACAAGGTAACAAAAGTAATTTATTAACTTTTATCAGTAGTTTTTATGTTATAAATTTTTTATTGTAAAAATTTCAAATGGAACAATGATCATTATTGTCTCAAATAATGAGAGTAAGGTATTATTACAGAGTCATCTGCAAGGCCTGGCTGTATGATTCCAAAGCAACAGGATTCATTTTAATATATCTAAATGCAAGGTAATATATACAGGTATCAAAAATGTAGATAGGACTTGCAAAGTGGAGGGATCTGCCTTGAAAACTCATGACTCTAAAAAGGTCTTTGGATTTAATCAGTAACCACTCCCTCAGTGTGTGATCTCTGGATGTGCAAAGGCAGAGGGATTTCCAGTAGGGAGATGACTGTTATTTATTTTATCATAGAGAAGAATGAGAGGTAGTTTGGTTACAGCATATAACTACATATGCCATACACCTGTATTTAAGTAATGTGCTTCACAGTGTGGAGTCCTTTATCTTGTTTACAAGAACCTCTCAAGGTCCAGATGCAGTGAGATAAGTTCAGTCTTGAAATAAGATGCCATTTCCCAGGAGCATGAATGAATGAACATTCCAGTTGCGTTTTGAGGAAAATATGGACTTCCATGGCTGTGAGTCTTTTATGGTCAGATCTCTCTCTCAAAAAAAAGCACATTTTTATTTAGCTATTGGGAAGAATTCTTCAACTTGGGCTTGTGTGAAAAGGTGGTCCCAGCTGCCAGCCTTGCAGTTGGCAAACTCAGCCCTCAAAAATCCTCCCCTCCTTCAGGGTCCTGAGAAGACTGAGATAACTTACATGATCAGTGCTATAGTCTGAACCCGAGGTTTCAGATTGTTAAAAGTATGGCATCTCATACTTCAGTGCTTCAGACTTTCCTACACAGGATCAAAAGAAGTTTCCTTCTTTTTCAGAAATTTGGCTCCAACTGTATTGATTTCATTTCTGAGATTTGAGGTTTTGTTGTTGTCAACTATCCTTTGAAGTGTTAGAGATAAGTAGAGAACAAAGCCTGAGAAAAATGGACTACTGCTCTGAGATGGCGCAGAAAATCCCCCTAAACTACGGCTTGGTGCATCTTATTCACATGCTCAAACCACCATGATGACTGTACTTACATGCACAGGTCAGGCCAAGGTCTGATGGGAGCAATCTGATTCTGTTTTTCTCTTTGTATGGGTTTTTTCCCCTCACTTCCATTTCAAGGTCAGGGGTCAAAGTCTGACTACTGGGATCACTGGGAATATCACACTTTGTTCCTTGGTGGCACATCAAGCCACCCTGCTCTTTGTGTGAGGCACATAAGCTGGTTTAAAGACCCATCATTTTGGCTGTTACGAAGTGATTGGACTTCCAGAAAGTATTTGGATGAAATTTTATGATCTGTAACATATAGAAGGCCAGATCAAATGATCTAATAGTCCCTTGTGGCCTTAATTTCTGCAAAGCTATGAAACTATATTACCAACTTATCTTGGCAAATGTAGTTCACTAACTTCGAAGATTATAAGCAGCGTGAAATCAGAGAATACCCTTTGCCAAAATACACTAGGAATGTCTTGTTATCTATTCATACATAACTTGTTCCAGATGAGATAAACTCTTAATACTGAGCTAGTGAGCTACACAATAGATTAAGCAGATATGCAAAGGAATGACAGACAGTAAGTTTTTTAGGAAACATTTTTTCCTTAGCTCAATCGATGTACTACATTGCTAATAATTCTCTATGGAGTGGTATTCTTCAGTTGATTATGCCTTTGCAATTGGGTGTAAAATACTACTGTTCGGATTTGTGTCCACCTTTCAACAAGAAAGAAAACTTCATCTGTCCCACAGACCACTGATTCATTTTTTCAGCCTGTGAAAAAAATCTCTCCCCAAGAACTCCCATTACTTTTGGCCTCTGCATAACAAACCCCAGCTACCTGGGGCTGAGCTTTCAAATTCCTCAAACCATTTTCTGCTTGCCACCCTCCTGCTGGCATGTCTTCCTCACCCACTGAAAGCAGAGTTAGCACTGGTGGTGCAGACGCCTTGCTGCTCCACCTGGTAAGGATGAGCAGGTGGGCTGCCACCAGCACAAGCCCCGCCGGGGGATAACAAAACAACCACACAGAGAAGGTTTAGAGGCTGCCTTTTTGGTACTGCTACAATAAATTTTGTCTTACCCAAACACCAGGAGACATACAGCATACTGCTTTCTCTCTGAGTTGTTTCTTGAGACGGGGTTCCTGCTTTTCTAAGAGACACCATATATTTTGGCACGGTCTACCTTGGTGTGACATGTACAAACAATGCCAGCACAACAGCCCTGCTACAATATTTAATTTTAAAACAAGTTTAAAGAGTAAACCAAATACTAGCATGGTCACTCTGCTTGAACTAACTTTTAATAGTTATTAGTGCTTAGCTGTTTCTCTGACATTATCAACACGGATAAAATCTCTCATTGGGGAAATTAAAAAGTACTAAATGCCAGTGATGGAAAGAAACTTTGTTACTTTAAATCTTGCATTAAAATGACAAGGCAATCAAAGTTTGACAAGACAAGCTAATTAGTATGCCAGCGATGAAATGTGAAGGATCTCCAGGGGATTGGTTCTGAAAAGTTTTATGTCATTTACAGGGCCTTTTTTTCAAGCGAATGTTGTCAGTTCTCATGGTGAAATACACAACAGTTGAATTTCATTATCTTCATAGAAATTAAGGATTAAATTCCCTTCACTATCCAGTCCTCTTCTTTTTTCCCCCTAAATACTACACCAAGTCTTACCTTACAATCAGAAATAGTGCTAAACAACTCTAGCACTATCAATGAGCACTAAAAATCTTATCTTTTTAAGTGGCAGTATGGTACTTACTGTGTTAGGTATTTCACAAAATTATAAAATTATTCCTCTCTCCCAGAGAGCTTGTACTTTTTACATGTATGACAAGGATATCCTTCCTCTACAATATTTTAAAGTGCAACTTAGCTTTTTATAAGAAAATGTTAATATATTTTGAAATGCTGCATATTGCATCATGTACTGAAGCCTGGATAAACAAATAAAATATATGGTAAATATACATATGTATGTGTTTTCTCAAAGATTTACAAGAACTTTGGACATTTCTATTTAAAGTATTGTCTACTTACTACATTGCACTGTAGCTACACAACTTTTTTTTCTTCTTCAGTACAGACTGAATTGAATCAACTGTCATAGCGTAAACTGGGGCTTATGTTATACAAAAAGACTAAAATCCCAGCCTTTGGAAGGTGAATCATGTCACTTATCACCATCAGAAAACTTTGTTAATATGAAGTGACAACTGTGACGATACCTTCCCAAACGAAGAGCTCAGATACGCTCAAAAGCTCTGAATATTAGGAAACAATTGAAGGAATGCACACTCAAGCCTGAAAATAGTGTCATGAAAGCACATAACCTGATGGACCTCAACTCTGCTGACTCTTCTGACTGCCACAGACATGAGGCACGCTCCTGCCGCACTAAGCAGGAGACTTCAAGAAATTCTTATTTCAAAATCTATCCAGAAGACAACAGGAGTATCTGGGATAGGTGTGGAGGATGAAGGTAAGAAGACTACTCTTGGACAGCGGAAGGAACATAACAATGGACTGAGCAAAACAAGCCCTGCCTGAGAGAGGGGGAGAGGTTATGGGACTTTACAACTACAGCAGCCTCTGCTGGGGTGGGGAAGGGATTTCCCTGCAGACCCTCTAGGTGCATCCACTGCCCATGGTGAAGCTCTGCTGGACTGGAGAGATAGAGCAGGGTGAAGAGCTGTCAATGCGAGACGGAAAGCAGTGCAAGTTTATCCCGAAACATTAAATATGACTTGCTTCTGTGCTGAGCGCTGCAGGGTCTGTCAGCAGAAGGGCAGAGTTTTATTCTACAGGGATTGCCCATATTCGGGTAAAAGTATTGTAACATTTAGTAAGCCTGAGGTTGTTGGCATTAAGCAGGCTCAGTGAGAAGGATGAATACAAAGGCCCTGCTTTCCTTCCTCCACAAGCATATCCCTGGAGGGAAAGGTGCCCAACTTACCTTCCCTTTTGCTTCAGCTCTGTCAGCTTTTCTCAGCAATTAGGAAGCAAAGCAAATGACTGTAATCTGTTTGGGGATGATCCAGGGTCATATTTTAACGTCCAGGCGTGCAAAAAATATTACAGCCGGAAGACATTATTTTAAAGAATTTTTTTTTTTCTTTTCTTCTAAGGCTGAGGCAGAATTGCAAATCTGAGACATTACACACTGCAACCAGCAGAACCCCACAAACACAACATCCCACGATCCCATGACCTGGAGAGCATGTGTGTGCCTTGATGGCAAAACGCATTCTTACCTAGAAGTCAGCTATAACATGTAGGATATGTATTTTGTATATTTGTATATGAAAATAAACTGTTCTTGATTTTTTTATTCACTAATACTTGATTCTTCATTATACATATGACTATACATATGCTTTCTTATTCTCCCTCATTTTTAAGTAAGAATTACTTAAGGAAACAAAACAGCTTTTGAAGGAGCAAGGTTCATATTTTTCTCACTTGTGAAAGACATGCAAAAAACTTGCACACTCTAAAAGAACTAGGCTGTACAGTACAAGTCTCCAAGTAGAACATCACTTTTAAAAGGTCATTTCATTGAAAGTAAAATGAAAAGCAAAATTTAATAAGAAAGGAAGGAAAAAACATTGAACGCAAAAGGTTAATAATCTATCCTTTAAACAAAAAAGGCAATCTACTTTTTCTCATTAAAACCTGACACACAGCACTAACTGAGGAGATTATGTTGTGAAAACATACTGCATCGCACGGTAATGCTTGATCGAGATCAGCAATCAGGAGCAAAAAGAAAGCACTGTTTCGTGATTATAATAGCAAATTCTGGAAGACAACCAAATACATCATCTGGCAGCTCAACAGCTGTTACAGCTTGGTAGTAATACCTTGGCATTTGCTATAAGCTATAACTTGAAAAATTGATTTCTCATCTGCCAGAAACAAGAAAATGTTCTCCTTTTAACATTTCTGAAGTTTCTTTCACTAGAATACGCAGGTATTTGACCCACTTTAAAATTTTTCTCAGTTTTTACTCTTGCTGCTAAGCTAATTGTGTATCAATTTGATTCAAAAATAAGTTTGAGGGAAAAATACCAGACGCAACTTAAATAACAATGTGCATTCAGATAAATCCTGGTTTGGTAGTAGATAGCACAAAATACTCCTAATTGTCCTCCTTACTCATATTCAAAGCTGTGATCAAGTAGCCTTTATTGATACCTGCCTGAAAAAGAGCCATTTACAAAATAAAAGTTCAGTACCTTTCCATGTGTTTTGCTGTTAGCTGAACACACCTTCTTTTCCCAAGTCAGAGGCAGTACACAAGGATGTAGACTGAGATAATAATGCTGAGAATTTACAATACTTAACAAACCCAGTCTTTGAATTACTCCTGGGTATAGGATAGGAAGAGGAAGAAGGAAGATTATTGTAATTTTTGTAACTATATGAAATCATTAAAGCATTTGTTCTGTGTGTAGAGAGGCTCTCTGCAAAGATCGATTTTCTAAGCGTACAGTACTTTATTGACCTTAAAGGAAATATGCACCATAACAAGAACATGGACTACTTAAAATCTTTTAGCATTTCAACTATTTCAGTTATTTTAGGGTTAAGTAAAAGCAATCCATTATAAATATCTTAGATTTTGGCATTCGATTTAGATTTTGAAGTGTCATAAACAGTATCTCTCAGGAATCAATACTCACACAGTACATCCATGGGGAAAAGAAATAACATATACACAAAGGTGGTATAAGCTATCAAATAGATCTCTACCTTTACGCCTAGTGCAGTTTTCTTGGCCTCTGCTTTTAATCTTGTAGCTCTTAACATAGGCCTGGTTTTCTTATAATCTTGTTTTCCTAGAGTAGAAAAGCACATTTAATGATGTAAAAAGAATATAAAGACTATCAGCAATTATTTCAGTTGAAAAATCAGATTCTGTAGCATTTTGAAAATATCCCACAGTCCAGCACTATAAACAGAAGCTACTCTGTAAGACAGTGGCTCAATCCACGGAACAAGGTTCCTTAAGACAGACAATGTTAGCAACAAGCAAGAGATGATAAATCAACATAGAACCCATTACTCCAGGGGGACATCAAAATACACGTATGGATAGCCATCCACTAGTACGTTTATTAAATTGTTCAGTGAGCATCAGACAGCAAATAAGTAGATTAAAGGTTAATGACGTTTTTCCTTCACATTTCAATCAAAATGAAATTTTCATTGTAATTTTTGTTAGCTAGTCACCTCTAATACATATAGAAATGTGTAATAAAGGACATTATGGTGAGAGTAAATCTTTCATCATTCTGAACCCGAACATTTTTTGCAAGTATTGGAACTCAGAGACAAGCAGGTCAGACCAAGTAAGTGCTAATAAGACCACTGCTTCACACCATCTGCTTGTAGAAACATGTTACACAGTATCTTCTATAAATGTCTTCGATGGACTTTTAAAAAATTACAGGAACTATCTCTTGCAGCCACAAAGAATGCAGCCAAGTGCTTGATTACTATGAGTCCATATGAACTGAGTACTGAGTTCAGAGGAGGACATGCAATTACTTAGAAATGGTATAAATGATTTATCTCAATAACAAAACCCACTTGATATCTCTCAGGGATATTTTTGCTGTCTGAAGGGCCTGTCACTGCTGTACTATTAACCATAGCTTCTTTAAGTCAACAGAAGTCAAGGTATGGCTACAGGCACAAGAGGAGGAGAAGGAAAAGAGGAATCTGTGAACAAACTGCTCAGAGCAGTAGAGCCTCACTACAACTACTCTGGCTTTCCAAAAAACTTCCTTTCCATTTTTTTCCCTCTAATGCATACATACCTTTTTGTTCTTTTGCCTGTTTCCAAAGCAGAAATGTTCGGCTGTTTTTAAACCATTATCTTTACCTAGTTGTACATTAGCTTTCATTATTGTTATATTCAAATAATTTAACCTTTCCTCTAAAACCATGACCAATAGTTTTGTGTATGCAACACTCCCATTTGCTCAACCAGACGTGATCTTACATTCATAATCAGTAGTGCAAACTTCTCATTTTATGGTCACCTTCAAAATGGGGATATTATAGTGCAGTGGCGAAATTCTGAAACATGAATTGGAAAAGAAAGGTCTTCTCCAGTAATATACTGGATTCATGGAAACACTCTTTCTATCACTCTACTCATATTCAATACAGAGCTCCTTTCTGTAGCATATTGTGGTGGCTGAACTCGCATTACAGATTTGCTTTCATTGTATAATCTCTCCTCAGCTCTAGGGATTATATATTGTGAAGGTCTCCATATTATCCTTTGGTCAGATATTATTCATAGAAGACCTAAAATAACTTAGAAAATACTCAATGACAAAAGGAAAAATATCCAAAACCATGTCTATTGGAAAAAAAAAAAAAAAAAAAGGCATATATCCAAAATATCCAAGAAACCTTCTTAAAGGATGGAGTTAAAAGACAGAATGACTATTTATGTCTGATGCTCCTATATATTCATCCAGTCATTCTATCTCATTTGCAGGACAGGACCACTGCAGTGCTATTCTTCCGAAGTCAATATCTGATAACAGGATGCATCAGGAGTAATTTTCTGAACAGTTAGGGAAAGAATTTCAGGCACCACCAAAATGGCTAATTCAAGAGATGAAGCAAGCCCAAACGAGTATGTGTTTCTTCTTCCTAAAGTACTGTAGTCGTATGTTTGCTATGAAATAGTTAAAGAGCTGTCAGAATTTCCATTATAAATGGCAGGAGTTTGTAACTCATAAAAATTCACTCCAGGCTGAAATTTGGCATAGATATACCCCAGCCTTGAAATTTCTTGTTTGTTTGTTGGGAGCCAACTTTCAATAAAGTGATGCAGCTGTTCTTACTTACTTGTGAACAAACTATAGAAATCTATCCGAGATGTTTTAAGCATGAAAAATACCTTCATTTAGAAGTATATAACTGACAAGAACTAACTTCAATTTCAGTTCTCATAATTCAGGTTTGCTGCTCTCCTTTCTGGGGTAAATAAAGAAGAGCAGTCAGAGGTTTCTCTTCCAGGGATGCAATGGCATTACATTAGATAACGAAAGCTACAAAGCTTTGTAAGGCCCATTAGGAATAAGAAACAAGTCAGCTACTAAAACCCACCTCTCTTCCTGCCATTGCCCATTCTCCCTCCTCCTCTCCAAGGCTCAACTGTGAAGATGACACAAGCAGGCGTAAATATTGCACAGGAGACTCAGTATGTACACTACCTCTATCAGCAGGACCAAGTCTATTCCTAGGAAAGGGAAAGCTTATTTGTGTTCTTTCCCTTGGTTTCAGGCACTCTGCTACTGTTTATTCCAGTATAGTGGCTACAGCTACGGCTAAGACTGGATTCTACTTATCTACAGAATACTTCCAGACTTATATTAAATCTGATATGAACAACTAACCCCCCTATATAACAAATAGGCTATTTTAATAATGACTAGAGCTGGTAGTTCTCCAAATCTATGCACCTGCCATTAATTTACCACTCTCCTTGCTTAAATGTGCTAGACAAAAGGGAAAAAAAAAATATGGTAGGGAAACAGTCTGAGTCCACCAAGTGCAAAAGTTTAAAAAGGGCATCTGTGGAGCTCTTTGTAATGAAAACCAGATTCAGCAATTGTACTAAAAGACTCTTAAAAACATCTGAACTTTCTGAGGCCTTGGGAAAGACATTTGCACTACAGGACTATAAAGAACTATGAAATGCAAAGCCCCTACCACATGAATACTGATCATTACCACCTGGAAAACAAGCAGAAATAAATAATACAGGCTCACTGCATTCTTTTGGGCCTGCAAATTCATCCAGTTGGAACACGTATATTCACACTCGCAATGTCTTCTAGTTATATCTCACTTATACTGCAAGCTTTCTGGTACTTTTTTATCTGTCAGAGTCATCAGCTTAAACTGTTTCTTCTTCTCAGGAAGTGACCATCAAAGCCAGTTAAGATGGAATCATTAGACAAAGCCCCATTTATCTGCTTTACCCAATGTCTATTCAAGACATGAGTTTTCCTGAGGGAACATATGAAGGCAAGAAGAAGCCAAAGAGATAGAACTGGAAAATTTCCAGACGAAATCTTACTTTTTGTATTACTTAAGCAAACTCCTTTCCTCTTCTACTTCTCATTATTATTATCAATTCATCATCTCTTCTCTCAAATTCCACTACCCCAGTTTCCTTTTTTTTTTTTTTTAACAAATTTGCCACTTCTTTCCTTACAGCTTTTCCAGGTTCATCACTTTCTTTCCATTTTTAAGGCCAAAGAACTAGTCCATGATAAGGCAACTTTTCTTACTGACTCCAGCCATCACCTCTCTGCCTGTCCTGTCTTCTGTCAGTGCCTCCTAAGACCAAGTGCAAAGATCATCCACCCTCCCATTTCAGAGCTTGAAGTTTCCTTTGCCCTTTGGAAGCTCTCCAGAGTTCATGGCTCATCCCACCCCTTCCTTCCATCCTTCTTTCACAGTTTTTTCCACTCCTTTGATGTCAAAGTGACCACAGTAGCAGCTGAATTGAGCTGTGTCCTGTTTACAGACCCTGCTTGGGAAACTTTCCACAGGTAGAAATGAAGACTTCTCTATTAGCTGTAGGATTACAAAGGGGTGAAGACAAGGTGAAATATAGAGACTTTTTGAGCTACTAAAAAGAACTGTATTGTGAAAAATGTCAAAAGTGTCTCCCTCAGAGCTAATATTAGGGATTCATACAATATGCAGCTTGAGTTTGTTTCTCCTGATGTAACTAGAATTAAAAATCTACAGGTTTCACAAGATTTTTTGTGATTTATCTCTACTCACAAGGGAAACTGAGATCCCATATATCTTACATTCAATGGTTTTAATAACAGATTAGAGACAATCTGGTCTTGTATATTCAGTATTCCTTTTAACTAAGCCTCCAATGACACCATGATTAATGCAAAACTTAAACTAAATAATACATATGACCTAGACAAGTTCATTAAGTTCTGGGTGACCATGGTTTTTTTTAGTCTACAGAAATGCTGTGACATTAGCAAGTAGTATGCATAACACTGTACTTTTGCATACATACCAAGCTCTGTTATACATGTAACTGAGAATGCAACATGCTGAGCACGTATTTAAGAAAACTGACTATATTTAAGATTGTTTAAAGATGCTGCAGTTTAAGATATAACCTGAACAAATCTACAGAATAACATCATGAGAAAAAAAAATTAGATTCCCAACCCTTGTAGATATTTACTCTTTCATTCTAACAATAGCTCATTACTGGAATTGAATAACAGACTAAAGACTGCCTCTCTGTTTTTCAATTCATCAGGCTTAAGCAGAAACAGGACTGCATCTCTGGCCTTTGTTGATGCTGCTGTCCAAGCTTATTATCATATGAATATCTAGTTATTGTTTTATAAATGTTCACATTTCAGGAGCTCCCTGCTTTCTTTTCTCTCAGTAGACTTTACAATATCCACCTTCATTATCATCATGTGGCAGCATTGCTCTTCGCCTGCATTTGCTACTTTAAAAATTAATGCACTGCTATTTTCTGAATACTGTACTGTGTAAGCTGCTTATGAGTACATTATGCTATCAAGCAAGCACATGCAGAAAAGCTTCCTAAACTGTTATTCTTTCAATGAAAATACAGCTGGTTCTGCTTCAAAGGCACTTCTTTTCACCTGCAAATGGACTTGCTCCTACACTTATTCCTCAATTCATTGTCTTTTATTTGTGTCTGCAAATCTTTAATTGCCTTTAATTAGAAAAAAGTAAATTCAGTGCTTTAATCTTGCAAATACATTCAATCATAATTCTGTCTGGGATGAATACCAAGTTCTATTCACTGACTGATCTTTATAACAAAGGTATATAAATTTATTGTCCGTTTATATAGACCACACCAATTAAGCCACAATGGAAAAGCAAATAGATAAGAGTCAAAATATTTGAAATGAGAAATGTGCAATCTAAATTTAATTACTCAGACAAATTATTTGAAGATGAGTTATTTACAGCATGCCAAAAAACCTGACAGATAGTAAAATTTGCTAATCAACATTACAGATTTAAAATTCCTTTCAACACTCACTATAATTTGTAACAACCAACAAACTGTGTCCTGAATCTTTCTATGCTGTTATTATTGTCATAATCAAAACATTAGTAAGACATTTTCCATCCAGTAGCAATCCATTTCATATGTTAAAGTATTAATTAAGTCGTAATAAAACTACAACTATTGGGTAAATTTTAGTTACCAGTAGTCTTTTAACTAAAGTTCATTAATGTCACTGATCCTGAAACCCATACTGAAATTTATACATAGCTAATTAGACACTAGAGAGAGACTGTGGCAAGCTTTACTGTCAAGCTGGAAGTGTCAAACTGGTACTGTCAAACATGCAAGACATAGAAGGTGACTGAATGACAATGCAAGACATAGAATGCACCTGACTTCAGTTTTAGGTGATTGTTTGTTTAGGTCTCTCTTTACTTCCCATTGAGAGACTTCTCCAAAGAGTGAGTGACAGAAGTCTAGGACAGCCTAAAGTGCTCTCTAGCAGCACCTATTTTACTGTCATCAACAACAGAGAGCGCCTAGAAATGTTCAGCACTCAAGTCAGGTGGGTTGGTTTCACCTCTAAGGTTAAATAGAATAAATCTGAGCCAAGAAAACTAGATCTAAAGGACAAGTGGAGAAGGAGAACCAGTTTCCTGCATGATTTTATCTGGACTCTCAGGACATTTGCGGATATGGCCAAATTACTTTTGAAGTAAATCTTAAGTATTACTAGTACTATAGAGAGAACATCACAGAGCCACAAAGAGACTGTAATATGCATCTAAAATCACAGCTTGAATTCCACCCTTGCTCAGCTATGCCATGGTGTTTCCCAAACCAGTTAGTTATGTCTGTACTACAGAGCCACTGTTGTGAACACGTTCCATAATTATTACACTGCTTCTTCTGAACTGTTCCTGTGTACCAGGTATGGCCCCTGGGGCTTTAAGCTACAGTCTATTCATAGATTAGTTTAAGTTAGAAGGGATTTCTGGAGGTCATCTGGTCCAACCCTGGGCTCTGAACAGAGCCAACTTCTACACTAGATCCAATCTGAAAATGACCTCCAGTTGCTCAGGGAGCTAGTCTAGTTGAGCTTGCCTAGCTGAGTTTTGAGTATTTCCAAAGGTGGAGATTCTACAACCTCCCTGAGAAATCTTTTCCAACATTTGACCATTCAATGTGTAAAAACATTTTTCTCCTACTTAATTGGAATCTCCATGTTCTAACTTGCCTCTTGTCCTACCACTGTGCACCTTTGAGAAAAGTTAGGCTTCACCCTGTCTGTAGCCTCCTATTAAATATTTGCAAGACATGTAAGAGATGTAGAACATCTCAGCTGAGCCTTCTCTTATTAGAGCTGAACAAACCAGCACTCAGCCTTTCCTTGGTACACCCTGTGCTCTAGATGGTCATCTTGGCCCTTCACAGGATTCACTCTAATATGTCCATGTCCTCCTCCTAGTTTTCTTGGAGATGGGCTAGGCATTTGCCTTTTTCCAATCATCAGGGAATACTTCCCTGGATCCAGCTAAATGGCTGACGGAGAATTTGGCCATAATGTCTAAAACACCTTAATGTAACTGAAGTAATGTAATGAAAGTGCACCAAAGGAATTCAGCAGGGTGTGTGTGGCAGGTGCACCTGCCCAATGAAAATAGGGCTCCTTGGCTGCTGAAGTGCAGCAGCTCTCGATTGCCTTTTGCTCTCGAGGCTTCATGGTAGTTGGAGCTTTCGGCCAATAGGACCACTATTGACTACAGATCAGATTCAGTCTGGGTATAAATGGAGTCCCCTGGGGTGGCCATTTTGGGCTTGTCCTCTGGAGTAGCATGCTGTTGTAGAGGACTATCCCCTTGGGTCAGGATGATGCCCAAGGAAACTCCCTGAGGTGCCTTGGGTTGGGACACTGCCCTGAGAAGCTCCTCAAGGTTGAGAGCCCTCACTTGTCAGGTGAGTGATAGAGTGTTCTGGGTTGTCGTTAAACCCTAGAAAATGGTGCTTTGCTCTGTGTTTTCAATTGTTGTTAAACCCTAGGAAGTTATTCTGTTCTCTCATGGACATCTGAACATGTAACTCAGTAGCTGCAGAGGGTTAGTTAATTGTGTTGATGATAAATTTTTAATTTTTGGTGGTTGGTTGTTTATTTGAGAGTCTCTGTAACAGTCTGTAAACAGCAAGTCAATGGACTAAAAAGTTCAAATCAGTTTGTAGTTTCAATAGTTCCATAAATTTATAATAATTTGGTTTTTAATAGGAGGGAATATCATTTTTTTTTCCCTATGTGCCCTGGAACTCCTCAAAAGTGGGCTCTATCATCTCATACACAGCAACAGAACTTTTATTTAAGTGCCTTTGTGGCAAGTGGGAAAAAAAGTGTTTTCTCAAGTGCTCTGTAACATCACCCAGATCCATAAAGGTACCTAGGGACCTAGCTTCTAAGGTGCATGTGCAGAAGTGTATGATTAAATATCTTTGAGACATTTTAAACCAGTCACTGTATATTCATCGAGTAACAGAATTTCAATCCAGTGAAATTCTGCTCACATACAACACATCTTAAACATGCATGACTCATCAATAACATGGTAACTCTAAAACTGGAAATCACTGTTTATTTAGGATGTTAGAGGAACGTCAAAAAAAACCCAGAAATCCCCAGGAGTTTCAGGCCTAACCTCAGTCAAAATCTGACAGCAAATCACACATTGGTAACAGTGTTATCATCCACATTTGAGAATCAGCAACAGAACTCTAGCTCACATCTATGTGAACAAGGGCATTTAATATTGTTTTCTGTGCTCTTAGTGTCACACAGATGTATTCAACAACCATTCTTTTCCTGAAAAGCAGAAGTGAGACTTCTTATTTTTAATTGCTGTGATTCCAAATGGAGTTTTTGAAGCCTTAGCTTAACAGAATTATTTTGATATGTTTTATACTTAAGAGTATGTCTGTACTCAGAAAAGGCATGAAAACCCCCCACAGCCTCCCTCTATTTTATTCAGGTTTAATGGCAGCTCAAATCACTGACCATTTTTCAATCTTGAGAGACAGAACAGCTTGACACTAATAATACATTTGCAAAGGACACATCATCATTTAACACAACATTAAGTGCTCAGGGACAACTTTTTACCGTAGACACAATGTGTTCTGAGCTCAGGGTTGACATTTAATGCTACAAAGATAATCCAGCCAGTCATTCATGAGGGGTAAATTAATTTTCAAGCAACTATATTTCAGCTTTAAGCCAACAAGAAGGATGCATTAAAATTTATAAATTCCTTTTATGCTGCATGCAAGATTAAAAAACAGCAAAATATAAAACATTCTTAAGTATACCAAAATATATGCATTTAATTATTGCTATCTTTCCCTGATTCCAAAACAGAAGTCTAGTAATATTTGTTAAATATAATATTCTAACTGGAAACAGAATCTCTTAGGAAATCCATCAGAATTTGCCATGAGTTGCCATGAAAAGCATAATTTCATTACAAAAATGCTTTACATTTAAAATTTGAATTAGACATACATTGAAAGTAATCAGTAATTAAGAATATATTTAAATTAGAACCTTTTCTGATACTTCTTTTAAGGAGTATTTTTAAAAGCTATATAAGCAATTATGAAAAGAAATTCAGAAAACTGGTTATCAATAATGTACAAAACAAAAAATAACATCAATACTTTAAATCAGCTAACTAGTTACATAATTTAATTGTTTTCAATACCTGTAGAATATACTTAATTAACTGCAAGACCATACTAAAAGATCTGAAAAACAGTGCTAAAAATACTGACGCTTTTTAGATACTATTTGATGGGCAGTGCTTTTTTACACCTTTCAGTGCTAAATCATCTTTTACAATATTTTGCTCAAGCCCAACAGGTGCATGCCTACAGCCATTAAAATGTAATAGCTCCATGTAAAAGGCATATCTTCAACACACATGATGGCACTTCTTCAATTAACCTTTCCAACAATCTCCTTAACATTTCATACTCAAAAAAACCACTCTGAAAACATTAAACACCTTTCTTAAAATTACATTAACACAATTAATTTGAAACAGATCACTGGGTAGGTGTTTCACTTCTTTTCTTCTCCACCTACATAATATATATATATATATATATATATATGCATTTATATATATATATATATATATATATATATATATGCATTGATATGTATGTGTAGTTTTGAGCACATTTTTATTACTTGGCTATGGAACAGCTACTAGTAGTTGCACTTTCATATAAACAACCATGTTTTAGTATAAATTCTGAAAATGAGAGAAGTAAAACAAAAATGTTACTGCTTAGGAGAGAAGTACACACCACTAATGCAATTAAAAGCCATATTTTTATCAAACATCTGATTAGATGATTTTTGGACAAACTATTTCTTTGATGAGGGGTGTGAAAAAGGCAGCATAAGGCATGGTAAGAGGGACACACAGCACACAGAGTCTTTCTACCTTTCTGAGGCAGACTGCACACAGCTCTAATTTGGCTTATGCTGATTTTATAACTTTGTTGGCTGCAAATAGAAGAAAATGTGATATACCCTGAAATAAGTGGAAACAGACTTATGGTCAGAGCTTTCTAGTAAGACATAGGTAGCACATAGCACCATCATTCCAGAGCTGCAAAAGTCCTGAGCATGCTCTTCTGATCTTTGCTATCTCTCTCCGTATATATTTTTTAATATATCCTGTTTGAAGGTGTACTCATAGCTTATTTCATAGGGGAAAAAGCTGAACGGGGGGGATCTGCCAGATAGAAGCTAAGTAGTAAAGACACGAGAAAGAGAAATGATTATATTGTTGTCATCGATACCCACTTGGAGGGCACATCCAGCAACCATGTTCCACACAGGGTCAGAGTCACAGAAAAACTGGTCCTTAAAAATGGAAATGGCATAGCCTCACTAGCTCACCCCCAGTGCTTCACGAGGTTTATCATTACAAGTTTCCTCATGTCCAATATCTAACTCAAATCTTCCATAGAACATTACTATTTGTCATATCCACCACAGACTTGGAGGACAGTTGATTTACTCCCTTCTTTGCATGAAGCTTTTATATATTTAATGACAGCCATTACACCTCTCAAGTCTTCTGCTCTCCATATTGAACATGTCTTTCAGTCCCAGTTCTTCAGTCATTGTTTTCTCAGCTCCTCTTGCTCTCCTCTGGACTTTTTTTCTGACCTCTGCATAAAATTGAACACAGCACTTCACCTGAGGCCTTACTGATACGTTTTATGTATATACTCTGCTTATACATGCAATCACAGTTTGCCTGTGACTCTGCTCACTGTACAAACCCTTTTTCCAAAATTACTGCCTAAGCTTTTCTTATGCATATTCAGCCTGTAGGTTGGTTATTTATATCAAAGTTAAGAATCCTGCCCTTTTCCTTGTTGGATTACATTCTATTTTTCCAAGCCATTTCATCAGTTTCTTAAATTTAGTTTGAATTTTAAACTCTTATCACTTCACTGCCTCCTATGCCGGTATAATTTGCAAACCAAATTCATCATCCCACTTGCAGTTAAAAATTCGGGTTCAGGACAGACTACTATGGTTCCTTCATTACACCTTTACAAACAGACAATAAACCATTAATAACTACCAAGAACAGCTTTCATATCAGTTTAGTACTCATCTTTCAGTAGCTTCATATTCATGTGTCTGTTTACCAGAATACCTCGTCAAAAAGCCTTGACAAGGTCAAGGTATATGGTACTTCTTCCTCTTCTCCATTGATAAGGCTTGCTACTCTGTCAGAGAAGAAAACTGAATTGATTTGACAAATCACATTGGCTATGGCTTACCTCCTTGTTGCACTGTAGGTGCTCACAAGACATTGTCCCTGTCCTGAAGAGCTTACTGTGAAGAATGAGGAAGCTGCATTCAATAATTTATTAATATTATATGTCCCATCTGCTTGTTATTGTGATGCTGGCTTTATAATTACTGAGGTTAGCTCCAATAAAAGCTAGCCTGTGCTTAGGCAGGAAGGTAGGAAAATACTAACAATATTTCTCCACTGAGAGCACTTAAACAATAAAGGAAAATATAGACTGATGACCAGGTTGACCAATTCAGTTGCCCACCATAAAGCATATCCATGAAAGCCAGAAATCTCTCCTATTGTCTTAAATAAATTACTTTTTTTTTTGACCTTAATTACAACAGGAGCAACTGAGGTCACAGGAGAAGTCAAAGATTCCCTACTGGTTATTTTTTAAGAAAAAAAACACAACACACATAAATTATTCTAAGACCATGATCAAAAGGAAAGCAATACCCCCTTCGCTCTTTCCCCATTGAGGAAAACCCCTTCAACAGCCCTAGCCTATCTGAACAAGCAAGAACCTCTTCCAGACCATGTCTCTGGCAATAAATTTAACCTCTTGAGCATATGAACAGGACCAAAACAACATCACTGAGTCTTTCACAACAGTGGCTGCTGAATAAGCACCACAGCATCACTAAGTACTGTAATAATAATATTAAACCTTTTAGATAAAGGGCCAGTGGTGTTTCAGGAGAGTAAGATCTCCCTCTCTCTGCTGTAGTTAATCCCACAGTACCCTGATGTGTCCAACCTTATTAGATGACTACAGCCTGTCCCTGGGGGATGTCACAGTGGGACTGTAGCACCACATGGATCTGAAGCCATCCCTTCTCCCGTGCCCCAGCTCCTCCATGAGCACCCTCCCAGGAGCCACAGACCTCCCCAATGAAACCTGACCAGCTGTTCTTCTGTGGGACTTTACTTAGAGGAGGGATGGTGACAGCTAGTCCAGTAAGGGAAGGACACAACCTGTCACCCACAGCTTCCTTTTCCCCAGCTGGAACAGAGGTCAGGTCTTGGGCATGGCGCGGGAAACCTGAGCAACACGGAGAACAGACAAGGCCATATGAAACAGTACAGGACTTCCACTGATGCACATTGCATCAGTTTCTAACAGTTTCACGGTTTTCTGTTCTCACACACAATAGGATGGCAGTATTTGAATGGTATTAGTATGTCACCTGGAATTAAATCATATATCAGATGTTATGAAAAACAAAAGCAGACAAAGAACTGATTGCAGCAATCAAAGATCATGAAAAAAGTCTCATGATGAACTAGGGACAAAGCCTCAGATACAGTGCAGCTCAGGATAAGCTCGGGTCACTTCTCTCCAACACCTGACTTGTTGAGCTGAAATCCCATTTAATGTTAGCCTGTGTCCTTGCTGTCAAGATTAAAAACATTCTATGCTTCAGATCAACTCACTATTAATTTGCCTCTCATCACAACTTGCTAAAGAAAAGCTTCCCAAGTCTGAACCAAACAAGGCCTGGACTGGAGTTGGAACATGTGGGTAATGGACTAAATTTACAGGTTTAGTCCAAGAATGGGATTCATGGCATTCACCTACGAGTGGAGAAGTTGCAAGAGCTGAGAGGGATATCCCATGAATGATTACAGCCACATTTAAAAAGCGAAAGCATAGGGGAGGGAAGAAAAGACACGTAGGTGAAGAAACTTGCATGAGGTCAGGCACGAGAATAATGGAATAACCATGAGCCTGAATGCCTTAACTCCTGATCCAGTGTCTTATCCAGTGGATAATGCTTTTCTCAGAATTGAAAATAAATTGGATGCTGTCTGCCAAGATGCAGTAATTCCTTACTAAGTCATATCATTCTAGACCAGCTGTATATTACGAGACCATCCCAAAATACAAGTTGTAATTCATTAATTCTGCCTAAGTAAAAGGTTTCCAGTAATACTGTCAGCATTTGCAGTTCTCACTTCAATGAAGCATATTGCGAAGGATGCTTTGTCAGACCTATATATCACTGTCACTCCAGGAGTCAACGCACTGACAGTCTTAGCAGAGGTGGATGTTACAGGATACTGTGAAAGTGATTATGTAAGATGGAAAAGCAGGTTTTTGGAGTCTCACTCCAGCAATGCAGAAATCAGAGTCTTTTAATGGAATTAGTGGAGAAGGGAATATCTCTTGTACACATCACCATTATCCCTTGGGATCCTAAAATTACTTATGAGGAATAATCTCTCTAACTCACTCATAATTTTAGCACTCCTTAGAACTACATATCTTCAGTTCACCCATAATTTCAACTTATTTCCTTCAACAGAAACACCACCTGACAGGTCTTAACTAAAAGTGAATGACAGCAATAGCAGCTTACTTAAAAGTGTAAAGGAAATGCATATTTATGAGCACCCAGAGTAATGGTTTATGGACCTCAGAACTAGAAGTGTAATAAAGTCTTGAAGGCATATTAGGAGACACAATTTTACCTTCAAAAGCCAAACTGGGCTACAGCCAGTGATGAAATCCATGTTTGTCTTAAGATAATAGGATAGAGGAGCCTGGCTAACTTTACAATTTAACTTAATTTTTCTAGACATACTCCATCCTTTTCCTTTTCTGAAGGCTCATAGAAAAGGAACTACAGGTGTGTGCATGTAGTGTATTAAAACATGTAAAATAATGGCATCTTACTTCTGATTTCAGGACTGGAGTTGCTGCCTTACAGGCGAATGTCTCATACCATTCACAAATACTGCAGTCTTCCAATATATTATGAAGAATAGCTAGACTTTACTTCACACCTTTTCTTTAGGCATATAAATTTGTCAAGTAACTTAAATGTTGTATTTTTCCAATCACTTTGCCATCAGAGTAATGGTAATGATTTTATTTCATCATTTGCACCAGCATCAGTGCTCTGTTGATGTTTAGCCTCATTTTGGACATGACTATATTATAAAAAATTTAAATATTGAAAGGCATGTATTTAAGCAATTTATTCAAAGAAACAAGGATTGCTCCCAGGATCGTTTTCTCCAAAACTTAATTCCACAGGATCCTCTTTTAAGTATGCTGCTTCTTGTAGGAAACACAAAAGCTGGAGAGACTGCTGAGGAATATAGTCTACCATCTGGAAAACTATTCGATTAGAGCAAATAAAGCATGAGCTGTTTTCTAACCCTGAATCTTCCATAAAATTACTGTATGACCTTGGGAAATCTCTTTTACTTGCAAGACTTTGGTACTCATGAAAAACTCTGAGATCCTGGTTTAATGGTGTAACAGAAGTGAAAAATACTCATGAGTGTTATCTATTAGAGATGATACTCTAATGACCTACATTAATGTCTGTTTAAAGATTTTAAAATTACACATGCAAATATAATGCAAAACAATTTAAAAAGGACCTGAAAAAGTAACCAAATCTGCTACTGACCCTTAAAGTGAATTTCTTATTCATTAAAAATGCAGGTACAAAGCAATTTCAGTTTCTGGAATTAAAGGCATACAGAATTAAACAAAAAACTAACTTTTAGCTATGCTTGTTTTTTCACAAACTGTTTATGTGGACACTGCTCTATCACAAGGTCCTGCGTAACCCCATGCCTCCCTCTCTCTTCCCTTGCTGAAGAAATCCCTTTGCCTAGAGTCACCTAGTGTGGCCTAGCAGGCAGTAATAGGACACAGAACTTCAGCCATGCATCTCCCATGGCGGCGGGCTCCCAGCAGGCAGGACAGGCATTGCTCAGGACAGATGAGAGAGGTTGTTTGAAAACTACCTCAACAGTCCTCTATTGACATTTCTTGCTCTGATTGATTCCATTCTTTAAATATACCAGACAGGACACATTTATTATACATAGCATGCAGAGTGAAAAAGAGTCAATGCATTTGTTTTTGAAAGTCATTTTTCAGTTCCTCAAAACCTAGAGGTTTGTCTTGCATTCAGAGTGCATTGTTTTTCTAAATGTCTCATTTCATAAATAGATAGATACAGACACAGAACAAAACAAAGCCACACACCCTCCCTATGGCCTGTTTTTCAACAGTTCAATTACTTAGAAGAAAAGAGACAACTTCACTTTCAGTGAAGTCCTTATGACAGACATACGTTTCCTAGATCCAAGAAAAAGACAGTGAATCTGACTATGCCATGTTTAAGAATTTGGCACAGGGATTACGCACAAGCAGAACAGAGGACATTAAATTATTAAAACAAAATTACGGCAACTAACATTTGAGTGAAATATGCATGCAGTGAAGATTTACATTGAGTTACTTCTCAGTTCTTTTGGTGCAAAATCCAAAGGTGTGACAGAAGTACAATGCTTGTTTAATGCTCATGTTACAATCAGTACTTTTTTTTTTTTTTCTTAGAATAAAAGGGCTACAGAGTGTGGCAAAAGGACTCACTGACAGTTCACTCCATGTGTGCTAGTGTTTTATTTTTATAGTTTTTCTCCACAGAAATATTATAGGAAAAATCTTTAGGCCTCCACTTATATTTTTAATACAGTTCAAAGGCAAGCACTGAGATGTCAAGGAATAAAATACAAGTTGTCTGCTTCTAACATATATACCACAATAGAGAATTTAATGAATTTTTAACTTTATGATAATGTATGCTGCTCAGAAGCCCCTTCCTCTTTCAGTAGCTAAGTAAATATGCACAATAAGACTCACTGATCAAGTTGTATGATGTGTAGTAAATGAGGCAAGGAACTAACGGAAGATGACAAATGCATATATGGTTAAGGTAATAGATGAGGACCAGAATAACTTTTCCTCTCTCAGGTATGACCTTGGAGAAGGCATGCACGTTTTGATTCATCAAATGTGCAAGTAGTCCTAGATAACAGTCTTCCTTCTTTTGGGTTAGGAAAAGTGCAGAAATTTGATGATGGCAATAGTCTTACCTCATTCTTCTCCAAGGCCAGTATCCCACACGATGATCAAATGGCAGGTTTAGTTAATATGTCCCTGATATGTTAGTGACCAACAGTGCACATAAATACATGTGCTTTGATCACTTTCTACTCCCTGTGTTTACCCAACTATAACCTACTCTAACCAATATATCATCCTATTCCAAGATTTACTGCAAATGAAGCTCTTTCGGTGTCCCACATACTGGTGTGCAATTCCAAGTTCCAAGCAATTTTATGCTGAAGATTTCAGTAATGCTTAGTGCTGCACACCCACATGAATTTCTTTCAAAATGTGCTAAGCCAGGTTTAAATAATTCTTGGGATAAGATTGATTTTGCATATGCTGTTCAATAAATAAATAGATAGGTGGAGAAGGAAAACTCCACCTAAAGAAAGTACTTGAGTCAGTGATATATGCAGTGAAGACAGCCCATATGTCACACATGCCCTTATTGCACAACCTTTGGCACCTGCTGTAAACTGTTTTCAAACTCCACCTATTTACTTACTGAATGAAATATGCTTCCAGGTTCCTTGACAACCTACAAATACTATGCGTTTCTCTCTTCTGCCCCCCTGGAGATGAGCTAATTGCTAGAAGTATTTGGTATAAACCATGTTTTAGTTTCTCATTGACATTTTTGGATTACAAGAATGCCTGAGTCACATGCCAGTAGGACATGCTGCAACAGCTAGGGCCAAGGGGTGACATAGGAAAGACCTGTCAAAGATGGACAACTGGGGATCCTCCAAGAAATTGCACACTATACTTAGTACTAGACCATTAAATACTGCACTTCTGTAATATAAAGAACAAAAACAAAAAGAGCAGCAACACCAAATGTGTACCCAGCAGTTTATTTTAAAACCCCCAAAACAGGAAAAGATGATGCTGTGGAAATGTTTTGACAGTTTCATCACATTATGTTGAGAGCACAGGCACTGAAAAACAAAGGTTAATGTTACGATCAAAATGTGCCCCTTTTCCCTCATCTCTTTGCTTTCAACCTGGGCTTTCAGAATGAATTTCATATCGCCTTCAACAAAAAGGAAAAAGCCTGTGAAATTCAAGATTATGTTTTCAGTTCTCGATTTTGGTGAAAATATTCAGGATTAATTTTTCCATAAGTAAAACTACAGTCAGAAAATTATGGTAATCTTTCCAAATGCATTTTCTGGCTATAAATATCTTGAAAAGCTGCTCCACTTCACAGTGAAACTTTGTCCATATGGAACATATGACTAGGAAGGACTTGGTGAACTACTGAAATCCAGTACTCAGTCAGTGAAGACACCCATATAATTCAGTTTTGTTCAAAATTGATCACAGAAAATGATCAGCTGGAAAACAAGTTAAAGCTCTGGGTTTTTGGTTTTTTTTTTTGGTCTTTAGCCCTACCAGTAAGACATTGCTTAAGAAGCTCGATCTTCTATTGGTAAGAATATTGCCTTATAAGTTCCAGCTTCTTTATGGAGAATTTATACACATTTACAGACAGGATATATATATGAACTGTTGTCTTTCCCAAGTGTTTACTCCCAAAACATTCACTGAAAGAAACAACATTTGTTTTAGTTTGTGTTCAGCTGTGCTAAACAAGGCTCTTCTCGATCACCCTTGCAGTTCCTTCAGCATCTCTTTCACTTTTGATTCATCTTTCTCAAACATGGATGAGCATAGCAGTACTCGGTACTTCAAACACACTGTCTCCAATGCCCTATTTAACAGGTTTAATATTTCTTATCTCTACTTTAAATACATACAAGGATAAACAACACTTCTTTTTCATGACCATGGATGATCACTGGAAACAAGGGGACATTTCCTCTAAGATATCTGGCCAATGAACTGACAGCATTGGCAATGAGCTAGCTGGTCATCAAAGATATAAGCCATGTTTTAAGACGCGATGCAACCCACCCTGGTGCTCCCATACAGCGATGTATGACACGTACCATATAAAATTTTCTCTTTCTTCATCTCTCCATGCACAGGAGTGTACTGAGCAGCTCTGAGAACCTTTTCTGTGGTAGGACTCTATGCCACTACCTCTAAGCAAATATTTCCAGCATTTCAGAAACAAATGAGAATAATGGCACAGAATGTCAGAATCATTCAGGATGGAAGGAACCTCTGGAGGTTGCCTACTCTAACCAGAAACTACGCCAGGCTAACTTCAAAGTTAGATCACACGTCTCGGGTCTTCATACAACTCAGTTTCAAAAATTTTCCAGATATCCACAACTTCTTTGGGTTGTTTAGACTCCTTTAGCATGAAACTTTTCCAAAATTATTACTAAGTTAGCAACATACACAATTCTTTGATAGTATTTTGACAACAGAAAACAAACAAATCATGAAGAAACATAATAAGCCTTTCCAGCAGGTAAATGTTACTCATTTTATGTTCACACTTATGGACTGGATTTTGCTCCCAGTTACAAGGATGAGCATCTGAAATAACTTTGTTAACCTGTCCCAGATCTCCACCACTGTAAAATCCAACCTTCCTACTCATGGCCTTTTCACTATAAGAAGTGTTCCTCTTCAGACTAAAAATTACCTGAAGGGTAGATGGATAAAGAAAAAAAGTTAACACTGAACTATAGTTTTAATTTCTTTTTTCCTCTCAGTGAGAGAAGATGGGGAAGACAATCCTCTGCAGACTACTTTTTTTTCCATATTTTGCCACAGCCAAAATATTTTATTCTCCCTCTCTGAAGAGTACATGAAAGCACTTCCTTCTTTGTAATTTTCACAATGATTACTCATTACAGTTTGATAGTTTTCTCTACACAAACACAACAGGTCATATTTGTTTTTTCCATTAAGTCATTTGGACAGAAACTCCTCCATGGAATATATGATATGCGGTCTGTGGTTTTCCAAGCTGCCTATCAAGATACACAGGAGCCTCCTGTGTTACAGACATGAGTCTGATTTTCTTGTAACTCTACCAATCGTTTCCATCTGGTATTGTACTTAACAGGTTGATTTTCTGACACTTCACACTATGAAGTATGTTAAGGATTGTACCTTCAGTTCTATTTGATTTGCAATTTATTCAATGTTTCTCCCTGTGCAGTTCATTCTACTTTGCACAGTTCCCATCTATTCCAGAAAAGGCACAGTGGACCACAACCTATCTTTTCTGGAAAGTATTTCTTCAGTTGTAATCTCACTAGTCACTTCACTCCATTTCTTTCTAATGTTTGATAGGCAAAATACTCTGTACTATACCTGAACATTATGGAAAAGGCTGTGCCAAAAAGAGAACTGCGTTTAGGTTTTGCTGTGTCTTCCACATGTATGGAACACAAAATCACTGTTCACTGCAGACAGTGTAAAATACCTCTAAAAATACATGGATTAAACTTTCATAGTTATTATTCATAAAGCAATTCAGCCAGTAGGACTGTTCTGACCTACAGAGGCCACTGGACTGAAATCAAAATTGATTCTAAGAAGTTGGGGGAAGCCTATACAGAAAATGAATCCTTCTTACACTTCTTAATCTGTTCAATCTGCATGTTTACAGAATAAAGACTCTTCTTAGACTCCCTTGCAGGGTGGCTTGGCTTTGCAATATGTTCAACAGCGGTACTGGGTTATGGTACTTGTTGGCCTGAGTGTCACCACACACTTCAGTCCCTACAGTGCACCGTCCTGCTCTTTGATGCATATAAGCTCAGTTTGTGCATGCAGCCAGATGATTAAGTAGATCACGGAATTGATTCAACTAAAAAACTGCCCAGGTTATCTTTTTATTCAAGCTGGATCAAAATGGCACACAAACAGCTGTGCCATCCCAGAGGATGGTAGAGACAGGTAGGTGTTCCTAAAGGTCACTGCAATGTCAAACTGTACCCTCTGGCTATCTGGTTGCAGGTGCACCAATATACCGTACAACACCAATAGGAACTGGAATTCAATGGTCTGCATACTCCAGTTGTTACAACAGTCCCTGGCACAGTTTGTACTCAGAGCAGCCCTCTCCCATACAGTTCCTACACATGGCTCAAGAGTTAACAGACGTGGAGCAATTTACAATAAGCAGTTTGCAAGCAGACACTCAGTTTTAGGCATAAAAGAGTTTCACAGTATGGTCAGGGTCATTCAGTGCCAGTTGGCCTCTGTGCCAGAAAGCAGTACCAGGCTTGTTTAACCTGTAAGTGTAGACAAATCACCAGCCTGAACTCAGACCTTTCACCCATTAGAACAGAAGCCTACAGAGATGATCCTTACACGTCCCCACTCAATGCCTGCAAAACTCCTGGGAGGCCCCACTTGCATTCTACTTCAACTTAAAACTTCTTCCAGCTCTTCAGTGACAGTAACTGAAGGTTCCTCAGGCCAGGTCTACACAAACAGCTGCATACTCATTCTGCCTGTGATGTGAACAGGTTTGGTGCAAGACAACTTCAAACCAGGAGATGCATTGCCATAATACACAGCATCGTGGCCAAGTTAATTAGCGCTGCTATGAGGCAGGTCAACATGAGCACTATGCTGAAGAGGTCCAAAGCTGAGGGATTTAACGCACCCTCTGATTTCAGACTTACAACAGCTTCAGTGAATCCAGGCCATGCTCTCATCAGTATGCTGTAACCTTGAGCTGAAGGGACCATGTCTAATGCTGAGACACTGTTTCACTCCATATGCTAGTTCATTATCCAGCTCCTCTCTGTTTTGACTGCCAACAAATAATGATGTTTTTCAACACTTCTCCACGAGGAACTGAATGCACAAACATCGCATCATAAATGCCACCTGACATCTGCCAGGCAGTTACCATCTTCCCATGACTATCACCTAGGCTGAACCTGAGCAAGTGATTTAGTGATGAGCTGTGTGACATCCTCTTACCTATCACATCCTAGATCATCCAAACCTCAATTCTTAGGAACAAGAAAGCCCAAAGGTATTTGGTTAAAATACCACAGAAAAATAAATTCTAACAAAAACCCCCATACATTCTAAATTTACTGTTACTTTGTTAATGAAAATCAAATATCATTGCTGAGAATATCAGTATTGCTACAAATCTTACCGCACCAAAGCGGATATGGTGATAATGATACTAAGAGAAAATAAACTAAGGGAAAAGCAGGCTTTTTCTACCTTTCCTATTTAACTGGCAGTCAAAACTCATGAAAATATTATTATTTAATATAAGAGTTATTTTAGAACAGTACCAATGGCTCAGCAGAGCAAAACTGGTTGGTGCCACGGTAAATAGGATATCTACATAGCTGGGATGATGACAAGGACCAAATTTCAAGTAAAGTATTTCAGAGATTAAAAACAGATTAGTGACTTGCCTTATATTAACTGCAAATTTATTAACTGCAACCAGAGCACTCAATCAGGGCAAAGTATTTGATTTCCCACATTCCACTTTTTATCATGGAGCTCTTTGTTCACTTCACGGTGCTTTGTTGTACCGATCCAATTGCCACACAAACAAAAAATTTCAGAATAACTCTGAATGTGTGAACACTTTCAGTAGTGCTTATTTTTAATCAGCCTTTACCACTGAGTAGAAGTAAAAGCTAGTCGCATGATGTTTGCGACTTCTGTAACTGTAATTCAAATTAAGCAACTGCCTTTTTGTATTTTCATTCTAGCAGTTTGAGCTTACTAAGATCATCTCCTGCTGCCGTTACTTCATTTCCTATCCAACACTTAAAGCCTGCAAGTAATATGGAGACCCTAGCAGACAATCCCATAAATAGTTCAAGACCTTGAAAACCACAATGTAGCCAGTTCCTAACTTTCTTCCAAAATAAGGCATAATAGAAGCAAAAGCTTCCACTGAAAAAATATTTTTAATACAAACCAGTTACAGAAATCCCTGACAACGTGCAATTAATAGTCTACATGATAGCAATCACCAATGTGAACACATTCATTACGAAAGCCAGATGACTGTTCTATGCTCATGCTTACCCTGAACACAGACATCTAACATATTTTTTTAAGTTCATAAATAGGTGCAATACCTGCTACATAATGCACGTGGTCACATCCTGAAGCACGGAATACAAAAGTCCCTTCAGATAAACCTCTTGAATTGAGCCATAGGGACTCTATGTCTTTCTTCTTAGACCAGTGGCCCCTGCAATGCGGGCCAGACTCCTTGCTGCCTTCATTTCTGTTAGTCCAGACATTGGAGGAGCAGTGAGGTTTAACAGACAGCCACACTCCACTGTGGGACAATGGCTGGACAAAACTTAACTGCACCAAAAAAAAAAAATAGAGCTACATCTCACAGCACTGTAACTGAAAAAATGCACTTGCAACTGGGCATTATGTCCACCTTAAACATCTGTCAAGCACATCTTGAGAGATGCACGTGCACTGGGAATTTCATTCTTACGCCTTCTGCACTGCTGCCTTATGATGAATTAAGAGGAAATCAGATTTGCAGTTCACTGCCCAACTCTCCTTGCATCTATATTCACATAATATTACCTAAGCACATGCACCACATGCAGAGAATACATATATATGAACATTGTGTACATAGAAAATTATGTCTGAGATTTTTTAGAAATAGGTGTCTAAAGTTAGATTTACAGATTCACATTGAGATATGAGAACTTTGAAGTCCAGCCTTCACACATATGAGCTAAGATTTTCAGAGCCTGGTGAAAGAATTTCTAAAAATGTTAAGCTGCTCTGCCTGTGAATGTAATATATTCATGCTTATATGTCTATAGTGAAATTTTTATGTATTTTGGAGAGGATGCAAAGTGGTTGTTTAGGTTGGTTTTTTTGACTGCAGAAATGAATCCATTGAAAAATGGATCAGAAACTGAGAGTAAGTACAAGCACAAATATGTATCATTGCAAGAGCCCTGCAGACACCAGATACCTTACGGGAATTGCAAGTGCTTGAAATAACACCATGCTGAAATGCAGTTCAGCAATTGGAAACAGTGTGTCAAATTTCACTCTCATTTACACCTATAAAAAAATTCGTTGCAACTCCACTGAGTGAAATGGTGATATTGTTGATGAGATTAAAATAAGAGCAGACTATGATCCTCCATCTGTATAAAAGTACTAAACAAGTGTAGTATAAACGTATAGTAAAAGTAGTATAATCAAACAACTTCAAAGAAACTCTAGGCACTTGCTGTGGAGAGGGGATGGGAGCCAAGGGTTAGATACACCACCTTCCTCCTTAGCATTGCTGCACCAATGTGCATACATGCCCCCACAGCCCCCCAGCTCTGCAGCTGCCCCTCTTGTCCCTGCTCAGGCTGGATCTGCATCTGCCCGGCAAGTGAAAACTAAATATCCACACAAACACAAGTACTTATCCAGATCTACCATCACCTTTTATGCTTTAAGACAAGGCAATAAAATACAGCTTTACTGCTTTGGACTTTAAAAAATAAGTGATCACATACTGTATATGCTTAAAATCCATCATCAGCCTTCACAGAACATATTTAAAAACATCCCAATCATCACAAAATGTGGTTTAAATTAGTACAGTCAGACTAGGCTTCACTTCACAGCAGTGTTTTCCTCAGCTGCTCCTGCTTTAGTTTCCAAGAAGTGATGCCACTGACCCAAAACTGAAATCAAAACAGCAATCAGTGACCAAAAGATCTAGCTCAATTTTTGTGACAAAGAAATTCATTCTTCATAAAACCTCCTCCCAAACAAAAGAAAAAAAGACTACACATAGTAACTGTGGCATATCACTGTGAAGTATGAAACTCAGAATACAGAAAGATTCCAAAACTTGCCAACAGTCACACATAATAGCAAAAGGAAGGTTTGGGTTTTTTTGTTTGGTTTTTTTTTTTTTAATTTTCTTTATTATGTAGCAATAGTACATTTTTATTAGAAAAATTCAAGAGAGTAAATGTAACATTCCACATGAAAAAAAAAAAAAGGGCAGGCTATGCACTGGAACTGCCTATTTCTTGGGTTGTTTTTACACTAAATAAATAGTAGAAGAAGCCTCTTCCCTTTTTGTCTCAGAATAGCACGTATTTGTTTCTCTACTTTCCCCTCAATAAATAGAATCATAGAACAGTTTGGGTTGGAAAGGACCTTTAAGATCATATAGTTCCAACCTCCCCACCATGGCCATGGGCACCTTCCACCAGACCAGGTTACTCAAAGCTCCATCCAACCTGGCCTTGAACACTGCCAGGGAGGGGGCAGCCACAGCTTCTCTGGGCAACCTGTGCCAGTGTCTCACCACCCTCACAGGGAAGAATTTCTTCCCGATATCTAATCTAAATCCAACCTTTTTCAGTTTAAAACCATTACCCCTTGTCCTATCACTATATGCCTTTGTAAAAAGTCCCTCCCCATCTTTCCTGTAGCCCCCTTTAAGTACTGGAAGGCTGCTACAAGGTCTCCCTGGAGCCTTCTCTTCTCCAGGCTGAACAACCCCAACTCTTTCAGCCTGTCCTCATAAGGAAGGTGCTCCAGTCCCCTGAACATCTTTGTGGCCTCCTCTGGACCTGCTCAAGCAGGTCCATGTCATTTTTATGTTGGGGGCTCCAGAGCTGGACACAATACTCCACTGGAGTCTCACGAGAGCAGAATAGAGGGGGAAAATCCCCTCCCTTGACCCGCTGGCCACACTTCTCTTGATGCAGCCCAGGATACTGTTGGCTTTCTGGGGTACAAGAACACATTGCCGGCTTGTAGTCAGTTTTCCATCCACTAATACCCCCAACTCCTTCTCCACAGGGCTGCTCTTCATCCACTCATCACCCAGTCCATATTTGTGCATGGGATTGCCCTGATCCATGTGCAGGACCTTGCTCTTGGCCTTGTTGAACTTTGGGAGGTTTGCACAGGTTCACTTCTCAAGCCTGTCCAGGTCCCTCTAGATAGCACGTCCCTTCCCCCACAGTGTGTCGACTGCACCACACAGCTTGGTGTTGTTAGTAAACTTCCTGAGGGTGCACTCGATCCCACTGTACATGTTACCAACAAAGACGTTAAACAGCACTGGCCCCAACAGTGACCCTTGAGGAAAACCGCTCAGCTTGTCTCCACTTGGACACTGAACCATTGACTGCAACTTTTTGAGTGTGACCATCCAGCCAACTCCTTATCCAACAAGTGGTCCATTCATCAAATCCATGTCTTTCCAATTTAAAGACAAGGATGTCATGCAGGACAGTGTCAAATGCTTTACACAAGTCCAGGTAGACGATGTCAGTGACTGACAACAAATATGGGGAAAAGAAGATAACTAATTAAAAAAATAGGCTGGAGAATTTTCATTTCATTGACATTAGTCCTGCTATACCTTTGCTGTTGACAGTAGCGAACAATCTTGATGATGTAAATGCTGACTTCTGGTCCTGTGCCTTTTCTTAACAGACAAAAGATACAGGAATTCCTGTTTTGTGACAAATGGTGAGATTTTGAAATTTTCAGCACAAATTCAGTCCAAACATTTTTTGCTGCTGTTGCTTCAGAAATGAAATCTAAAATTTTGATGCTGATAACAAACATTTTCCGATCCAAAACAAAACAATCACATTTCACTTCAAACTATGTAATATATTTCAGAAGGAAGTATCAAAATACAATGCTTTTCTTTTTTTTTTGTTCTGAAAAGGAAGACTGTTAGTGGCCAGATTGATTTGAGTATATAAAGGCACTACTCATGATAAGGAAGGAGGAGGGACATTAATTCTATAAAATAATGGAGCAGGTGAACAGTAATGGAAAACAGAGGAAATAGTGTGGTGGTATAAAGACATTTCTTTTAGCAGTAGGGCAATCTGCCAAAAGAAGGCCTTCCCTCTGGAGACAGGGAAGCAACAGGTCCATGCTCATGACTGAGATGGTAGCTGGAGGTGGGGACCCCAGAGACATTTTTGCTACCACTAGTTTCCATCCACCCATCCCACCAAGGTCTATTCTTTCAGACTATCAGTGCAACCATACTACCACAAATAACTCCTAGTTTGGAAGACTGGGACTGCTTTCTGTTGCAATCACCCAGCTGACAGCTGAGCGACTCTGTGCAGGAGGCTGCGAGGCAACAGAGCCCAGATCTGTCCACCACGGTCACGCTGAGATACAAGCTCTTCTCCATCTCATCAGGGCTACAGTGGGACCGTAGCCCTTGGCACTAGGATGAGGTGTTTTTCTTCTTGGTGAGTCAGTTTTCCACATCAAGGAGTTTTAAAAAAGGGGTGACTTTACCCACAGAGTTTTATCTGTTTTATCTGTTAGTTCACGTGGGCAGTTCTCTCTCTCCTCCTGTGCTGCTACAGCTGGGGACTCAGGACTCCCACCCAGTGCCCTTTATCACCCCACTGCTCTGCGCGTGCTATGCCAGCGAGCACCACCTCCACCATTGAGCCATCATGCTCAGCCTATCACCTCATGCTTTCCAAAACAAAAAGATATTTTCATTCATAACTTTTACTCCTTCCCAGGGGATGTGAGAAGCCTTGTTTATCCAGAGATCCCCTGGGCTACGTCTATATAAGCTCCAACCCCTAAAGGATCAAGTCGGCCAGCTAGAAGATATAGAGCAGACAATAAGCAGACCTTTGAGTCTATAAATTGGAGGTTGAATGACTGGCAAACAACTTCTCCTCATGAAAAATTATGCTACAGCAACACAATAGTAATGAGAGCCAAAAGTATGTCTATTCCTGATTTGTAGACCAGGTTTTAGTTATGCTATAATCCTCTCAGTATGCCTGCTTAGGATCCCGCAATCACACGAGTCATGAACACTACCCACAAATCGTGCGGCTTCCATGCCGAGCAAGCGACACACCAGATGAAGAAGGATGGAAAATATACATGTGGAATTGTTCTGGGAACTTAAAGCACACATAACAGTAAACAAAGCAAATATGGTGCAAAACCTGTTGCTATTTTCACAGCATTTGCGGAGCAAAGCTGCATAAATGCAGAAAGATGCATACTGCCTCACACCTTTCCTCCAATCCCAGCAAATTAAGCACAGCAGCACAAACAGCAGCAGTGAGAAGGAAAGGCTATGCAGAACAGCTGCCCCATTTGCTGCTGCACTACAGGTATATGTTTGGGTATGTGAGAGAGAGATGAATAAAGAGCATTAAAATTACTTTTTCTCAAGTCTCCTCCAGAGCCTCGGTTGCTCATGGGGAACTGAATGGGGAGAAATTCCCTTGGTGCCATCCTCCCTCCTCCAGGCACAGTCTAAGCCAGTTTGAAAAGGTTGCTGCTGTTGTCCCCTGTCCCACTTGAGGACAGTTTTCATGAAGCCAGTGCCAGTTTGGTCTGATAACTAAAAGGCTGCCTCTGCTCCCCACAGAAAAGGCAGTGCCGCTGTTGGATACTGGAGCACTGGCTGAACGAGAGGCACTACAGACAAATTTTGGCTGGTGGCAGGAGAGATGGCTGAAAGCCAGCTGACAGAGAAGAGCAATATCAATCTCTATGCTGGGGGAATCCTCTGAAAATGCTACTGAAGCAAACAGCAACCGCTAGCGGCACACTGGCAAACAAGACATGAATGATCTTGCACTCATGGAGGAGAGAAAAAGGCAAACGGCTGAACTGAAGTGATCAACATGAACTTGAACCGTGGCACAGGGCAAACATGTGGCATGCCGTATGGAAACTCAGAACAAAACAGAAAGCTTGGAACAAAATGAAATTAAAAATCTGCCTTTATTTCAAATTACTCCACTAAACATCTAACTGAAAATTGTGTTGAAGTTGACATGACTTTGTGACATGTTGTTCCTTGAAGACTGCCATTTTTCATTTTAAAAAAAATATTAAAAATGTTTCAATCTGGTTATCTTCTATCCAGCAAGGCTAGAAAACATTAAATTGTGAGCTAAAATATAACACCACACCATTAGTCAGCAACAGATAGCTGTTCAGTCAGCATCCATCATAATATTTTCAAAAATCCATAGATATCAAATGCCTGGAACAGAAAGACAGCAATCACTCCAAGCATGGATTCATAACTTTAAATGCGCTTGATAAATTAACTTTTTAAAGACAGGTCCCATGCAGCCTCCCTTTGTCTACTCTTTCTAGATATAAGCTATCTGGGAAAGTGTGATCAAATCTCCAAAACAGATGAGCCTTCTGTCTCTGTTCCCCTACAAACAAGAATGACCCTCACATAAGCTACACAGTCCTGAAGCATGATGGCATTCTGTATTCTGGGTTTTCTACAGAACAGCCTCACACCAAAGCATTCCTGCAAAAGTACCTAAACTGCCAAATTTGATGAATGGCTTATTTGATGAATGGATTTTAAGAAAAACTTAAAATTCTTCCTGTATAATTTCTAATAAGTATCTGAATTAAATCAGATCATGAAGAATTAGATCAAGAAGAGTTAAAATTAAGGATCTACAGATCTCTCCTATGAGAAAAGGCTGAGAGATCTAGGACTGTTTACCTAGGAGAAGAGAAGCTTCAGGGGACACCTCATCAATGTATATAAAAATCTGAAAGGAGGGTGCAAAGAGGACAGAGCCAGGCCCTTCTCAGTAGTGCCCAGTGACAGGACCAGAGGCAATGGGCACACACTGAAACACATAAGAAAAAAGCTTTGAGAGCGTTCAAATACAGGAACAGGTTGTCCAGAGGGGTTGTAGAGTTCCCCTCCTTGGAGATATTCAGAAGCCATCTGGACACTGTCCTGAGCAACTGGCTGTAGGCAGCCCTGCTTGAGTAGGGGGGTTGGACCAGATGACCGCTGGAGGTCCCTCCCTGCCAACCTCAACCATCCTGATTCTGTGATAAACAGATGAATCATCATCACTTACTGGAATTTACTGGACCGTATCTGTCAATAACACACCTATTTGTCCTATAATACACCTAAAGCCACAACAAGACTAGAGGGATAGCTCCACTAAGCTCAGCTACCAGGCCTAAAGCTAGCCCAAAAAGCTTATACGTAAAACCCAAACATACCTGCAACATTACAGTATAAAACCATATCCACAAATTTGCAACTCCCCCCCCTCACATTCATTAAGTTCACTGATGAGATTAGAGAACTAATTTCCATTGGCAAACTCTATGGCTATATCAGTGAATGACCAGAGTGGGAGCCGAAACCACCATCATCAGAGCCAAAGGCAGTGGATAGTCAGTTTTAGTTCTTGCTCTCTGTACTCTAAGGAATACTATAATCATAGAAACACCTCCTAGCTTATACAGTTTATTTGCCTGACGGTGTGAGATTCTTCTCTACAATAGTTTTTAACACTTGCTTTTGCCAAGTTAAAAGCAATGCATCTCATCTAAGCAAAATGAGCTCATTATGAGCCCCCTCAGACACTGTATTTTGCAGTACCCAATGGATCATGGTGCTGCATCATCTAACAGGTCAGGTGCCAAATTGTTCATACAACACGCTAGCCCAAAACCAGAGACAGCAACATAACAGAATCCCTCTGAGTGCTGGGCCCCAATACAAATACTCTCGCCACCTTGCTACAGCACAGTGTCCTTTTCCCTGATCAAGCCACAGCTGACCAGTCCTGGTATCTCACGGATGTGAAATGTGTAACCACTGGGTCACGCAGTAGTAATGTGCAAGGAATAGGTAAGGCTGTGGAAGAGTGGGAGTTAATTTTGGGAGTCACATACTTAGATGCAGCTTTACACCTCCGTAGTCCTCCAACAGCCCAACCTGATCTCCAGGGATCCCACTAGAGATCACCAGCCTCTTTCACCCTGTAGAGGACTTTGATAAACAATTCGAACTGCGGTCACCTGAAGGGGTTCACAAAAGGAAGAAAAGCAACCCTAAAGGAAGCTGCTGTAAAAGAAGTAACCATGATGAGAAACATGAGGAGAAAATGCCAGAAAGCTGATGCAATCATCCTCTCTCTGAACACCCAGTTACATGGGATGAGTTGTCCCAAAGACGACCTGCTGTGCTCCTACTTCTCACCAAACCCATTTGGGTTTCATATTTGTGGTGTCATCTTCTGCTGGGTAACAGTTTCTTTGTGAGGTTCCCTACATGAAACCTAAATGGCACAAAAGCAGATCTCATCTATTTCAATATTTTTCCAGTATATCTGCTTTCCATCTGTAAAGGTACTCAGATGTTTTCAGCCACGTTTCTATCTCAGAGAATGAACTGAGGAAGCCAGCCACACAAACTGCCCAAGATTAGGAAATAGAAAGCATTTCACAGCTATCTAAACCAAATAAAATACAAACCAGTTCCTTACTTTCAGCTTTAAATGCAGAAAAGACCATTAAACCAGTTATTTTAAAATAATAAGGCAGCACTAAAAAAATGAAGACATGATAAAAATAAGATTGTTCGCATACCCCTAGCTCGCTCACCATGAGATTTTTTCCCAGACACTTGTTATTTTTCTGCATATTTAAACACAGATGTAGGTGCTTAGCAACTATAAAACAAAGTCATTTACCTGAATAACTGAGTATAGATTAAGGTATTTCATTTTATATACGTACTTTTAAAATATTGTGTCTGTTTTATAATATTATTTAACACCTAGAGAGGTAGAATCCTCATATCTGGATTCCAAAACCAAGCCACTTATCTTTACATTTAAGCAATTAGGGATTTGAGTCTGCTATGTAGGTATCTGTGTGAGTGTACACATGTGCATTCATGGGTATGCATGTGTATATACAAGTTACCTACATATACAGTGGGTAAGAACAGAAAAAGACCTAGGAAAATAAATTATTAACATGTTAAAAGTATTGCATTAGTCTGAGAATAAATGCATTTATATAATGTAAAGGTCTGTATCATTCAGTGTATCAAGAATTGTTACAAAGCACAAAGAGTATTTTGTTAGAAATACCTGTATTTTAAACTGTAGAGAAACAGGAAAATCAGGAAAGTTTCATGGAGCCATTGCACTGCACCATTTCACCATTATTTCCAAACACAGAACATGGATTTATCAAGTTACTTGAAACTGTCTTCATAAGAAGTTTTGCTGAATGAATTAGTCAACAGTATATAAAAAAACATTTCCCTGGAGTGTGCATTATTTTCCACCACTTGTGAGCAAAACAAAGTTTTTGAAGAGGAATAAGACATTTTGTTACACTAACTGGTCTGGCTGAAAAAAAACAGGGTTTTTTTAAGCACACAAACTTTTCTTCAGATCTCTTACCTATTTGTTTCCTGTATTGGTCAACAGGAGTCCTTGCTGTAGAAGCATCTTTTCTACCCATCGTTTTCAATCCAAAAATCACTGTCAGTATCGAAGGAAAAAAAAAAAAAAAAAAAAAAAAAAAAAAGTTACTAAGGAAATCAATGACTTATAACATCAGAAAAAAACTGTAACAAGTAACATTACATGATTATACACAAAGATATAAGCCTTTCCAGAGTACAATGAGACACTAGAGTTAATCATCACTATTCTGAAGACTATTAGATAATTTCTAAACATACCTTTTCCCCATTGCAAGGGTTATTAACATTACAGAATGCCTGTTAGTTTGAATTTAAAAAAAAAGAAGGATTTAAACTGATTGCACTGTAATTCAGCATTTGCTACCACTGAATTACATTCCTATATAATTTTTTTCTTTAGTAAACCAGGGAGTGAATGTAGTATTGTGAGCTGCTTCTATTGTTGGCAAACACATGTACACTGTACCCAGGAGTCTGAGGCAGGAGTAAGCATGTGGAATGGAAGTGTGGAATGGAAACCCACCTGCAGACACAGCCCTTCAGCCACCCTGAGCAAAAGAGAAGAACAGATGCCTAAAACACAGCAATCCCACACTCTCCTACCTTCCTGCCATGGGCTCTAGAGGTCTGTGAATGCAAAGAAAGTGGAGAATAAAAATGAGAGCTGGGTCTGTGCCCATTTTACACCTCTCAGCCAAGGTACTGAGAGTTTAAATCACTTCTAGGCATTTAGGTATCAACCATCCTGACTCTCCAAGGGGCTTCTTATGTTGCACAGTGCAAGCAGGTGACATCAGGATTGCACAGGGAACTGCACTATCATTCAACCAAAGATGGGGTTATTTTTGTATTTTGGTGCTCTCACACCATCTGTGTAACTAAACAAGCACCATCTCAGTAGTGTTCTAGCAAACTCCCATTATACCCATTTACTAATAAGAGACCTTATGGTCTCTTATTCATCCCCTTACAGGGCTGCCACTCAAAAGATACAAGAAGGTGAACATGCCCAGTTTATCTCTTTTTCCATAGTCAAAAAATACCTGGCTTTCATGCTTGTTGCTCAAAACACTGGTTTTCAACCATTTTCGCTGGGCTGAAGACACCGCTCATCATAGTGAAGATAAGCCCCACTATTTGACCACCTCTATGACATAAGCATCCTGACATCAACCCCACACTCGCAAGAGGACTGACATTTTCAACAGTGTCAGATTTACCGTTCAAGCACAGAAGATGTACAACAACCAACATCTGCCTTTTCCCAACTGGCCTTGGTGAACATAGTGCCAAGGACAAACTTTGGCCGAACCATCCTGGGTAGCCACAAACCATCTGCAAATGGTGCACATATGGCGTTGAAGTATCTGCAGGAGTTCTGTTTTTCTGTTAGGCATAACCAGCTGCATTACAGCAAGACAAGCTTTCCCAGGCTCTGCCAAGGCATGCTGTCTGGGAAGCGCAACCCTTGAAGGCACTGTGATACCAAACCATGGGCCAAAAAGCATGCCAAGGCACTGCTGAATGGGCTACTGTCAGCATCCCAACCTTAAACATCCACCATTTTCCTCCACAGCTTCAAACAAGGTTTAAAGCATAGCTGCAGGAATGATCCCATCAGTTATTCATGCATTTTAAAACCACAAAGTTTCTTTTATCTGTTCTGTAAGAATTATTGACATTTAATGTCAAGTGACAAATCCAGGCTCTTTAAACTAAAGTGTGTGACACGGCCTAAAAAGAACTTTGGTGCTCAAAGTCAGCAACCTTTTTTAAAGGTATTCAGGAATAATAACAAGGTATAAAAGACTGCCATTAGTTTTTAATCTGAAATGGAAACTCAATTATAGTGTACTAATGTTTCCATACATTACTTTGGGTTAATTCAGAGAATACTCCCATTTTATGTAAAACACCAAAGCAGTGAACTGTAATCCACTGGGGTTTTTTTTCCCCTCTGTTATGCTTCCCATCTATTCTCTAGACTGAGTTGTATTTCTCACATAACATTCACATCATAGTAACAAGAGTGGAAAATAAAAGTACCGTTTGAACTTTCAGCTAGTTGAGGAGATAACAGATACATTTTTACACTGCAAAACTTCTTGGCTTCTTAATGCCACTGTTAAGATACTGTTTTGACTTGCCTTTTGCAATTTCAATAGCCTATTAATGTTTTGTAACAAAACATCAGCTGTGAAAGATGTTTGCAGTTTTAGCAGTGCCAATAAAACACAAGAAGAAAACACAGGCAAGAATTGTTTCCCGACTTAATATGAGCCACATGATGCTTGCATTTGCCCGCATGGCTCGGAATCACCAACTCCCGTATCTAGAACCTCGACTCCTCTTTGTTCTTCAAAGGGATGCAGTAATCATCATTCATTTCCACCGCTTTGATGGTTAGATAGCAAATGCCCAAGAAACCCATAGAGACATTAGCACATACAGCCGCAATGTCTAATAAGACAGCTATTTGCATAAAAGATCAGCCACAATTTAGAATGTGTTGTGATAGATGTGGAAAGGGAATAACAGCTCTATATTAGCATGTATGAAACCAAGATTGTTTTCACAATTTAATTCCTCAGGGACTGTGGCTCATCACCTTCTTGTAAAGAATCCTGCATTCCCTGAGGAAGCAACTTGCCATGAGCCAGAGTTAAACTAAAATATGGATTAATAAGAGATAATATTTATTATTTATGAACCTTGCTGTAGGAGTGGTTTCCGATGTAACTTTCTGATCATATTTCTATAAAGGAAAAGCCTGGAACATTTACAAGTCACGAAACAATTTGAAAAGCGCCTTTTCCCCATTTAAAATCAATGTGGTCATCCTACAATAATCGATCATCTTAACTTTAAACGAAATTTGCAGTCAAGTCTTTCCCAGCTGTCTCTGGCTGCTCCACTGCCTCCAACGTCAGTGAGTGGAGGATCTGGCCTTTCCTCCATTTTCTTGCCAAATTGACGGAATGGACAGCGTGCCATACTGCATGCACCCCAAGCAGCCTTCAGGTCCCTGGAATTTTACTAACTACATAACCATTTAAAAAAACCTATAAAGGAGCTTGTCACTGCCCTTTTTACAGGCTACTAAAAATACTTCAAGAGTAATTTCAGATCATCTGAAGGCAATGTGAGCCCTCCTCAACTTTCGAGCTCTTACAAAAGATGGTTTTAAGAAAATGAAGTGAGGCCCAATGAAAAGATGTTTTGTTTATTGCCATTTCAGATATACTACAAGGTCAAAAGACATCTTTGGTTTTGTGGTTCCCTTCACTATTTTTCACCCTCTTTCTCTTGTAATGCATCTTTGAAGGCTTACACCCTTGGAAGAACACATGACTTTTCATCCTCTTTTATTCAAAAGCAGTGGCTGATGATAATTATTACATGCAATAAATCGCCTATTATCACCTCCAACTGTCAAAAGCATTTTGTGAGATAAGTTCTGAATGTCTATTCAAGTTCTGGCCACAGGAGTGTTTAAATCACAACTTGCTACTCTTGATGCATACACAGCCTGTACCAGCCACAAACAAACAAACAAAATTAAATAAAATAAACATTAAAGCAATTACTTTAATAAAATAGAAACAAACTGTGAATTACTTTAGAAATACTAATAAAAAACAAGTACAGGGACTATATAGCACAAAGGTTGCACTTTGTGCGTTTGTGGTGCAATACAAATGATTAATGGCAGTGATAAGGCTTAAAGTGTGAAGCAGGGAACACTCAAAGTTCTACATATGTGCATGTGTACAAACTTTCTTAGCTATTATGTTTGATAGTATGTTTGTATTCTTCAACAATAAGCTGCCTAAATATTAAAAGAGTGCATGTGAAAGAAATGATCAATGAAACGACTGGTTTTGTACCTGAAGTATAGCTAGGCAGTTGAAAGAAAAGTAGTAAAACTTCAGGGTAGGAAAGAAAGCACAGAATGTAAAAGTACTGGACCAAGTCTTCATCTGTAATTGAAAATGCAGGTGAATGCACAGAGAATATCTGCAATATCTGCATATATGAAGAAGCACCTCATCCTTAAGTGCAAATGGGCATCTAATCTAAAAATTTTTTTTTTTTGGATGCAATGCAGGTTGATAATTTGAATGCATAACCCAAATTATTCTTTAATGTGATTAAAAGTTTACTGATGTCAGTGAAAGAATTGCTCTTTTACCAGTTAATTCCATAGCTCATAGTTTAATAAATAATGATATTAAAACCCTTAAAAGTTACAAGAGAGCATAAATAGCCTGTTTCCCTCCTCTGGTAAAATCCAAGGAGCACATCAGATCCTCTGTGAACATCAAGTTATTGCAAAGAACTGGTAGCACTGTATTTAACATGGGAAGCTGTCTGCATGTAGGTATTTTGGAAACCATTGTTGTTGCTTATTTTAATTGGCTTTTTTTGGTGTACTGCTCAAGTACAGTAACAAAGGTCTGTCTGCAGCAGTGGAAGAAATGCAGTGGAAGTACCCTGCTGCAAAACTGCAATAATAAGGCAGCTGAATACTTTAACCATACTTTAGCCGAGAGAAAGAATTTAAAAACCTTTGCTACTACTACTTAAAGAAACTATACAAACAAACAAAAAAACCTGAAAAAAAAAAGTTATATTCATGTTCTATTGATAAGTCTTGAAGTAGTCTTCATCATTCCTCTGGCAAGTCTCTCTCAAAGGATAAGAGTATTATTTCAAAAGAAAGAGTAACTGCTCATAGTGCTTCTTCCAGAATCTAGCTCTACTTTCTTTGGGTATTTACTTAATTTTCTTTTAATAAAAATAAATTAACATTTCTTTACTTAATTTAACCTTGAAAGCAGCAGAGGTGATTTAAATTCAGTTAAATTTATGAAAACGAATCAAAAACCAAGGATCCGTAACTCCAGTGGAACAAATATTACTAAAATAATCTTAACTTTCTACAGAAGGACAACAAACACTGCACCATATCCCAAGATTAAAACCATCTAGGAATTACAACTTTTGTTCTGACACATCTCAGGCTATTTCATAGTTTCACGTAAGCACTAGGAACAAAACACACATTGTTACTTCCAGCAAGTGCCCTTTGCACTCTAGGGAAAGTAGCTGCTCTGTTGTTACAGAACCCATAAAATTAGGTCTAAATTTATGTGTGGTGCACAGGTAATAGTCCATATGAATACTCAGCATATTCTCCTGGATGTTTTGAAATCCTGAGGCAATACATTATGAAAAATAAATTTCATCAACAACCCAGATTAGTTCCACCTATTTTCAGGAAGGTAAGCGAGACACCCAAGTCATGCAGGAGGCCACCTCCACTTACTTTGTGAATGAAGAAAGAGATGCAATAGTAAGGAATCCAGATTGCCTCTGGCAATCTTGCTATGCTCCTAAACCTTCCCTAAGTACCTAAAATTTGGTGGGATTATTTAGGCCCAAGTATTTGCATTTGCTCCTCTAGCAAAAGGTCTACTTACTTTTGCTAGACATAAAATGTTTCTAAACATCTTAAGAGTTGAAAATATTATCAATAAATGTATTAAGGACAGCCAGGAAAAAAGTGAAAATTTCAAGGATCACAAAACCCGACTAAGATTTTTTAAAAATACTTCATATTTAGGTAAATTTAGGGTTTTTTAAGAAAAAGAGAGGCCATTAAAAATGTCAAAGGTTCCTTCCATTCCCAGTAGAGTACAGTTTGTCACAGTTTCTACAGGAAGAAGAATCAAAATGTACTAGGCCAAAACTCACTTATAAAAACATTATACTTGTTCCAAAACCAGTACAACATTTTGCAGAAGAATATTCCTATTTGTAGCAATTCAATGCACCTTACACTTATTTTTCATTATTAGGATTTGTTATTTGCCTTCAGAAACAAATTCCCTACTTACTTCAGAGCCGAGCAGAGCTATACCATCTGTGAAACATATTCATTTTAATATGAAGACAGATCTTCATCTGAACAAATTTAAAACTCCAAACGTTCAAAGACGAACTTTTTTTTTTTTTTTTTCATTTTTATGAATATATGACGGCATTGGCATGTCAGGAAAATATCCTTAAAGAAGTTCATGAAGAAAAAAAGCATGTATGTGGTTCAATACTGCCTTGCCAGACAGTTCAAAATGTAGTATTTCCCAGAGGAAAAAGTAATCTCTGCTAAAGGGAAAATTACACTATAAATGACACCATATGCAGTATTTCAGAATAACATTCTTCAAAATAACAGAATCTGTTTAAACTCTTTTTTTTTGGAGGGGGTACTATGGTAGAAATCAGAGCTAAAAGTGTAGGAAGAGAACAGGCATCCTGCCCATGCTGATGCCCAGAGGCACATCCACTCAGGATGGATACAGCCTCCACGGCAGCAACTGCAGGTGATGTACAACCACCTCTGCGGTCTGGGTGAGTATGGAGGACACCACCACCACTTCACAAGACAGAAATGAAGAACACACCTTCTGCCTCGCAAGTTAAAAGTTTGTTGAGTCAAGAGCAACAACGAGAAACAATTATTTGCTTCATCTCAGTAATTGAAGCGTCAGCAGCGAACATGTTGTGGTTCAGTTAAATCCAGGCAGTTTTATTCCCTCTTTGATCCCCACTACACACCCCTTCAGCACTCATTTCCTTTGATGAAGTAGGGAATAATTTCAGTAACATATAAAGCTAGAGGTCACAGACCTTATATTTCAAAATCAGCTAAGTCTGCCTAAGCACTTCACTTCTAATATGTTATAGACACAATTCTTGAATTTATAGAGCACCACGTGATTTCACTGAGGTTTTACACCAAAACCTCAGAAACTTTGTTTTGCCCTACTAGGTGTTAAACAAGGGAAAAGAGACTTCTTTCCCTTCTTTAAATCAGAAAATATCCCCTCTACTCTCCCCCCTCTTTAGTTTGGGGAATTGATAAGAATTCCATTTTTTCCAGATGTTGCTCCTTTTCTGGGGCTGCCACAAGTCATAGCTTGTTATAAACCTGGGTGTTTTAACTATATGCACTTGTTAATTCCTCACTTCTAGATATTACACTTAGGCTCATATTTGACAGAAATTAAATTCTTATTCTTCCTTAAATGAGAAGAAATATTCAGGGAGTAATTATACTTCCCTTTAGCATATCCATCTTAAACTACAGTTCACAACTATCCAGAGGATGGGAAGTCTGTTTCACAACATTTTCAGTATTGCAAAATGGGATAATGACCTTCAATCGGAATAGATCTTGTAACTTTTGAAGCTATTCACACACACACACACACACACACACAAAATTAGAATAAGTAATTCCATGCAGATTTTTTTTTTTCTATTTTGCCTCTTTTTTTTTTTTTTTCATTTGCATTATCTTGGACCATTAAAAATATAAAATTTCTAAGTGAATTATTTATAAATTGAAAAAGCTTCTTTGAAGTAATATATCAAAACAAGACAATTTGAAACTGGTGGAATTTTTCCTTTCCTCTCACGCCATTTTTAAAAAAATGCTTTTTGAAGTATGTTAGGCTGTTCCAGCTTATTTTTTCCCCCCATTAATTCTAATATTGATATCCCATCTATTTTAACTCCATTTTCATTGAAATTTGTCTACCATCCAAGAAGGAAAACAGATCTCAGCACACAGTTCATTCCTGCTTGACAATCAATCTATTAACTGAAAACCAGAAGAGAAAACAGCCACAAATAAGCCACACAGGCACAAAGCTGAAGGGCAGACAAATGTGCCCTTCTGTTATATATTTCCCTGTAGTATAATACAACATCCCATCACACACGACTTCAAGTTATAGTAACTGCTAAGACTGGTCACCACATTTATAGCCTAATGACTGCCTCACTTCTTACCTTGAGCAAGCATACGAAAGTTGAAAGCAGGCTACAAATGACAGCAGCAAATAGCACCCCAGTACACACAGACCTAATCGTAACACTTCAGCAGAACTGAATTATTAGTTTCATTACTAAATCTGGTGTTTGAAAGGACTTAAAAGGTAATCTTTCCATCCAGCGTTCATAATGAATGTGGGTTTTTTTCCTTTCTCTGAAACTACTGTAGCTCGATAAGTATTAAAAAGACTGATCTAGGAATCGAGAAAAATATTTTTATGCCACTTTTGTGGTCTCACATGCTGTATGAGACTTTCAGGAAAGCAACTCAGCTTGAAACAAATCTATTCCAGTCACCAGGCAAAAGAAATAGTAAGTGTAAACTTTTAATTTGGTGGTTTTGGTATTTATGTTTTCCTCTATTTTTCAATAACTGATTAAAGACAGAATAACCTATTAATCTTCACCATAAAGATCAGAAGATAAAGCTCATATGTATTTCCTTAGCCTTATTACATAGTTTTTTGTACTTTTTTCTTTAAAATTGTCTGAGGTGAAAACCAGTAGATTACATTTGATATGTTAACACTGTTAAATTCGGCCCTACAGTACTTAATCATGAGCTTAATAATCAGGCTTAGTGAACAGACCCATTGATGTTAGCAGCAGCATTTTCAAAACCAAGGCCTACTCTACTGGTTTTGAAGCATTAGGCCATAATTGGGTGAAGAGTTTAATACTGCTTAAATAACATTGGCTCAAGTAGTTTCCAAAGTAGTTCAAAACAATAGGTCAAGCACACTCTCTGCAGATTGTATCTAAATTGGTCAAGACTTGGCTCTCCTGAAACCTACCTAGAGATCCCATTAAAGGTAATGATTTTTAAGATAAAGATTAAAGTAATAGCGTACATGATACCATCTCTTGAGGAGCTTTATGTTCTATTTGGGCAAAAAGAGAATAGAAGATCTTGATATCTATCAGAAATCTAAATCTTGAACAAAAATTGAATTAAAGGAATGGATCAAAATCAGGCTAAAACCTTTATATGCGCCAAATGAAAAAATAAGCTTTGATAGCCATCAGAAGATGTGGTAAACTGTTTACTTGCCTGATTTTAAGGCAGAGGAGACAAACATGGAGTGCAGCTGGGAAGAAAAGGCAACAAAAAGAAAAAATGTCAAACAGCAGAAACGTATCAGCTGAAATAACAGAAAGTCATGTGAACTTCTGAATGTCCCAGATGCAACCATTTGTGCAAATGTCTACTTAGGCTCTTTTCACAGCTTTCCCCATAAGACCCCAGGATGGGAGGAGACTGTCCCCATCTATTGCCACTGCTCCTGAACAGTGTGTGTGTGTCACAAGGAAGAAATTTTGCTGCATTGTTCAGGAGAATGCCAAAGCAAAGGATGACACCAACTGAGACTAACACATTGACTAAAGTACTCTTTCGAGTGTTTCAAGTCACGCAGTACACGTGAAATTCTATTTACTGTAAAAACATAAGTGAAATACAGAATTGAACACTTTTTCATGGGTTGCTGGCTTTTGGAGATGGCACATTTTTAAGACCCTGGGTTCTGACATGTGAAAGGTTGGCCTTCTCTGGCCTAAAAGTTACCTCTGATGAGAGATTCCTACACCTCAAACTACTTAGGAATGGGATAGGATGGAGTGGAATTGTTATGAGAATCCTAAAAGATATAATTTAATGAGCAGCTATCATCTTGTGAGCACTTCTTCAGAAATTCTAGCCTGAGATAAAATGGTAATTTCCTGAGTGCATCTCTCTAAGCACTAGGGGTTGCACATGTCCTCAGCTAGAGTCAAAGGAGAATCTATGCTCCAGCACTGCCATGAAGTTTTATTAGGAGGAGGGGGATGCACTGCCTGAAATCTAGCCTTGTAGACTGTGTACGACAAGAAAAAAACAACCTGCTAGAGCATACAGTAAAGTGAGTTCAGGCTGGTTTTCATAAGAACAAACAGATTCAACAGTAACACAAGCTGCTGGTTTGTTTTCTTCCTGCTACAATTGCTCAGTCTGGTCACTATTGTACCAAAAGCTGTACAAGCCTGTAATAAAGCTTAAGAAGTTTAAGGAGAGATGGGTCAGCTCTAAAAAGGCCTTTAGCTAAGTTGCTTCTGCTTTTAACTTCCAAAATACTCTATCCCATGCACTTAGCTTTACAGCCACTCCAGTTGTTCCCATGCTGATTTTTTTTAATAAGGTGAGTTAATGAAAATGTATACCAGGCACAGCAGAGGGAAAACATCTCTCCAGGCCTTCATGATTTCCAGCACTGACAGTGCTTGAGTCCGAAGGCTCAAAAACAGTCAAGAGACAAGTTTGGTCAGAGAGCCATTGCCCTGAGGCTTCTTCCTACACACACCATTCCCTTCCCTTGAAGGTCTCCTCAAGGTACAGTACGTACTCTATCGAGTCCTTCTATGGTCAGAATACAGAACTGAACTGAGCCTATGCAACATAGATTACTTGTGTGCAATAAATGACAGAATGCAAGTGCTTTGAATTCTTTACTTTGCATATATGGCTATGTTTTAGTATGGTACCCACATTTAGATCATAATTTCCATGGGTCTATATAAACATGCATGAAGATAAACAGACTCTCTTCCCATGTAGAACTGGAAGAATTCATCCAGAAGCTTTGCTTTGTAAATCATTTCAGATGTATTTTACTGAAGCCGTAAAGGATATTAGCAAGTGCGCTGGGACCTTTTGTTTTAAATTACTATGATCTGTTACTCTAACAGAAGTTACTAATATTATTTAACCCCACTGGTGTACTTAAAATGAAAATAGTTTGAAGTTTTTTTTAAATAGGTTTTGGGTCTATACTAATCATTTTTCCAGAATACCCTCTTCCTGTTTATCTTGTTGGTCTGCTGTTTTGTATACCCAGAAAGATACCAAAATAACCTAGGCTTTCAAATTATCCTATCTTGCAGAATAAAAAAAGAAACAGAAATCTAAGAAGTCTTCGTTAACCTTTTGACTAAAAATTATGGATTCATTCATAAATTAAATAGCATATGTCAAAAAATTTCAAAGAAAATCACATCCATTCTTGCTCTGATCATTTTATGATTGCAGAATCAAAAACCCCCAAATATTAGTTGCTGCAATTCTTTGTGGTTCCATTAAAACCATCCTTAAGTTTAATCACACTGAAGCCTAAAGTTAAAAAATCATATTATAGAAAGCTTTCTATGATGTACATATACAACAAAAAGAGACAACGATTCCCACACCCTCTGTAATGGGAAGAAATGACAAATTCACACAGATGCAGCATGGCCTTGCCTAGGACACTTGACACTGTATCTAGGAGGGGCTCTGCTCTGCAGCAGCCAGGCGGGGCATATAGTAGAGCTTGTTGTGGTCCAGGTTATCGTGGTAAGGTAGCCACGTGGTCAGAAACATCACAGCAAGCTTGTTCCCACTCTCAAGCCCACCTACCAGAGGTAGCACCATTAACAGAAGTCTGTCTTTCAGGACTTCCATCATACTTCCAAATTTTTCGGGATGGGATTTTCATACAAACAACTAGATGCAACATTCCAGCACTGGTCTTACTAAAGGGATTTAAACCACCCTCCTACCACTCTGCCCACCTCTTCTGAGCAGCACCAGCTCTTCCTGACAACTGCCCTGCACTTGAAAACCCTCTGGCTACAGGAGCTTCTTCACAAACCCCAAGTCTTCCTCCAGTCATAGCTTTACAAGATAAAAATCTTCCATTCTGCACACACACTCAGCATTCCTTCTTCCTCAATGCATTTGCAGACAAACTGCATTTTAACAGACTCGTGTTACCATGATCTCAGCCATGCTTTATACTTTATCCCTTCATCAATCCAGCAATCACTGAACCATCTATTGTTTGTCACTATTGCTTCTATGTTTACACGCAGACAATTGACTAAAACAGCAAAAAGCAAAAAAGCATCACACCAAGACAAATGCTGGGGAAAGTCCCCACAAGCTCTCATCCATTGACAGTGGCCTCCAGCCTTTACTTCTTAGTGCTGGCAGCTCACCAGCTCCTTATCCATTTTATTGTTACTGTACAGTCCTAATTTTTAATTAAATTTTAGTTGAGTAACAGTAAATCACGGACCTAATCAAATTTAAATGCTAGCTATACAAATAGTGTACATTCAGTCTGACAGCCAAGACACAAAATGAAAACAAGGAATACACTGCTTTAGGTTAACTGTTTCCTTTTGACAAGAAGGTAAGTAATACAATACTTGTCTAGCAGCAAAGTGATGCAATCTTAATTGGAGACAGCATAATCAGCTCCACACACAACGAGAGCAACACTAAAACCACATACTGGACAATTTCTATGGCATACATACATGAAAGAAAGATCTGTGGTTTTTAATATGATCTTTTGGGCATGATGGTTTTTAAGAGAAATTCTCACCTTATGGTTTTGTCTTAAATAGAGATGGCTATATGGTTAATCCAAGTACTGAAATGTCCAACTTGACGGTACACAAACAAGTTGAAAACATATGTAATTTAAAAGTTTAAAACACATTCAACTTGAAACTATAGGGGAGCGTCATAAACAAGCTTTGGGTATCTGAGAGACTTTGAGATGTTGCTGACTCCAGGTGTTTAACCACCTTGCTGCCAGTGGTGAGCAGCCTGTAAAAAAGAGCAAGAAGAGGAGGTATGTTCTGCCCCCAGGACCCTGGACCCCATTCCCATCCTACACACCAGCACAAGCCACCCAAAAAGAAATGCGGATTAAGGTGAGGGAAGCATAGTGAGGTGCAGGTATTGATGCCTCTTCTGTACAGACTGCAATCTGAGGGGTGGGGAGAAAGCGACCAGCTGGCAGCATCTTAAACCACGGCATCTAAGGCTTCCAAAGCACATCTGTCAGAGCCATTCGTGAATAAATTTGAGCATAAGAGTTTGTAGAATTGAGAACTTCATATGCAAAGATTACAATGAAAACACAATAGATAAAAGCACAAAAAGCTACAAAGGCTGATTGATAATGTAAATGTGAGAGGGAATTATCATGGGTAAACTTAACCTTTTCTTCATTTACACCACACAGCACAGCCGGAGAGAAAACAATTGAAACTTTGAAATCTACTACATTTCCAACTCAATCTGTTTTCCCACTATAAAACCCAGTTCATAACATAAAAGGTTATTTTGTTCCATTATTTATTTTATTTCAATTGAAATACATGAGGGTAAATTTGGTTTTCTGGCTAGAGGCACCCAACTACAGGCAATACAACTCTATCTTTTATTTTGTTGTCTTAATAGAAATAACAGCATTAGTTGCTGACAACAAACATGTACAAAATGGTGTGCTTCACTTTGCCCTCTGGATTTTAACTTCCCAATACCATTCTCAACATTCACCTAGTGCTAACCTTTGCTCTTTCCCTCTCTCATACTTCACCCTTTTTGGTGTAAGCGACTTCTCCATCATAAGCTTCTGCTGTCAGAAGTGTCTTTCCCCATTTATTCACTTCACCAGCTCAATATCTATTCCTGGATTTCTATTTCACCCTCCTTCTCCTGTCTCCCATCCTTCTTTACACCTGCTATTGGGTTACATTCGCTAATTCGTAACACTGTGTCTTTCCAATTCTGTCCTGTTTTTGATGTTAAAACATACTGGATCAAGGACGATGCCAAGAACAATCATGACACATGAATAAACAGTATTTTGTTGATGTATGAATTATCCTATTTAACACTGCAAGAAGCCCTGGGACACAATAAACTGTACTGTATAAAGCTCCACTGTATCATTGCAATATGTGCTTAAAGAGGCAAAAGCAAACTTAAAAATCACTTAACACTGATTTTTAGCCTCACTATTAAAAAAAAAGCAGAAGAAATGGGAAACAAAGGGATTAGCACTGTCCACGTCAAGAATGCCTGGAATAAGCGTTTACTCAACCCACCGAATTACAGGGGTATCTATGTGCACCTAGTAATACAAAAGCACTTGGGGTGCCTTGACATTTTCCCATGACCTTCAAAGATAATTCTAATGAATAAAAATATATCAGGAATCATAGGCAGTTACAGATAATATGGGGATATTAAAGCTGCATTAATGGAAGTCCTACTTGGAAAAACACATGCAAGTGCTTTTTCTCCTTCTGTAGCAGTACCAGTGACAATCTATGTTTGTCATTACATGAAACAGAGTTCCCTCCTAAATGGCATACATACACCTTTTCTGGAACTATCTTTCCTTCTTATCGTCTTTCCAAATTGGAAAAAAAAAAAATCTTACCTGTTTATTCTGTGTGTCAAAAAATACTTGAAGACTAAAACTGATTATTAAAGAGCCATAACATAAATTGTTTCTTCATCTACTTTACCAATGACACCATGATGTTTATGCTGTGCATAATACTGCAGTGATATATGAGATCATCAGCTTGGTAACTAAAAACAGTTTCACTGTGCCTGTGATTGATAAACTATGGAAGTATTAAAACATTAAAAATGTTAATCTTTGTAATAATCTCCTGAAAAGTTTTTCTATTAATTTAAACCATCGATCATTTTAATATTTAATCATTGCAGACTTCATTTGAAATGAGGATAGCCATTCACTGAAAAGCACTTCATTTTTTATTTTTAAAAATGATCAGCTTGTTATGTATTCTATAAATCTCTTCGCATTTTTCCTCAATAAAAAAGTAAAACTCCAAACAAATGAAAAAATGTACAAGAGCAGAAAAATTTAAAGCAGTTTGTGTCAGAAAACATGTACTTTTGCAGTCCTGTTTCCCAAGAGTAACTATTACAACAGCAGTATTACAAGAGAGTCGCAGGATTGAGTGAGACTTCTACTGTAAATGTAAATCATTAGCTTCTTTGTCTACACCTTACAACCATCTATGTTTCATTCTCTTTATGTATCTAATAACACATAAACATAACAATTTACTTATGAAGCATTTAAATATTTACTAGATTGACTCAGCTCTCCAGGATAATATTAAACTGGTTTAGGGTTTATTAACATGTAACACCATTTTGTAACATTAGCCTGCTTTAGCAACATATAAAGACTTTCCAGAGTACCCTACCCTAGTCTGTAATTCACAGCTGGTAACTTGTCTTGCTAATGAAAAATTTAGATTAATATGGAAATATCCCACAGAAAAACAAAACCCAGAACTTCCTAATTATGAAAAAAATCTCACAGAAACTCCTAAAATTCCAACTGCAATTAACTGTACTTAATCTTGATGGTACTCACTTTTTTTGGAAAGATTTTTAGACCCATGTAGGAAACAAAAACTAATTCACAGAAATTTCACAGAAAAATCCAATGAAAATTTTTTCATTGCACTGTAAAAAAAACCTTGTTTTCTACGTAGAGTCTCCTAAATTGGACGTTTTCTGGAGCTACTGCCATGAAGTACAATGAGCTTAAATCATCCTTTAAGACTGGGCTGCAGGATTTGACTGGAGTACTTGAACAAAGTAAATCCTAGCTATACACTGGGCAGTATCATAGATTAATATATTAGCTTACATGACTAGTCTTCATTCTTCATTTGTGACCAATAGCAAGTTAGAGGATTTTCCCATACCTGCTATAAAGCTGGCACACAAACTAGCCTCCTTTTCTGAAGAGACTGCAGAGTGTAACAGTAAGAGCTATGAAGTTAGGGAACTGGCAGAAGTGCATAATGGAATCGTCCAGTGCATATAAACTTACTCTGTATAGTTCCAAGTTTATGAAAATAATAACAACAATAACAACAACAACAACAATAATAATACAGTAATAAAAGCCCTGCCTTTATTTTTGATTTTACAAAGAAAAGTATGTATCTTGTTGAATATTACCTTTTGATAAAGTCTGTTTTTAAGGAAAGATGTATGGAAAAATCCTGTTCATTTAACGTGATGCAGTAATTGAATTCAAGAGCTCAGCTGCCTGCATCTGAAACGGAAGGGATAGTCCTGTTTTTATGGAATTTAATAGAAACACATATATGTGTTTGTATGTATATCAATATAAAATTTATAGTTAATTATAAGAGGAGTTTTACCAATGCTAACAGGAATCTCTGTTTTAGTCATCTTAAGTAATCTTTCAAAACCTAGTTATTTGAAGAGTTCCCACATCTATGTTGAAACAACTAGGTATTTTCTATATTGCTTTTGCAGATACAACATGCTATCTTAGACAAAGAAGTCAATTGTAGAATATTGTTATAATCTCTACTTGGTTAAATTAATAAATCACATTCACGGAACTACAGGATTGTTGATGCTGGAAGGGACCTCTTGAGACCATTTACCTGGGCTCATCTACCACTGCTCAAACAGGTTCATCTATAAGACATAAATTATCTAACTGTAATTTATAAATTACAAAACCCTTCTACATATTGAAGCAAGGATAACAGCAAAAAGCGAGCAATTACATTTTCCTAAAAAAACCCCTGTCAACTGTTTGCATTGGTGTGACTAATTTATTTCAAAGTCAACACCACTTCTTTGTTTTCTCTATGCTCACACTTACTGTACTGACCTGAAGTAGGCTTACATCTTCATGGCTTCCATGAAGACACAAAACATGTTCTAGAAGGGCAAATTGTACTAATTCATGATCAAAGATAATCATGCCAACAAATGCATCTGCCAAATTTTTCCTTAGTAAGCAGACAAGCTATTTTCTAAGCAACAAAGCTTGTCCCTAAGCGCATCATGTACCAAGAGGTGAAATGGTTCAGCCAAGGATGACATGCCAAATAGCACTACATAATAAAAGGTTCCATTTTCCCCATGCCTAGACAGTTTTGTGTACCCCTAAAACATCACTTTCTACAGTTTTCTACTATGGCAGTCACACATCCATAGCAGAAGATGGAAGAAAAGTCAACATGTCTTCAGTAATAGGTACCCTTCATTCTGATTAGCTTTTTAGGAATGATCCTGGTCCCCAACAGCAAAAAACTTGACCCTGTATGACATGGAATTTAATTACTGTGTGCGAACATGTGTGCTGTACATACAGACCAGTTCTACCATTAGCTCTTCTAAAGGGGTTTGCTAGTACTACACTCTCTCCTCATAATTATGTAGGCTAAGGCAAGGCAGAGAGTACTTTGAGAGCTACATGAATATGCTGGCAGAAATCCCTGCCAACACTTCACGTTTAGAAACGTTGCAGCTCCCGTATTTCTGTCCAGGATTTTCTGAGCTAACCGTGACCAGCACACTGTGCAGAAAACACAAAGGAGTCCAATGTATCCGGAACACATCATGGCTGCAAGGTAAATACAGCCAGCTAAACAAGCCCGGCTTGTATCAGATTTACTGCATACGCACAGCTGGCCAACCACATAGAGCCCTGACAACACACCGCGCATGTAGCAGCTCTAGCACGTCCTGGTCTCACTGCGTGTGGGGGGTCAACCTACACATGCACACACACACACACATACAGAGCAGCTGTTTGTCCAGCTCCCAGACACCCGGAAACCCCACACAGACGGGGTTTCACATACACATACCCAACCACACTGCGATGGTTGGCAGCACACGAAGGCTTGAGCTCCTGAGGGAAAGCCGTGGAGTGTCCTCACACCGGAGGCACCACAGGCGTCTGTCAGCTCAGCCAACCTGACAGCCCCCGGGCCAGGCATCGAACCCTCGCCCAAGAGACGCCCCGGTAACGGGTTTACTTCGCTCCAAATCGACCAGTCACGGCCCAGTGAGGGACCCTGCCTAACAGCACCTGTGGGCACAGGGGAAACAAGCCAGGCAGCCAAGGAGCGCTTGGTACCGCGTGAAGTAGCGCCATCAACCCCGGCCCTGAGGGGAGCGGCCCGCTCCCGCCTCCGGGGCACAGCACATGCGGCCGGCGGGGGGGAAAGACAGGGGGGCTTTTCCCGCCCACGCCCAAGATGGCCGCGCCGGCCGCGGCCGCTGACCCCTCCCAGACCCTC